>NC_137969.1:117561546-117924046 GCF_963924665.1 Micromys minutus
ACCTCTGAACCTGTAATTCATTCAGCTCCAATTAAATGTTGTTTTTACAAGGACATGGTCATGATGTCTCTTCACCACAGTAAAACCCAAGGGGTATTATAGATAGCCTTCTGCATAAGAGGTGTTCTGGGGATCTTGGACAGGGCCAGAGAAAGCTGAGAAGTTTTGCAGCTGCTGACATCATCAGATGATTAGTGGCTCTCACCTGGGCTTCATAGGTTCTCAGATCTATCTGAGGCCATCACAGGTAACCAGCGGGTCCATGGCTGAGGGGCAGCTGGCTATTAAGTTGCTGTTTCTTTATTGATAACTGCATGCATTTGCTGGTCTGGAACAAGGATTATAAGGCACTCCTTAGAGAGAAGTAGATACATGGATATGAAGAGCTTGGAGAATAATAAGATGTCAAGAGCGTACAGATTTCCAGGAGGTAGTACACTGACCCTGGACTCTCAGTACCAGAGTTTTCCAAGCAGTCACAGGAAAATCGAGAAAGTGGTGGTGGTGGTGGTGGTGGTGGTGATGATGATGATGATGATGATGATGATGATGATCCATTTTTTTAGGGGAGAATGTAAGGGAAATGGTCAGGTCACAACAAAATTTTCAAACAGAAGTAAGCAATCTTTGGCCCAACTTCTGGCAAAGCACTTGTGATAATGCTCAGTCAGCTGAGCCCATTCATGGAAGACAAGCAAGGTCCATCTTTATATTGTATGAGGTTATTCTTCTTGACTCACAGTTGGATCTTCCCAATTAACAACACTGTATGAATGTGTGTGTGTGTGTGTGTGTGTGTGTGTGTGTGTGTGTGTGCATGTGCTTGTGCATGTATATGTGTTTATTAGTTTTGACAAACTGGTTACCCAATTGAAGTAGAATGTGTTTGGGACATTGGAACTTAGATGATAGGGTCACATGTACTGTGACAGTGATGGGACTAATATGTTCAAAGCATTATAGAATAGTCTCAAGATCATTGAAAACACCAAACCATCAACATGCTAATCTAAGTACTCATTTCATGGGTATAATCTATGGGAGGTTTTGAGTTCTTGAAGCTGTCTATAGTTTGATGATTCTGAAATGGTGCCACAGAGAGGAGTCCAAGCTACTCTTTTTGGCCTTTTTTATTTTTATTTCTGTTTCTAATACTTCTTTGAAAAAAACATTTTATTTTGATAGTAGCATCTAAGCCATAGTGCCTCATGCCATGTATTTTGTGATGTTGGGAACACCGAGAAATGTTAGGAGCATTGAGAAATCTAGTTCTTTATTTGGCACTGGGTTGAGTCTGAGCTCTGGGTCTAAGTAACTGATTCTGACAATTGGTGGGCTCATAAAATATTTCATTAACTATACCCTGCACAACTAGCACTTGGTAATATGCTTATGCACTCAGAGTGTAATTCCACTTTATCAACATTACTTTATTTAATGTAGTGTATGCTGTACCTGACTGCTCTTTTGGGAGCAGGGTAGATAAAATTGGGGAGGAAAGGCAGTGGGTATAAGCTTGTTGTCCATGTACAGGTCAGCAGCCATGCAGACCTGCTAGTGTCCTATATCTTATTGTTTAGGAAAATGGATATCATAGCCTTACCCCAGTATAGGAAGTGGGCATTTGCATCCCAAGCTTATGGGTCTTCTAGGGAAAGCCCAACTCTGCTTACTAAAGCTGTGAGGCTTATCCACAGTGCTGACCCTATGGCTCCTAAACTCTTACTCATTCAACAAGTGTTTAACAGATCCATCCATATCAGTGCCTGTACTAAGAGCTGGGAGCCCAGCAGAAGGACCTTGTAAGCCCAGGGATTCTGAGTAAGTGGTGGAATGAAGTTCTTTGATAGTGCAGATGACAGTTGTCTACTATGGAAGGAGCGTAAATGGGCATGGTCAGCTATTGGGGTCATTTTCTCTAACTCTGCTGATTGTTCTTCTATATGTACTGCATGTTGTAAGTTAGAACATAACTATGAATTTTGAGAAAATATTAGCCAAGTTTCTCTATTTTTTCAGATCTTCCTCATGCTTCCTTCATTTTCTCTGTCTTCCTGCAACCATGTTCTATGAGCAATAGTCTTCTTAAAGTTTGTGCATCAAATCAGGGACCACCAAGACACGATGGTACACTCTGGACTTGGAGAAAGTAGAGTCTGAAAAAGCTCTAAATCAATGTCAAAGAAGAGACAAGGGGATTCAGGGCAGGGCACCACAGAACCCGAAGTGCTAAGGTAGCTGTGGGATAACTAGCCAGGAGCTGGGAGCCTGGAAGTTCAGGAAGTCAGCATACACCGAGCCTAAAAATGTTTTCCAGCAAAACCTCCTGGATACTAAGTCAGCTCTGAATGGCCAGCCCAGTCTTTACCCTCCCTGCCCACAATTTAAACTCTCAATAGGAATGGCTGGAGAACAGAGCTTTCCAGAGACCCGCAGGTGGGTATTTGGAAGAGACGAGCTCTAAGAGGTCACTGCAGAAATCAGAATGGGAGTGACACCTGATTAGAATTTAGACAAGGACAATTTGTGGTCTATTTTCTGGTGTGTGGCTCTAAACAGGAAGTCCTGCTAGTTTCTACAGGGCTTCAGCTTTGCAGTAACTTTTGGAGAGCTCAGACTATTAAGGGTATCTTCTAGACACTGGGTCAAGGGCTGGCTTTTATCTAGGCTCTCTTTAGAGATTTTCTTTCTTTGTTGAAAACAGTTACAGGAGGTGGTGTTTGCTCATGCACATGGAATCAGCCATGGATGGAGAACTTTTTCTGAGATTCTGGCAAGAGCAGGCCAAGGCCTTTTAATACTAGGCCGAGGAGTCTTGTGATTCTGTCACCTTGCTGGTTAAAGTGAAGAGGAAAGGACTCAACTAGGAACAGAGAGCCATGGGTTCAATGCTGAGGGAGGTGCAGGTAGCTGAAAAGACAGCCCAGCCTTTAATCTGTCTGTAAAGTATGTCCTCTTGCATTTTGGACAGGTGTTATAGTTGAATTTCCATTTCTGGTCTCGTTTTTTACAAAATCTCATAGACGAGGAGCAGGAACTGAGAGACATGGATATGTATGCTTGCACCCAATCAATCATTGTTAGATAGCGTTAGATATCTATCTGCTTTATGCGGGTTTGTGTGCAGGTTTCCACAGAGAATATGAGCGATCCTTGGATTCTGGGGAGCTGGAGTTACAGGTAATGGGAAGCGACCTGGTGTGAACACTAGGAACAGCACCAACGTGCTGCTAACACCGAGTCATTGGTCCAGACCCTATCACGGTTCTATACATGCAATTAAGAATAGCTATTTTCTGAGAGAAATGTTCCAATCAGCAAAGCCAACATCTAATTTAGAAAATGCTTCTTTTGAAGGAGTTCCTTTTAATGATTAGTTTAATGACCCTTGAATTCTAATCCTTCTCGTGATTGTCAGACCATGAACATTATGACTTCTGTATTTGGTAATCTGTTTAAAATTTTCTTTCAAATATATTTTTTGTTTGTTTATTTGTGGGTTCTTCATGAATATTTGAGGTCAGAGGAGAGCTTTTGGGAGTCGGTTCTTTCCTTCTATCATGTGTATTCTAGGTAATCAGGCTTGGTAGCAAGCATCTTTACACACTCAGACATCTCTCTGACCATTACATTTTCTTTAAAAATTTAATTGTAGCATTTATGCTTATAACATAGAACCTACTGCCTACCTTCAATGTGTCTTTGTCTGTCCCCATTTAGCCCTATCTCTTCAGTGTCCCTCTTCCCACTGGCAGAGGTGCCCACTTTACATCCTGCCTCTGTGAGTTTGACTTATCCATATACCTCATATAAGTGGATCATAACCATATTTGTTATTCTGTGACTGGTTCGTTTCACTTAGCATATTATCCTCCAGTGTTTGGTGTTTTGGTCTTTAAAATACCATTTCCTTCTAACACCCGAGGGCTAACCCATTTAAACTCTATAAAGGTCACCAGTGGAATTTTTAACAACACCCCCTAAGCCTGAAAATGTTAAAGATGAACATGTGTCTGGAAAACACCGTGTTGCTCACAGCAGAGTGGAACGTCTCAGGGGTGAAAAAGCTAACCCACTGCAGCCTCCATGGTGAAGAAGAGGGTCCTGTTAAGTGGCACCAGCTGGGAACCGCCTGCATAGTAGGGCATAGAGCCACAGGCATGAAGCCAAGGGCAGGGGACGCTCTGCAGATGTGCCCTGTTCACATTGGTGCCAGCGGTCATGCTGCCCTACCGGGGCTGTGGCAACAGCTGCTGGTGGAGTGAGGCTGGCAGCGGCTCTGGAGGGAGGCATGTGCCGGCTCGGTGCCAGAGCTGAAGAGCAGCGGGCAGCAGCTGGGAATCCAAGACCGGACGAGAACAGAGGGTTCCATATTGCCCTAGACTATGGGAATTCCTCCTCAAAGCATGTCACCCCTGCCATTGTAATTGCAGCCTCCCAGACTCTGTGAATGCTGAGTCTCTCTCCTTTTTCTCCGTCTCCAGGGCCCACACTAGGCTGCTACTCAGCCTTGTCACACAAATGATTGAACAAAGTGGGAGGTGGGGGCAGGGCTGGGGCTGGCTGGGGCTGGCCGGGGCTGGCTGGGGCTGGCCGGGGCTGGCTGGGGCTGGCTGGGGCTGGCTGGGGTTGGCTGGGGCTGACATTCTTTACAAGCTCCCAGGATGGAAGGGGGTTGTTCATATATCCCAGCAGCAAGGCAAATACTCTAAAACACGTGACACCATCTTTTTCAAAGAAATGTAATTTTGCTACTGTCAATAACATGGATTTCCCACCCCAAAGCACCAACGTTTTCTCTTTATTTATCAAATCTTTTACACTCTGATGACTAATGAAAAACTCTATGGCAATTTGTTACTGTGTTGGCATTGTTTACCATCAAAAATGACTCTAGAACACAGGGGGAATCGGTTACAATTGCATTCAAAGTTTACTCTCTCCCCAGGGACCATATACACTCACATATCCACAGGGGCTGATAACCATTGGTAACCATTACAAGTGTAGCATTTATGAATAATCTACACGGCACTCAGCACCTTAAAATATCACGTCGACATCCTTTAGCTCAGTTTTGTATCATGAGAGTGTTTTTGATATCACTTCAGTAGAAAAGAATGAGACTTAAAGGGAGGGGGCATCTTTCTCAAGGCCATATAGCAAGTCAATTACAGTGAGTCCCCAGGTCTACCTAGTCTTCATCTAGAGCTCCTTCCTCTGAACTGTGTTTGTGAAGAACATGTCAGAGTCAGGAAAGACAAGTGAGGCATAATACACACACACACACACACACACTCACACACACACACACACACACACACACACACACACACACACACACACATGCATGCATACTTTGTTTTGTCTTTCTCCTGTCTAAAGCCCAGGCAATCTTGAAATGTGCAATCGGTGCTTCCTTGGAAATCAATAGGGTCATTTTATCAGGCCAAATCATATAAAACTGGCATTTAAAAATTAAGATATTCAATTATCAACAACTTGATATATTTCTAACTAATTGCTCTCCCTGGCTTCATGCTGGGCACAGTTCCCACATAGCTGCAAACTGGCCTTTCCTTTGGTTTAATTTGGCTGGTTTCTCCACTTTCAGTTTTGCTGCCCCTTGGTCTGAATCTGCCAGTGACCTCAGATCATTGTTTTAGCATCCCCCATAACTAATTGAGCCAATGGTAGAGGCAGCTGGCCAAATGTTGCAATTAACCCCAAACCCAGACACTCAAGGTGATGCAAATATGTCTCACAGATGGGTAGTTTGCAAGAATTCTCAACAGGTCTAGCCTGTTCCTGTTTCTGCAGAAAGAGAAATTCTCAGTATTCTGCCTTTTATCTGACCTGAATAGTGTGTGCTGGATCGTGGGAAGCATCTGAAGCTGATACGGGGTGGGGGGGTGGTCTTAGGAACTTAGGAGGGTGTCTTGGCTGAATGCAAGATGGGCTAGTCAAGTGGCCAAAGACATATTTATCAGTGTCATTCATTCATTACCATCTGGCGGAAGCTCGGGTCTTGCTCCACTCACCTGACTCCCACCATCTGGAGTGAAGTCAGGATATGCTCACCAGAAAGCAGGGATGAACAAGCTCCAAGTGGGGGCTGCCTGTCAGAAGGGAAGGGCCTCCGCCACCACTGCAAGATGGTAGAACTCCCTGCCTCCTGCATATGGTTGGGAAATGAGGACAGTGCTCTCTTTCTGTGTTTTCTGGTTACGTGATATTTTTGTGAACCACTTGATGTAGGGCTTGAGAATAAATCAGGCTGGGAGCCCTCTGGTACTTGGAGAATGTCCGGAAGGTGTGTCTCGGTGATCTTTCTCTGACACTGGGGGCTTTGTTCCATTTTGTGCTCAAAGCAGAGCAAATTCACAGAAAGCCAGAGCAGAAAACCTAGTATCTCTTGGAAAGACAGCAGAACCCCAGGCTAATGCTGCAGAGAACATCACAGGGGTAGCGGGCCAGGGCTCTGGGGAGAATTTTGGAAAGCACGTAGGAGGGATATAAAATATTCCTGAAAGCATTGAGACGACAGAGCAGCGGGATGTGAGCCCTGTAGGGAAAAAAAAAAGAAAATCCAAGCCCAGTTGTGGTCTTTGCTGATTTCCACGGAGTAAAAATAATCCCATTGTGGCCAATTTTGAAGTGGCTTAATTTAACAACTGGTTTGCAAAATTTCTGGGTGTTTGGTAATCTCTGTAGAGCTTGTGTGAGCTGATTCCTAAGTGTAATATCCCTTTAAAACAGGGCAAATGTGCTACACAGGTTAAAAGGATCTGGGTCAGAAGCAAGTGTCTCTGGGAGGACCAGGCTCCATTTTTTCCTCTCTCAACCCATCACTGCATGACTCTTCCAGGCCCAAGATCAAGGTTCTGATACCCTGACTAGAAACACTGTCCTTCTAGTCACTGCTCGGCGAGCTCCCAGAGCCTTTAAGAAAAGAAGTTCCAGTGTCTTTCTGGGAACAGCCTCCAGCCTCACCACTGCAGACATCACAGTGCCTGCCAGAAAAGCAGGTGCCTGCTGCAGCCTGGCAGGCAATGCGACTGGAGGACCATACTGCTGGTCTCCTAGGGGACAAATGCTGAGGGAGGGTGTTAATCGACCACTGTGCACAAGATGGTTTTACATCCCAGAGTGGGCTCAAGCATAGTTTAAAACAGATGTCTACCAGAGTAGAAACTCAGTTCACCAGTTAAGAAGGTAGAAGCCAGCCTGTAATTGTGTGGATTTAGAGGACTATGGGATGGGTTTATTCCATAAGAAATTTCTGTGACTGCAACTGGAAGCATTTAGTGTTCAATAATAAACAATTTTTCAGGTGTGCAAGGCATAGGGGTATATCTGTGTTTGGACCAACATGCTTTTGTAATGCTTTTAATTATTATTTTAAGTTGTCTGTGTACAGGTATTTCACCTGTGGTTCTGTGCACTACATGTGTGCAAATGTCCACACAGGCCAGAGGCCAGCATAAGGTTCCCCTGGGACTAGAGTTATAGATGGCCGTAAGCTGCAGTGTGGGTATTGTGACTCAAACCCAGGTCCTCTGCAAGTGCAGTGAGTATTCTTAACTGTTGAGCTATCTGTCAAGTTTGAATTCTCCATATTTCAACTCTGGACTGTGAATTCCTTATGTGCAAAACATGAACGGCAGGAATGAACTACTCTTGTGTACGGACTTCTCTGGGCTGTGTTTCCAGGGTGCCATGGCTCTCGCTTCACACTCTTCTGTGAGATTCCCAGTCCCTTTTTTCATTTGCCTGCTGGCTTTCACACTTCTGGGGCATTTCATGTTCCAGTGATCATCACTATTTAGCTATGCTAAATATCATATTTTGTGATTAGACTATAGATTACACTAGGAGTTTATTTTGAGTCCTCCTTAGGGTCCCTGCTATTCTAGGCTGTATTGTCTATCAGACAAGAGTGCTCGTGGGGCCCCAAGCTAGCTTCAGATCAGCTCTCCCCACAGGAGAATGTCATCTCCTAGGGCTTCCCTGGCAAGGTGCCATAAGGGAAGTGGCTCAGAACAACAGATACTTATTTTTTATGGTTTTGGAAGCTGAAAGTCCAGATTCAAGGGTTGAAGGGCCCTGTTTTCTTCCCGGCACTGCTAGGAAATCCTGGGGCTCCTTGGAGTGTAGAAGGAGTATGGTTTGTACATGTGTTTCTCTGTGTTTGTCTCTTTCCTCTTATAAGACCAGTAATCATACTGGGTGAGGTCCCTGTCTAAGTGAATATTAACTTCATCTGTACTTGATATTTATAAAGACACTATTTCCAGATAAGGTCACTATCACAGATAAAAAGTCTTGAACATAGATTTTGAGGGGCAGAGTTTAGGCCACAACAGAGAACTATTAATATTCCCTCAAACTAGGATTTCAACAAATACATTTTGGAAAATGATGTCTCGAAAACAATTTGTAACTGGTATTTGTGACTTGTAATTTGTAATTGAGTATCCCTTATCTGAAATGCCTGGGACTGGAAGTCTTTCTTGTTTCTGATATTTTAATAGAGTTTGAAAGGTTGGAGAGAGGGTTCAGTGCTTAAGAGTACTGTCTGCTCAAGGACCTGGGTTTAATTTACAGCACCCACATGGTAACCCACAATCATCTTTATTCCTGTCCCAGAGGCTACAGTACCATTTTCAGGCTTCCACAAGTGGTATGCAAACATACATAAAGGCCAAATGCATATACACATAAGAATAAATAAATAAATATTATTTGAAATCATAAAAAAATTGGAAAATTTGCATGCTTACAATATGAAATCTTGAAAGAAAAACCCACTATAAACACAAAACATTATGCTTCATGTTTTATGTCATATAACTAGAGCCTTCTGGTCATTTCATACAATGTTTTTAGTCTTCTTTCATTCTGTGACCAGTCCATATGAAAATTACCACTCATTGTGTCATATTGGTGCCTCCAAAAATTCGCTTAGCTTTTCTTTCTTTCATTCTTTTGTTCAATTTTATTGGATATTCTCTGTATTTACATTTCAAATGTTATACACCCCCCCCATTCCACTTCCTCTTCCCCCTCAAGTTGCTTCCATCAAGGCGCTCCCTCTTTCAATCACACTCTCCACCTCAGTGCCTTGACTGTTGATGATGTTGACCTTCCCATGAGGGTGCAAACCTTTCAGCTCTTTCAGTCTTTTCTCTAGCTCTTTCACTGGGGTCCCCATGTTCAGTCTGATAGCTAGCTGCAAGCATCCTTATCTGTATCTGCAAGAGACTCCGGCAGAGCCTCTGAGGAGACATTCATATCTGGTTACTGCCAATAAACACTGCTTGGCATAAGCAATAGTGCTTGGGTTTGATGGCTGCATATGGGGTGATTCTCTAGGTAGGGCAGTCTCTGTAGGTTTTTTCTTCAATCCCTGCTCCTCTATTTGACCTTGTATTTCCTCTGCTGAGTGTTTTGTTCTTTCTTCTAAGAAGGAATGAGGCATCCACATTGTGGACTTTCTTCTTTTTGAGCTTCATTAGTTCTGTGGATTTTTTTTTTTTTTTGGTATTTTGGGTTTTTTTTTGGGGGGGGGGTAGTATCTGCTTATACCATAAGTGCTCTTTTGTGACTGTCTTACCTCACTCAAGATGATAGCTTCTAGTTCCATTCATTAGCCTAGGAATTTCATAAAGTCATTGTTTTTAAAAGCTGAGTAGTACTCCATTGTGTATATGCAACAAAATTTCTGTATCCATTCCTCTGATGAAGGACATCTGGGTTCTTTCTAACTTCTGGCTATTATAAATAAGGCTGCTATGAACATTGTTGAGTATGTGTCCTTGTTAGGTATTAGAGCTACTTTTGGGTATATGCCCAGGAGTGGTATAGCTGGGTCCTAAGGAAGAATTATGTCCAATTTTCTGAGGAACCGCCAGACTGATTTCTAGAGTGGTTGTACCAGCTCACAATCCCACCAGCAGTGGAGTAGTGTTCTTCTTTCTCCACATCCTTATCAGAGTCTGCTGTCACCTGAGTTTTTTGGTCTTAGCCATTTTGACTGGTGTGAGGTGAAATCTTGGGGTTGTTTTAATTTGCATTTCTCTGATGCTTAGGGATGTTGAGGATTTCTTTAGGAGCTTTTCAGCCATTTGATATTCCTCCATTGAGAAGTCTCTGTGTAGCTCTCTACCCCATTTTTAATAGGATTCTTTGATTCTCCAGGGTATAACTTCTTGAGTTCTTTGTATATATTGGATACTAGCCCTCTATCAGATGTAGGATTGGTAAAGATCTTTTCCCAATCTGTTGACTGCCATTTTGTCTTTTGGACAGTGTCCTTAGCCTTACAAAAACTTTGCAATTTCATAAGGTCCCATTTGTCAATTCTTGATCTTAGAGCATAGGCCATTGGTGTTCTGTTTAGAAAAATTTGCCCAGTGCCTATGTGTTCCAGGCTCTTCCCCACTTTCTGTTCTATTAGTTTCAGTGTACCTGGTTTTATGTAGAGGTCATAGATCCACTTGGATTTGAGCTTTGTACAAGGAGATAAGAAGGGATCAATTTGCATTTTTCTGCATGCTGACTGCCAATTGAACCAGCACCATTTGTTGAAGAGGCTGTCCTTTTTTCATTGAATGTTTTTAGCTCCTTTGTCAAAGATCAAGTGGCCATAGGTGTGTGGGTTCATTTCTGGGTCTTCAATTCTATTGCATTGGTTTACCTACCTGTCTCTGTACCAGTACCACACAGTTTTTATCACAACTGATCTCTAATACAGCTTGAGGTCAGGATGGTGATTCTCCCAGAAGGTATTTTATTGTAGAGAATTGTTTTTGCTATCCTGTTTTTTTTTATTATTATTCCAAATGAATTTGCAAATTTTTATTTCTAACTCTATGAAAAACTGAGTTGAAATTTTGATGGGGATTGCATTGAATTTGTAGATTTCCTTAGGTAAGATTGCCATTATTACAATGTTGATCCTTCCAATCCATGAGCATGGGAGATCTTTCCATATTCTAAGATCTTCTTAAATTTCCTTCTTCAGAGACTTGAAGTTCTTGTCATACAAATCTTTCACTTGTTTGGTTAGGGTCACACCAAGGTATTTTATATTATTTGTGGTTATTGTGAAGGGTGTCAATTCCCTAATTTCTTTCTCAGCCTGTTTGTTCTTTGAGTAGAGGAAGGCTACTGATTTATTTTAGTTAATTTTATATCCAGATACTTTGCTGAAGGTTTTATCAGCTGTAAAAGTTCTTTGGTGAAACTTTTGGGGTCACTTAAATATACTATCATATCATCTGCAAATAGTGATATTTTGACTTCTTTCTTTTCAATTTGTATCCATTTGACCTCTTTTTGTTGTTTTTTTTTTTTTTTTTTGCTCTGGCTAGTACTTCAAGTACTATATTAAATAGGTAGGAGGAGAGTGGACAGCCTTGTCTAGTCCTTAATTTTAGTGGGCTTGCTTCAAGTTTCTCACCATTTACTTTGATGCTGGCTACTGGTATGCTTTTACTATGTTTAAGTATGTGTGTTTGGTATTTGATCTTTCCAAGACTTTTAACATAAAAGGGTGTTGAATTTTGTCAAATGCATTCTCAGCATCTAGAGAGATGATCATGTGATTTTTTTCTATGAGTTTCTTTCTATAGTGGATGACATTGATAGATTTCTGTATATTGAACAATCCTTGCATCCCTAGGATGAAGCCTATTTAACGTGTTCTTGGATTCAGTTTGCAAGAATTTTATTAAATATTTTGCATTGATGTTTATGAGGGAAATTGGTCTAAAGTTCTCTTTCTTTGTAGGGTCTTTGGGTGGTTTAGGAATGAGTGTAATTGTGACTTCTAAAAATGAGTTGGCTAGTATTCTCTCTGTTTCTGTTTTGTGAAATAGTTTGGGAAGTATTGGTATTAGGTCTTCTATGAAACGCTGATAGAATTCTGTACTGTACTCATCAGGTCCTTGGCTTTTTTTTTTTTTTTTTTTTGGTTGGGAGCTTTTTGATGACAGCTTGTATTTCTTTAGGGGTTATGGGGCTGTTTAGATGGTTTATCAGATCCTGATTTAACTTTGGTACCTGGTATCTGTCTAGAAAATTGTTCATTTCCTCTAGTTTTTCCCTTTTGTTGAGTCAAGGCTTTTGTAATAGGATCTGATAATTCCTTGAATTCCCTCAGTTTCTGTTGTTATGTCTCCCCTATCATTTCTGATTTTGTTAATTTGGATATACTTTCTGTGCCCTATGGTTAATCTGGCTAAGGGGTTTACACAACGTGTTGATCTTCTCAAAGAACCAGCTCTTTTGTTGATTCTTTGTATAGTTCCTTTTTTCTCTATTTAGTTTATTTCAGCTCTGAGTTTGATTATTTCCTGCCTTCTACTCATCTTGGGTGTATCTGCTTCTTTTTTTCTAGAGTTTTCAGGTGTGGTGTCAAGCTGTTAGTGTATGTTCTCTTCAGTTTTTTTGTTTGTTTGTTTTTGTTTTTTTTATTTTTTCTTTCTTTCTTTCTTTCTTTTTTGGCATGTAGGGCTATGTGTTTTGCTCTTGGTACTGCTTTCCTTGTATCTCATATGTTTGAATATGTTGTCCCTTTATTTTCATAAAATTCTAAAAGGTCTTTGATTCCTTTATTTCTTCCTTGACCAAGTTATAATTGAGTAGAGCATTGTTTAGCTTCCATGTGCATGTGGGTTTGTTGTTGTTGTTGTTGTTATTATTGAAGACCAGCCTTAGTCCATGGTGATCTGATAGAATGCATAGAATTATTTTGATCTTCTTGTATCTGTTGAGGCCTGTTTTGCAACCAACTATATAGTCAATTTTGGAGAAGGTGCCATGATGTGCTGAGAATAAGGTATATTCTTTTGTTTTAGGATGATATATTCTATAGATATCTATTAAATCCATCTGGTTCATAACTTCTGTTAGTTTCCCTATGTCTCTGTTCAGTTTCTGAATCCATGATTTGTCTGTTGATGATAATGTGGTGTTGAAGTCTCCCACTATTATTGTGTGTGGTGTAATATATGCTTTAGTAGAGTTTCTTTTATGAATGTGGGTGCTTGTATATTTGGAGCATAGATGTTCATGATTGAGAGTTCATCTTGATAGATATTTTTCTATGATGAGTAAAAAGTTTCCTTCCTTGTCTTTTTTGATGGCTTTTGGATGAAAATCTATTTTATTTGATATTAGAATGGCTACTACAGCTTGTTTCTTGGGACCATTTGCTTGGAATTTTTCCCCAACCTTTTACTCTGAGGACCTGTCTTTGTTGCTGAGATGAGTTTCCTGTATGCACCAAAATGCTGGATTCTGTTTACATATCCAGTCTGATATCTTATGTCTTTTTATTGGAGAATTGAGTCCATTGATGTTAGGGGATATTAAGGAATAGTGATTGTTGTTTCCTGTTATTTTTGTTGGTAGAGGTAGACTTATGTTTGTGTGCTTTTCTTCTTTGGTGTTTGTTGCAAAAAGATTAGTTTCTTGTTTTCCTAGGGTTTCCCTCTTTGTGGCAGTTTTTCAACTATTATTTTTTGTAGGGCTATATTTGAGGACAGATATTATGTAAATTAGTTTTTGTCCTGGAATATCTTGGTTTCTCTATCAATGGTGATTGAGAGTTTTGCTGGATATAGTAACCTGGGCTGGAACTTGTTTTCCCTTAGGATCTGCATGATGTCAGTCCAGAATCTTGTAGCTTTCATAGTCTATGTTGAAAAGTCTGGTGTAATTCTGATCAGTCTTCCTTTGTATGTTACCTGTCCTTTATCTCTTACTGCTTTTGGCATTCTTTCTTTGTTTTAAGCATTTGTTCTTTTGACTATTATGTGTATATGCCTATTATCCTTATGTTTCATCTTTTCATTGTGTCCTAGATTTCCTGAATGTTTTGGGTTAGAATCTTTTTGATTTTTGCATTTTCTCTGACTGTTGTGTTAATGATTTCTATGGTATCTTTTGCTCCTGAGATTCTCTCCTCCATTTCTTGTATTCTGTTTGTTGGTGATGTTGGCATCTATAACTTCTGATGTCTTTCCTAGGGTTTCTAACTTTAAGGCTGTCTTCTTTTGTGTTTTCTTTATTATTTCTATTTCTGTTTTACGTTCCTTCACTTGGTTGTTTGTGCTTTTAAGTGTTTGTTAGCTCTTTAAGTGATTTTTGTGTTTCTTCTTTAAGGGTTTCAACTTGTTTGCATTATTGTTCTGGTTTTCCTGTACTTCTTTGAGTGTGTTATTTATGTGCTTCTCAAAGATCTCTATCATCATCAAGAAGTATGATTTTAAGTCTAAATATTGTTTTTCTGGCGAGTTGAAATATCCACTATTTGCAGTGGTGGGAGAACTGGGTTCTGATGTTGCCAAGTTGTCTTGGTTTCTGTTTCTTAGTGTTGTGCTCTTGCCTCTTGCCATCTTGTTATAGGTGATTCTAGGTGATCTTGTTGTCTTTTACTGGAGCTTGTCTCTCTTGTGGGTTTGTGGGCCCGTGGTCTCCAGAGGGAGATTGTTCCTGGGTGTTCATCTATCAGGGTAGGCTGTGAGTTTCAATGGCAGAGCCCAGTCATGATGAAACTGTGCTGGGTCTGAAGTGTGCACTCCCAGGCAGTACCACTGCTTGTATTTCTAGAGTTCTGTGCAGCCTCTCCTGGGGTAGACAGTGGGCCAAAGAGGTTGACTCACCCTTCCACTTAGGATGGAGAACACTCCTGCTGTTCTTCTGAGCTCCCAGAGAGCTGTTGGCAGGTCCTGATGAAACTTAGCTTAGTTGTTTTCATCTTACACTGTTAATGAGGAAACACAAAAGACACTGAAGCACAAATATATTTTAGTAGTTCAGTAGTTTTATTTCAAAATCGTTGGCCTCCTTGGCAGTCCTTTGTGCTTAATAAAGTGTCAGTCTACAAAAGTCCAAGTACCTACACATAACTCAGGGCAGGAGCAGTTTTTCCATTTTTACAATTAAAATATGATTAATAAATAAGCCAAACACAGGTACAGTTATGTGTCACTTAATGACAAGGACACATCTTAAGAAATGCACCTTTTTGCAACTTGGTAGCTGTGTGTATATCATAGATTATATGTATATATACACGGACTAAGACAGCAGTGACCTATGTAGGCAATAAATACCATTGGTGAGGCTACAGTAAAATTTGAGATCTATTATTGACTAAAATATCTCAAGCAATAGGTTAGTATTATAAAATATTTCACTTGTAATTTATTTGCTCAATTAGGTAAAATGAAACACTAGGTTTCTTTCTTTCTTTGTTTCTTTTCTTTCTTTGTTTCTTTTTCTGTTTGTTTGTTCGTTTCTTCCTTTCTTTTTTTAATAACATGACTTTATTCTGATTCTGAAGCGAAGGCTTTTTTTATCCAGTCCTCTTTTAAACCACTTTAATTACATGCAGAAAGATAACATCACTTCCGAGTCAGGGAACAAGCAAGTTAATGATCAAAAAAAATCTGTAAACATCTTTCTGGAGGCTAGGTGAGAAGATCAGGGACAAGAGGTGGTCCCAAGAGACAAAGAGACTGCCACACCTACATCCGCTGAGCCTGCCCTAAGTTTGATATAGGCACAATGAGCTATATGTTATAATAGCATGTTCAATGGCCACATTGTATTCTTTATCAGTAAACCTCAGTCTCAAGCAAAATTCTGTATACAAAGGAGAGTATGGTTCGGAAACTCTGCATGCCTAAGATTATGTGAATGATTAGCTAGAAAACATGTTGTTTTTGAAATATGTTTACATCTATCAAGGAATTTAATGTGCTGTTTAAATAAGTCTTTCCCTAGGATTGAGGGGGTTTCCAGGACACGGGATTTATCCTGGGACAACCACAAATCCCTGGAAAAATCAGAATAGTTCAGTGACCCCGATTAACAGTCTCAGCTTCATGAATGATCACAGTGGACATCACAGTAATCAAGGGCTATACAGAATGTATTACCCTCCTAAGAGCAGCTTGGCTTCTTGAAAGTAAAGTTCCACCCTGGTTGCCCACTAAACTGATATGGCAGCAGGCACCTGACTTTGTCTTCTAAATCCTGTGTTCCCACTTCTTAAAAAGGGAGGCTCTGTGAGCATAGGGCTTTGTATGTGTTCTGTGGAGACTCTGGTGATATGGGGATACACTCATTGTGAACTGTAAACATGCTGCGTGATTGTAGCCACAGAATTCGGCTGAGTCTCCTGAGGCAAGTTCAGAGTGCGCATTACAAGAAGACAGCTGTCCATTATATTGTTCCTCATGGACACAAAGACCAATGCTTCTTAGTGTACAGCCCGGTCACAGAAAGCAGATCTGAATAGTTCATAGCAGATTATCTGCCTTCCATTCTCAGCTCTCCCTAGGTCCTCATCCTGGGTCCTGTCTCCTCCTTGGCCATGCCTGTGTACTTCATACCCCAGCCTAGAGCTGTGCAATTGTTTCCACTGTCCAAACATCCACCTGTAGGCAGTCTTCCCAGGGGATTGCTCTCCACTGCAGCCACTCATTGGAACCACTAGGGAAAATGTTTATTATCCCAGTGAAGGGACCCACCTATATTTGATAACATCAAAATCCCTAGAAGGCCTGGCCAGCAGTGTTTATGCACCCACTAATTGTAATGTGAACCTTGAAAAGACAATTTGTGTTGCCTGGGAATTAACTTAAAAAAATGAGCCAACGATTTGTTCTCATTAAGAGATTTTTTTTTCATAATTTTTTATGTGATACTCTGTATTTACATTTGAGATGTTATCCCTTCCCCCACCCAGCTTCCAATCCCTTCTCACTCTCCATTTGCCTTCACAAAGGTGCAAGCCCTCCTAATCACCCTCTCCACGCCATTGCCTTGACATTCCCCAACATTGGGAAAACATGCCCTCCCTGAGTCAAAAGCCTCTTTTCACATTGCTGCCAGATACTGCTATCTTCAGCTACATATGCAACTGGATCAATAGGTCGCTCAATGTGTGCACAAAGGTTTGTGTTTTAGTCCGTGGAAGTTTTAGGGGGGGGTGTGTTGGTTGGTTGATAATGCTGTCCTTCCCATGAGGTTGTAAGCCTTTTCAGCTCCTTAGGTCCTTTCTTTAGTACCCTCATTGGGGTCCTCAAGTTCAGTCCAATGATTAGCTTCAAGCATGCTCAGCTGTATCTATATGTCCCTAACACAGTCCCTGAGGAGGCATCTCTATCTGGTTTCTGCCAGTAAGCACTTCTTGGAATCAGCAATAGTATATGGGTTTAGTAGTTGCATATGGGATGGATTCCCAGATAAGGAGGACTTTGGATGACCTTTTCTCTAATTCCTACTCCTCTTTTTGACCCATTATTTCCTCCCATGAGTGTTCTGTTCTTCCTTCTAAGAAGGACTAAGGCATCCACCTTCTGGCTTTCCTTCTTTTTGAACTTCATAAGTGTTGTGAATTGTTTCTTGGGTATTCAAGCTTTTTAGGTTAGTTTCCACTGATCAGGGAGTGCATGCCATGAGTGGTTTTTTTTTTTTTTTTTTTTTTTTTTTTTTTTTTTTTTTTGTGACTGGGTTACCTCACTCAGGATGATAGTCTTTAGTTCTATCCATTTGCCTATGAATTCCATGAAGTCATTGTTTCTAATAGCCGAGTAGTACTCCATTGTGTAAATGTACCACAATTTCTGTATTCATTCCTCTGTTGAAAGACATCTTGGTTCTTTCCAGCTTCCTGATATTATAAATAAGGCTGCTATAAACATTGTAGAGCATGTGTCCTTGTTATATGTTGGAGCATCTTTGGGAGTGAAATAGCTGGGTTTTCAGGTAGTACTATGTCCATTTTTTTGAGGAATGCCAATTGATTTTCAGAGTAGTTGTACCAGATTACAACCCCACTGTGTTCCTCTTTCTCCACATCCTCACCAGCATCTGATGTCACCTGTGTATTTGATCTTAGCCATTCTGACTGTTGAGAGGTGAAATCTTAGGGATATATTGATTTGCATTTCCCTAATGACTAGGGATGTTGAACATTTTGTTAGTTGCTTCCCGGCCATTCGATATTCCTCCTTTGAGAATTTTTTGTTTAGCTCTGTACCTAATTTTTGAATAGGATTATTTGATTCTCTAGACTCTAGCTTCTTAAGTTCTTTGTATATATTGGATACTAGCCCTATATCAGATGTAGGATTGGTAAAGATCCTTTCCCAATTGGTTAGCTGCCGTTTAGTCTTCTTAACAGTGTTCTTAGCTTTACAGAAGCTTTGCAATGTCATGAGGTCCCATTTGTCGATTGTTGATCTTAGAGAATAGGCCATTGGTGTTCTGTTCAGGAAATTTTTCCCTCTACCTGTATGTTCTAAGCTCTTCCAGTGTTTCTCTTCTAATAGTTTCAGTGTACCTGGTTTTATGTGGAGGTCTTTGATCCATGTGAACTTGAGCTTTGTACAAGGAGATAGGAGAGGATTGATTTGCTTTCTTTTGCATGCTGACTGCCAGCTGAAGCAACACCATTTGTTGAAAAGGCTGTCCTTTTCTTGTTGAATGTTTTTAGCTCCTTTGTCAAAGATCAGGTGGCCATAGGTGTGTGGGTTCATTTCTGGGTCTTCAATTCTATTCCATTGGTTTACTTGCCTGTCTCTGTACCAATTTTTTTTTATCACAGTTTTTTTTTTTTATCGCAGTTTTTATCACAATTGCTTTGTAATATAGCTTAAGGTCAGGAATGGTGATTCCCGCAAATGTTTTCTTGTTGTTGAGAATAGATTTCAATATTGTAGGTTTTTTTTTTTATAGCAAACAAATTTGCAAATTGTTCTTTCCAACTCTATGAAGAATTGAGTTAGAATCTTGATGGGGATTGCACTGAATCTATAGATTGCTTTTGGTAAAATGGCCATTTTTACAATTTTGATCATTCCAATCCATGAGCATGGGAGATCTTTCCATCTTCTGAGATCTTCTTCAATTTCCTTTTTCAGAGATTTGACGTTCTTGTCATACAGGTCCTTCACTTGCTTAGTTAGAGTCACACCGAGTTATTTCATATCATTAGTGACTGACGTGAAGGTTATCTTTTCCATAATTTTTTTTCCTTGGCATGTTTGTATTTTGAATAGAGGAAGGCTACTGATTTGTTTGAGCTAATTTTATATCCAGCCATTTTTTTATTTAGTTTTATTTATAAAGTTGTTTATCAGCTGTAAAAGTTCTCTGGTGGAATTTTTGGGATCACTTAAGTATACAATCATGTCATCTCCAAATAGTGATATTTTTAATTCTTCCTTTCTGATTTGTATCCCTTTGATTTTCTTTTGCTGTTTAACTGCTCCGGCCAGGATTTCCAGTACTATTTTGAACAGGTAGGGGAAATTTGACAGCCTTGTCTTGTCCCTGATTTTAGTGGGATTGCTTCAAGTTTCTCATCATTTAGTTTGATGTTGGCTATTGGTTTGCTTTATATTGTTTTTATTATATTTAGTTATGGGCCTTGGATTCCTGCTCTTTCTAAGACTTTTAACATGAAGGGGTGTTGAATTTTGTCAAATGCTTTCTAAGCATCTAGTGAGATGACCATGTGTTTTTTTTTCTTTGAGTTTGTTTATATGGTGGATTATATTGTTGGGTTTCCATATATTAAGCCATCCTTGCATCCATGGGATGAAGCCTACGTGGTCAAGGTGAATGATTGTTTTGATGTGTTTTTTGTATTCAGTTTGCAAGGATTCTTTCAGTATTTTTGCTTCAATGTTCATAAGGGAGATATGACTGAAGTTCTTTTTCCTTTTAGGGTCTTTGTGTGGTTTAGGAATGAGGGTTATTGAGTTCGGTAGTATTTCATCTGCCTCTTTTTTGTGGAAGAATTTGGAGAGTATTGGTATTAGGTAGTCAATAAATGTCAGATCCCATTCTGCATTGAATCCATCTGGTCCTGGGCTTTTTTTGGTTCGGAGGTTTTTGATGACTGCTTCTGTTTCTTTAGGTGTTATGAATTTTTTGAGATGATTCATCTAATCCTCATTTAACTTTGGTATCTGGTATCTGTCCAGGAATTCATCCATTTCCTCCAGATTTTTCAGTTTAGTTGAGTATAGGTTTTTGTAGTAGCATCTGATGATTTTTTTGAATTTTTTCAGTTTCAGTTTTTATGTCTCCACTTTCATTTCTGATTTTGTTAATTTTGATACTTTCTCTTTGCCCTCTAGTTAGTCTGGCTAAGGGTTTATCAATCTTGTTAACTTTCTCAAAGAATCAGCTCTTAATTTTGTTGATTATTTGAATGGTTCTTTTTGTTTCTATTTGGTTAACTTCTTTTTCTTTGATTATTTCTTTCTCTCTACTCCTCTTGGGTGTATCTGCTTTTTGTTGTTGTTGTAAAGCTTTCAACGGTGTTGTCAAGTTGCTAGTGTATGCACTCTCCAGTTTCTTTTTGGAAGCACTTAGAGATATGAGACTGCCTCTCAGTGCTGCTTTCATTGCATCCCATAGGTTTGGGTATGTTGTGCTTTCATTTTTATTAAATTTTAAAAAAATCTTTTATCTCTTTCTTTATTTCTTATTTGACTATGCTATCGTTGAGTAGAACATTGTTCAGCTTCCATGTATATGTAGGCTTTTAGTTGTTTTTTTTGTTATTAAAGACCAGCCTTAGTCTATGGTGATCTGATAGAATGTATGGGAGTATTTCAGTTTTCTTATATCTATTGAGGCTTGTTTTGTGACCGACTATGTGGTTAGTTTTGGAAAAGGTGATGTGAGGTGCTGAGAAGAAGGTGTATTCTTTTGTTTTAGGATGAAATATTCTGTAGATGTCTATTAATTCCAATTGGTTCATAACCTCTGCAAGTTTCACTGCATTCTTGTTCAGTTTCTACTTCCATGATCTCTCCACTTATGACAATAGGTTGTTGAAGTCTTCTACTATTATTTTCTGTGATGCAATATATGTTTTGAGCTTTACTAGGGTTTCTTTCATGAATATAGGTGGTCTTGTATTTAGAGCATATATGTTAAGGATTAAGAATTCATCCTGATAAAATTTCCCCATAATGAGTAAAATGTTTCCTTTCTCATCTTTTTTGTTAATTTTTGGTTGTAAACCTACTTTATTCGATATTAGAATGGCTACTCTATCTTGTTTCTTGGGTCCACTTGCTTGGAAGATTTATTTTCCAGCCTTTTACTCTGAGATGATGTCTGTCTTTCTCTCTGAGATGAGTTTCCTGTATGCAGCAAAATGTTGGATTCTTCTTTTGGTTTTCTTGCTTAGTCATTTTCTTTCTTTTTCTAGAATGTAGTTTCCCTCTTTGTGTTGGGTTTTCCATCAATTATTCTTTGTAGAACTGGATTTGCGGTCAGATATTGTGTAAATTTAGTTTTTTCTGCAATATCTTATTCTCTCCATCTATGGTGATTGAGAGTTTTGCTGGGTGTAGTAACCTGGGCTGACATTTATGTTCTCTTAGGGTCTGTATGATGTCTGTCCAGGATCTTCTAGCTTTCATAGTCTCTGTTGAGTAGTCGGGTGTAATTCTTATTGGTCTGCCTTTATATATTACATGGCCTTTGTTCCTTACTGCTTTTAGTATTGTTTCTTTGATTTGGACACTTGTTTTGATTATTATGTGTTGGGAAGAGTTTCTTTTTTGGTCCAGTCTGTTTGGTGTTCTGTAGCCTTCTTTTGTGCTCATGGTCATCTCATTCTTAAGGGTAGGTAAGTTTTCTTCTGTGATTTTGTTGAAGATATTTACTGTGCCTTTTAGTTGCTATTTCTAGCCCTCTTCTATTCCTATTATCCTTAGGTTTGGTCTTCTCATTGTATCCTGAACCTTTTGGCTTATGAGCTGTTTGGTTTTTGCATCTTCTCTGACTGTTTTGTCTATGTTTTCAATGTTGTCTTAGGCCCCTGAGATTCTCTGTTTTATCTCTTGTAGTCTGTTGGTGATGCTTGCATCTGTGTCTTCTGATTTCTTTTTTAGGTTTTCCATCTTCAGGGTTGTCTCTTTTAGTGTTTTCTTTATTGTTTCTATTTCCTTTTTCAATTCCTTCTTCTGTTTAATTGTGTTTGAGTAATTTTTTTGTTTCCTCTTTAAAAGCTTCTATTTGTTTGTGTGTGTGTCCTCCAGTGGTTGTTATTCATGCTCTTCTCAAAGATCTCCATCATCTTTGTGAGGTATAATTTCAAGTCTGAGTCTTCTTTTTCTGGAGTGTTTGGCAATCCACTGCTTGCTGTTGTGGGTGAGCTGGGTTCTGATGTTGCCAGGTTGTCTTGGTTTCCATTGTTTAAGTTCTTTCGTTTTCCTCTTGCCATCTTGTTATCTGTAATTATATGTGGCCTAGTTGTCAGAGACTGGCACCTGTCTCTCCTGTGGATGTGAGGGCCCATGGGCTCAGGAAGAAAATTGCTTCTGAGTGTTCAGCTTTTAGTGGACAAGCAGTGAGTTCTGGTATCAGTGACTCAGCTCTGTCTTTGTGGGCTCAGGCGTGGGAGTTCTTGTGTGGTTGTTCTGGGAGCTCAGCCTTCTGCCCACAGGCCCTGAGTACTACTGGCAGAGACCTAGCTCTTTCTCTAGGCCAAAACAGACCCATTTCCAGGTAGCACAGTACTTTCTGCTCTCTGAGAACTCTCGGTGTGCTCTCCCTGGGCCTATGTGCCAGGCTCCCCTCTGGTCCAGGTATATGAGGGCCTGTAGAGATGAACTTCAAGTACTGACTTTCCTGGGCAGATCTCGGTTCCCACTGGCAAAAGCCTGTGCCTCACTGTGAGCCTGTGTGTTTAGTCCACAAGCACGGGCTTTCTGGGTGGATCTCGAGTCCCTGAGCCACAGGCCTGGCACTTACTGTGGGCAGCAGGGGCATGTTTTTGGCCAGCTCTACCTAGCTCTCTCTGAACTTGGTTACTCACAGTGCAGTCTCACCAGGCCTGTTGTCTGGTGTAATTCTGATTAGTCTGCCTTTATATGTTAATTTTCCTTTTCCCCTTACTGCTTTTAGGATTCTTTCTTTGTTTTGAATATTTGGAGTTTTTACTATTATGTGTTGGGAGGAGTTTCTTTTCAAGTACAATCTATTTGGATTTCTGTTGGCTTCCTTTATGTTCATGGTCATCTTGTTCTTAAGGGCAGAGGAGTTTTCTTCTCTGATTTTGTTGAAGATATTTACTGTAATCCTTAGGTTTGGTCTTATCTCATGGACATTTTGGGTTAGGAGTTTTTTTTTTTTTTTTGCATCTTCTCTGACTTTAGTCTATGTTTTTTTCTATGTTGTCTTTGGCCCTTGAGATCCTCTTTTCTATCCCTTGTAGTCTGTTGCTGATGCTCGAATCTGTGACTACTGATTTTTTTTTCTAGGTTTTCTATCTCCAGGGTTGTCTCTTTTTGTGTTTTCTTTATTTTTTTTTTATTTCTGTTTTCATTTCCTTCACCCGTTTGGTTATGTTTTCCTGTAGTTCTTTGAGTGATTTTTGTATTTCCTCTTTAAGGGCTTCTATTTATGTGTATTATCCTGTAATTAATTAAGGGAGTTATCCCTGAGTTTCTTGAAGATCTCCATCATCACCACAAAGTATGATTTAAAGTCTAAGTCTTGTTTTTCTGGTGTGTTTGGCAATCCACTACTTGCTGTGGTGGGAGAGCTGGGTTCTGTTGTTGCCAGGTTGTCTTGGTTTCCATTGCTTAGGTTCTTTTCCTCTTGCCATCTTGTTGTCTGTGATTATAGGTGATCTTGTTGTCTCTGACTGGAGCCTGTCTCTCCTGTGGATTTGAGGACCTGTGGGCTCAGAAAGAAAATTGCTTCTGGGTGTTTGGCTCTTTGAGGGCTGGCAGTGAGTTCTGATTACAGTGACTTCCTTCTGTATCTGTGCACTCAGGTGGACAAGCTCTTCTGAGGCTGATCTGGGAGCTCAGCTGTTTGTAGGTGGGTCCTGAGCTTGAGGGTAGTCACCTAGCTCTTTTGCTGGGCTGAAAAGGACCTGATCCCAGAGGGTACCACCCTATCTGCCCATGAGATCACCAGTTGTACCCTCCCTGGACAGCCAGTGAGGGTATGTGGCAGGCTTAGGGCTTACCATAGGCTCAGGTGGGAGAGCACTTGCAAGACTTCTCTGGGGTCTCAGCAGACTTCGGGCAAGTCCTGAGTCTTGATGGTGGTCATCTGGCCCTCTTGCTGTTCTGGAGAGGGAATCTTCTTGTTTAAGCACATTCTTCAAGAACCGCTTTGTTAAATGGGTAGACAATGCTGCTACCCAATCACATGGCTTATTAAATGAAAGTAACAATGAAAGATATTGGATGCCTTTTTATAAGTTATTGGTTTTGGATTCCCTAGAGGTGTCTAAAACATTACAAGCTATTAATTACTCTTGTTCTTGATCACCCTCATAACTATATGGCTGAAGGACATAGAGAAATCAATCTCAAACTTCCTCCCTGCTGGCAAATATTCATAGTCCCAGAAGGTGCTCTATAGGCTGCTGGTGGATAAAAGGAACCAATGGTCTTGCCCAGTGCTGCACCCTGCATGCCCTAATACTCTTCTGCCAGGGGAGGTATGTCAACTTGTGCACTGGTGGTATATCTGTTGATGAGCTAACAAAGTACTTTCTGGTTGGATTGAAGCTACTCCATAGAAAGGGACATCATGCTTGGTACTATAATCCTCACCAAAAGCCAATGGCTTAGAAGGTCATAGGCCTGAAGTAAAGCCCTATGATTGTTATTTTGATAGTTGGTCATGCTATCAAGTGCTTTCTAAATGTCTATGGTTTACCCATAGGCCCATGCTGCTCTCATCCTTGGTCAGAGAAACTTCTATTTCTGCAGTGGGTAGCAGCCAATGCAGAGATATCCAACTGAGAATAAGACACTGAGGGCTCTGTACTAAATGGGACATCCCTATCAAACCCTCAGACCCAGTCTCAGGGAACATCAAAGATGGGAAGATGGAAAGAATATAAGAGCTAAAGGGTGGGCAGGAATGCTGTCAACTGCTGTCCTCAGTGAAGGACCTTCACTGTGTTAGTAGATAAGACATTGAATTGCACCCACACACTCCTAGAAGCTATGGTCACCTGCATATGTACAAGATCAAGCCAGCCAAAATCATAGCATAGAGGGGGTAGATGATCTCCAGACTCCACCTCATACTGAGGAGCTATTAACAGTTGGGAGAGAGAGGAAGAATTGTTTTTTTTTTTTTTTTTTTTTTTTTTTCTTGTGGGTATGTTCACAGCCATGATTCCCATGTTCCAATGGATAGCCCCATACCCATGCATACAGGGTAGCATGGAGTAGACTTAGTATATTATTTCTAAAAAGACACAAAGCCTGGAGAGAGATGTATTGAGGAGTTTATGGAGTAATAGAGGTGTAAATGTGGTCATATTTTTGGATACATATATTACATTCTCAAAAATGAATAAAGATTTTTTTCTTAAAAAGCAGTATTTTGTGGATGTTCCCACATGTTCTGTCTAGGCCTACAATTCTGACTCTGATTATCTTCGGGCGTTTCTTCTAGGTGGAGCTACACCCAGCTACCTTTGAGACTCTGAGGCTCACCTAGGTTCTCTACAGCCCAGGAGAGAACAGTGTTTGGAATGGAAGTCAGGCCCCCTTCCTCCCAAGCCCAGTGAAATGTCTTCAAACAAACCTGGAAGGACCTCTTGGAAGAGACCATGGCATCCCTGACAGTCTGTGTTCAGGTGGACACCTGCCATCTATCCCTGAATCCTGCTATGTTAGTCTAGGGCTTCTTGTCCCACAATAGCAGCCTCCACTCTGTACATCCATAGGAATAATGATGAATGAAGCCAGAGGCTCACAATCTTGTCACCCACAAGAGCATACAACTCCCAAGATCCTTTGCAGTTGGCCTTATTCATTGTGCAGCCTAAGCTTCACATCAAGTCTGACCAGGCACTCAGATCTACCTTATTCAGAACACAGAATCTTCCAAAGAGGTCACCATTCTGCAGTAAGACCTCACCTTGCTGAGTCTCAGATATCTCATATCTCAATGAAATTGGTAAGCTTTGCAGAAAAGACCCTTGTGTGGGGCCCTACTCATCTTCCCAGATTCCCAGTGTTCTAAGCTTTGGAGAGCCTTTGTTTTGCCATACATTTACATTCTCAGAAACTCTGTGCCGCAGTATTTATAGTCTGTTGGGGTTTTACTCATGTGCCCATGATCTAACATCTTTGGAGCTTTCTGATGGAGCCTGGAAGTGCTTTCTGGTCTGAGTGCAATTTCCTCTGAGACAAATTGTTTTCTTTCCCAAGTACCAGCAATCTTGTTAATGAAATGAAGATTTTAATCATTTTACATATTTCTACAAAACCATTCTGGGATCAATTGTGTTAGTAGATAAGACATTGATGGTTGTACAGAAAAGCCCATTTGATAACATTTGAGTTCACTTCCTTACTGCAGCTAGAGAAGGTGAGGGTTGGCTTATTTTCCAACCTGGGAGCTTACCAAGAGCAAAGGGCACTAGAGTATGCCAGCTAGGATGCTGATGCAGGAAGCACTTGATATCCCAAGACAGATGATGGCTCATCTATTGCTGATTTCATTGTGGGCAGCTTAGGTAACCTCTGACAGGAGATGAAGAAACAGCATACCATAAACCTGTGTGTGTGTGTGTGTGTGTGTGTGTGTGTGTGAGTGTGTGTCTGTAAATATGTCTATATTTGATTGTGAATCTCTCTGTGTGCATATGTGTGCATGTTTGTGTGTTTCTCTGTGTGTCTGTGTGTATGTATGTACCTGTGTCTGTATATGTATATGTCTCTCTCTCTCTCTCTCTCTCTATATATATATATAT
The DNA here is from genome assembly GCF_963924665.1 of Micromys minutus. Taxonomy (NCBI): domain Eukaryota; kingdom Metazoa; phylum Chordata; class Mammalia; order Rodentia; family Muridae; genus Micromys; species Micromys minutus. The sequence goes on from NC_137969.1 coordinate 117,588,332, forward strand.
ATATATATTTGCACACATACATACATACATATATATGTTTGTGTGTGTTTATGTGTGTATGTGTGTCTGTGCCTCTCTGTGTGTCTTTCTTTGTGTATGTGTTGTGTGTGTGTGTGTGTGTGTATGTGTGTGTGTGTGTTTAGGCTAAGAAGGAATGGCCCACTAATGAAACAGGATATAGACTAGAGGGTAGGGAAAGTGCTACTAGAGATACTGGAGGAGGGAATAAAGAAGGAGGCTGTGTGCAGCTGTTGTGGTGGACTGGCTGGAATCCCAGGAAACCCAAGATGAGTTTGAAGTGTGTTGACAAGAGAGCCATCAGGGCACCCATGAGACCCAGCACTAAGGCTGTGTCATCAGCCTGGGAGAGAGCCAAAATACTTTCTTCCCTGGGGTCATTTTCCTTCCTATTGCAGGGGTTTAGAAAGTTGCTCCTCCAGGGACTCTTCTGGAGTCCAGGGGATGCTCCACCATTGTGCTCTTGTTTTTGTCCCTGTGTAGCCAACACAAGTCCTTCATGTTCCTGGATCATTTCAATCTCTGATAAGTTGGCTTGATGACCTCTAAAATCTCTTTCGGCTTAGTTTAGGATTGATTTACAACCCAAACTAGTTTCTACACAACACAGCTTATATGCATATCTGGCTGGAATCTGGGTAAAACTGACTAATAAATTTTTTGAAGCCTCAGTGCAGTCACATAAAAAATAGCGTTGCAGTATGGGATTTCTCAAAATTTAAACATAATCATCATAAAATCTGGTAATTTTACCACACAGACAAAATAATTCAAAGTGGGGACTCAGTCTGAGAATCGCATAGTCTTGTTCACAGAGATCATATCCACGGTGGCCCAAAGGTGGTGAGGTGGAGAGTTTTCCTATGGAGATGAGCAGAAATGTATTCACTCTGGGTAAGGAATAAATGACAAACCCATTAAAGAGCTCTCTCTCAGTGAAACAATAGTTTAAGTCCTGCTGTGTGCTGAAGCATGGGTGAGTAGTTTCTTACAGGAGCAGGCAATTTACAGGTGGCCACACCACTGAACAAAAAAACATACCTTTCTCCTCTAGTCATCATTAATCATATATAAATCCTTGGGGGGGGGGCGTTGGGCCTTATAATCTTCTTCTCTTTTCCATGGCAGAACATTGATGGGTCCAATCTTGTGCAAGTATCCTTCTAATAATTACAGATACAGACAATTATAAAGGTATCAGAGAAACAGATTTAAAAATGCAGTTTGTGTGTTCACAACAGTATATGCATCCTTAAAGAGAAAAAAAATGAAATTCTTTTTCTGGCCATGTTATAATATTGGCCAGTCTTGCAGCCTGTATTATAAGCAAAATAATCATATAAAAAAGGAAAAATACCGATTAGCTTAACTTCTGTGAGCTGTCAGGTTTCCAGAAGCAGGAAGTAGACTGCAGGTATAGGGGGCACAGAGGAGAATGGGGAGTTACCATTTAAAGGGTGCAGAGTTTTCAGCTTGGGGAGATGAAAATGTTCTGGGTGGTGACATTGGCTATATAATTGAAGTGCAAACTTAAACAATAAAACAGCGAATTTTGTGTTATGGGCATTGGTGCCAGGTCCCAGAGACTTCTCAAACAATACAGGCTCTTGATTCCCTACAGAAGTTGGTCATGAAACATGGAAACAACTCAAGATGACCCTAAGGTGGAGCTTCTTCCCTACTGACAAGCTTTCATGGTGCTAGAAGGAGCTATCTGGGTTGCTATGGGAGAAAACTAATCAGCAGTCTTATCCAGCTGAGCGCTATACTAACCACCAGCTTAGCAAGATACGTTTCCTTCATGCAACAGTGGCATGAATGTCATGTGGGGTGAGCAGCTGCTTTCTGATTGGATTTAAAAGCCAGTCCAGAAGACAGAATCCATACCTTCTACTGTTAACTACATTAGAAATCTGTGGTTTGATAATTCAAATGTCTTACTGGAGAACCTATTATTGATAATGATGCTAAGTGGATATAGTATCAAATTGTTTTTTAATTATCTTTATACCCGGACTAATGCCACCCCCAATCTTTATCAAAAAAGTTTTTTTTTTTTTCCAGTAGATAGTACTTAATCTAGAGGCCCACAAGTGGTGAAACTGCAGAGAACAAGAGACCATGGACTGCTCAACTCTAAGTAAGACATCTGCACCTCACTTTGCACCCCCCCCCCAGTGTCCTCTCCCCAGGGATCATTATGAAAAAGGAGGCAGAAAGATTGTGAGAGAAGAGGTTGTGGAGGAATATTGTGAAACCTTTTTTTTACTAGACATGAGAGGCCTACAGTACATATGAATTCACCATGGCTGTGGATGAACACACAAGACCTTCATAAAATCAAGCTAGAAAAAATGACCAAAATGGTAGGAAGGGGACTTTACAAACTCCATCCCTAGCTTATTGGTAGTTGGTGGCTGCTCAGGGAGGGAGCATAAGTTTTCTTCAGGGATGCTGCCCTAGTTAGATGACTATACAATTGTGGATGGCCCCACACAAATACACATACAACCACTACCTATTTGGACTCAGTAGTTAAGTACATGGAGTTAGAATGGAGGTATAGTGGTGAGATCTGGACGGAGTTGGAGGGGAGGGAATAGGGATAGATTTGATTAAGACAGATTTCTTGGCGAATAAATTAAAACATATTCGAAAATCAAACATTGGAGTTTTTTATAAATAAGAGTGCTTTAACTTTGGTTCACAAACTGTCCATGACAGAGCATCATTTGTACTAGCTTGTAAGTCTCTTATATGATTGGAGCTAATCATTAATACTTTTTTTTACACATTAAAATGGGGAGTTACTAAACATGACTCTTCCCCAGTTTAGCTCAAACATCTATATGTATTCATTCAATTTTGGGCTACTTTGTGTGTAGGCTTGCCAAGTAGACTTAATCACAGTTTTTTAAATGCATGATTTTAAAACAAATAAGCCAGGTGTGGTGGTGTACACCTTTAATCCCAGAATTTGAGGGGTTACGACTGAAGGTTCATAGGGCTATGTAGACAGAACCCATTTAAAAGAAAAAAAAAACTGATAAAAAGAACATCTATTGTTGATGTACACCTCGAGGGTTATGGGGGTGAGTGGATTTGTCATTGGGAAGGTCACAGGGTGTTCTGGATGCTAGCAATGAGCCTTCACAGAAGGCTAGAGAGGTCATTTTCTAATTATTGAGTTCTTTATATCTGGTGTTCGTGTGAATATATGTAAAATAATTGGAATAATTCACCCACAGCATGACAAATATGTAGGTGTGCTTGTGAGTAGCTCCCTCCTCTCTAGGTTTCTAAAAGTCTTGCAGGGAGTTTTCTGGGGGTTCTGGGGGTAGCAGTTAATCTGGCAAACAGTCTGTAGCTAGGCAAACAAGAAGAGTAAGAGAGCATGATAAAAATAAAATATCTATATATTAAAGCCAAGAATAGAAGTTCTGAGAAGTTATAATAACAATTCTTTTTCATTTTCCATTGTTTATTTCCTAGACCACAAAGTGACAGATCTTATGCATTTTCCTCTTGTGGGTGACAGTTCAGTTCAGTTATTGCTCTTGCCCAGTCTTTGCTTTTGGAAGAAAATGAACATCTTTTCAGTATTTGTGGGTGTAATTTGAATGAAGGCAGAGAAAGGAATTGGATTCAGAAATAATCATTGCAATATATAGAGCATAATAAAAAAAGGGATTCTGACAAAATATCCATGGAGCCCATTTCTGAAATGATTCCAGGAAACCTGAAAAAACTCCCACAGAAGTCTAAGCTGCCTGTGAAGGAACGACCAAAGGACCCCCGTACTGGGGATGTGAGAGGCAAAAATATGTGCTGACCCACTTGTAGAAAAAGTGCCACACACAAGTGTGGTGCTTGTAAGGGCTAGCTGAAAGATCCACTTTAGCTCACCCCAAGACCAGGAAGACATGGCTGAAGGAGAGATGTATTTTTACTGTAAGTAGGAGCAGAGGTACCAGCCATACCCACTGTGGTCTAATACTTTAGAATGGGGTGAAAGAGGTCAAGTGCACTGTTGCTCATCAGTGAAGAAAAGGATCCATCTGGTGGGTAGACTCTCACAACACTGAGGTTGTGCTATTACGAGTTGTCCATGGATATCCCAGATATCACTGCTGTTGCAGGTTCAGGGCTACCCTGAGCATATAAGAAGTGGGTTTCCTGGCTCTTAGGAATTCAATCAGCCTTGATAATGCCAGACTGCGTAGCGCCCACATCCCTCTTCTGTCTCTAAGCCCAGGTGTTCTCTGAATAGAAGGGATGGGTGGAGGAGAATCCTGCTTCTTTGCCTGAGTGAGAGGATCCTTTATTACATAGAGAGAAATGGATGACCAGAAATGGATGTCCTCATTGTGACCCTTTGCTTGCTCATTCCTGGCTTACTCACTTAATAACTGCACAGAGACAGGTCAATAGACTACGGCATGTTGAGCAACTCTGGTCTCCTGCCTGTCTTGTAAATAAACTAGAACACAGCCAAGCCTCCTTATTGTGTGGTCACTTTTGCAGTCCTGTGGGTAAGATGAACAGTCTTGACACATGGCCCATAAACCAAAAGTCTCTGTTTTCTACCTGCCATGGTCACATTTGATGACTCCTGACAAGGAGCACCAGCTATTGTCAGCCACACCTGAGATGTACTAATACATTTATGACAATATTATTGGTTCTCACATTAACAGTATACTAGGGAAAATGTCATACACCTGGCAATTTCAGTGGAAGTTGCCAACTTCCTGTCTCCATGTGGCATCCCTCCCTATCCCCAATATCTTTATTGCTATCAATATCTTCTCCAAAGAACTGGCATCTCTTGAATCCTATTTTAGGTTTAAGTGTTATACACACTAATCCATTTACACTAATCTTCACAACAATCTTATGAGGTAGGAATTATTTTCTCTTTGTTCCAGATTGAAGGGATTATGTGGCACACATTCCTGAGGTCACATGGCTTGTGAATATTTGCTGTGTCAGGCACTGAGCCAAGCACATTCACGAAATGCTCTCCTGTGTAGTCCTCACAACAATAACCACACATCACCACCCTGCTTATTGCACAGGTTAAGAAACAGCTGCTCAGAGGGTGAAGGGACTTGCCAGCAGTCTGCAGGGGTGGAGTCAGCACTCCCTGTAGGTTTCTGTGCTCTCACCAACTGGCTAGCCTTCTGCAGTCTAATAGACACTGCCACTTTGTGCTAACAGCACATTCCTGTAATTCTAGCTGGCTTTGCTGTGTCTTAGAGCTGACTGGTGAGTCAAATGGAAAGGACCCATTTTTTTTCCAGCGACCATGGACAAGTCCTCCACTTCATTTGTGTCAGTATATGGACATTGTGTTAAATTCTTCCAAACATCCAATGGTGCCCAAAAGTGTGAGACCTTATCAGGGGATTGCTACAGTTTGTATCAGGAGTGTCCTTCAAAAGTCCTCATGGTACAAGTTTAATTTCAAAGCCCTGCGCCTACCGAGAAATGGTGGAATCCTTTGAGTAGAATCTAGAGGAAGAAAATCATGTCACAAGGGGTGTCCTCAGGACCTTTGGTTCTCCCCTTGATCCTTCTTTTAAGTCTTTGGCTACCAGGAGGCCAACAGGTCTTGCTGATCAGCACTCCTGCCAAGACTTACTGTGTTTCCACTGGCCAAATGAATAGGTACAAGTTACTGTGAACTGAACCTTTGGGACCATGAGTCTAAATAAACCTTTTTTCTTTAAAAGTTCATTTGTCTCAGGCATTTGTTGTACCAATGGACAGATAGCAAAGCTGGGATCATTTTAGAGAGGAAAATGAGAGAAGCCTGCCTAAGAAATGAGAAACTTGGGCTGTGTTAAGCTCGAAGAATAAACAAGTTGGACATGACATTGGAGTTGAGAAGGAAGGTTATGAAAACACAAGATAGACAGGAAACAATATGCTCAGTGAGTGGGGGATGCTGACCTGACTCTGGACAATTAGAGCGAGGGTGTTAAATGAGACCCCTACCTGCCTAGATCAGGGACAGGGTATTTTGTTTCATCAGCAATGAGGAAGATGAATGGTTGTGAAACAGGGGCATGCCCAGTAAATCAAAAGTCCACCCCAGGCCATTCAAAGACCGGACTGTGTTAGAGGCTGGTACAGGAGGTGTAGTCAGAAGGTTGAGAGCTGTACATGCAGAAGTGATGGGGTGAATTAAAGGGACAGGACACCTGAGCTCAAAGAAGTATTACAAAGCAGCTGCCAGCTGCTGAGCAGAGCAGCTGGACTTACCAGACTGAGACGGGAACAAGCGGGTGCAATCGATGGGAAGCAGTGATGGGGGATGAGCTGTTTCTTTTGCTAGTTTGAAGGTGTTGGTAGGCATCTAGGTGGAAGCATCCCATAGCTAGGTGAACACTGGAGGCAGGGGTAGAAGGTGGAGCTGGAGCAATGGTTCAGAAGACAAAAGCCTCAGAGGGAGCCCAAGATAGTGGAGAACGGGTGACAGGGCCCAGAAAATTAACCAAGCACAGGATAAAGAAGAAAACAACGATGCCACAAACTCGATTAAAACCTCACACAAAGTGTCATCACATTGCAGACACAGAAAATGGCTATGGACTTGGTCTTTTTAACTCTACTATACCCATAGCCAAGGTCACGGTTTCTCTTCTACACCAGCCTTGTGTTCTGCAAGGGAACTTGTCATTTGTAATTCTAAGTGGATGTACTCGCTTATTAAACAACTTTAATGAGCAATCCACTCTTTGTCTTTGCTGTAGGTTGCAACTAAAACCTGTAACAGATGTGAGTAGAAACATCTATGCAAGCATGCACACCTAGAATTCTGCATAAAAGATGATCATAAATAACCACAGAGAGCCTTTAAAATATGCCAGTAACTCTGCTAAGCATGTTGCAAGCATGGTTTTATTAATGCCCCCATGGATCTGATAGACCACTGTTATCTTCCTATTAAACAGAGAGGACATGGTATCTGGAAAAGATGGGACCCCCAAAGCTAGCAGGCAGTAAAGGCAGGGGTCTAACAGGCCATCCACAAAGCTCTTGCTTTGACCTGGTAGATAATCCTATGGAAGAAGAAATGAAATAAAAACAGGGCCATTTAGAAAAGAGGAGTATGAGAGAACTTTAAATTTTATTGAACATATTAATTACCAGGGACACCTTGGAAGAAGAGAAAAGGTTTATGTCCTAGAGATAGAGGAGAGTTTGGGGTCTCCTGAGGTTGCCCACACTTTCTTTACTCTCTGTACCTAACATGTACAAGAGTCCCTGCCAAGAAGACATAAAATATACAGAAAGCAATACTACCCAAAGTGAGTCTGTATCTAGAGATACTGGAAGGCATTCGGGTGTGGTCACTATTCCCTTGCAACCTCCCTCTCCCACCTCAGCACCTTTGCATTCCTCTACACTGGGACACAAAGCCTTCACCTGATCAAAGTTCTCTCCTCTCATTGATGCCAGATAATGTTATACTCTGCTGCATATGCATCTGGAGCCTGGGTTCTCTCTATTTGAACTCATTAGGTAATGTTTTAGTCCCTGGAGCTATGATAAGTTTGGTTAGTTAATAATTTTGTTCTTCCCATAGGGTTGTAGACCCTTTCACACTTCTTTCTCTAGCTCCTTTATTGTGGTCCCCATATTCAGTCAATGGTTAGCTGCAAGCATCCTCCTCTGTATAGTATGTTTCTGGCAGAACCTCAGAGGAGGCATCCATATCAGATTTCTGCCAGTAAATATTTCTTGGAAATAACAATACTGCATGGGTTTAGTGGCTGCATATGGGATGAATCCCCAGACGAAGCAGTCTCTGGATGATCTTTTCTCCAATCCCTGCTTCTCTATTTTTCCCATTATTTCCTCCCATGAGTGTTTTGTTCTCCCTTCTAAGAAGGACTGAGGCATCCACCTTTCTGGCTTTCCTTCTCTTTGAGCTTTATAAGTTCTGCGAATTGTTTCTTGGACATTCAAGCTTTTTGGACTAGTATCCACTTATCAGTGAGTACATACAATGAGTGTTCTTTTATGACTGGGTTACCTCACTCAGGACGATAGCTTCTAGTTCCACCCATTTGCCTACGAATTTCATGAAGTCATCGTTTATAAGTTTATAATAGCTGAGTAGTACTCCATTGTGTGGAGTAATTGTGTAAATGTACCACACTTTCTGTATCTATTCCTCTGTTGAAGGACATCTGGGTTTTTTTTCCAGCTTCTGGCTATTAAAAATAATGCTGCTATGAACATGGTGGAACATGTATCCTTGTTATATGTTGGAGCTTCTTTTGGATATATGCCCAGAAGTGGCATAGCTGAGTCCTCAGGTAGTACTATGTCCAATTTTCTGAGGAACCACCAGACTGATTTCCAGGGTAGTACCAGCTTGCATTCCCACCAACAATGGAGAGTATTACTCTTTCTCCACATCCTCACCAGCATCAGCTGTCACCTGATTTTTTGATCTTAGCCACTCTGGCTGGTGTGAGGTGGAATTTCAGAATTTTTTTGATTTGCATTTTCCTGATGACTAGGAATGTTAAGCAATTCTTTAGGTGCTTCTCAGCCATTCGATATTCCTCAGCTGAGAATTCTTTATCTGTGTACCTCCTTTTAAATAAGATTATTTGATTCTCTAGAGTCAAATCCTGAGTTCTTATATATATATTGGATACTAGTCCTCTATCAGATGTAGGATTGGTAAAGATCTTTACCCAGTCTGTTAGTTGCCATTTTGTCCTTTGGGCAGTGTACTTTGCCTTACAGAAGCTTTGCAATTTTATGAGTTCCCATTTGTTGATTGTTGATATAGAGCATAGGCTGTTGGTGTTTTGTTCAGGCAATTTTGCCCAGTGCCTATGTGTTCTAAGCTCTTCCTCACTTTCTGTTCTATTAGTTTCAGTGTACCTGGTTTTTTGTAGAGGTTTTGGATACATTTGGACTTGAGCTTTGTAGAAGGAGATAAGAAGGGATCAATTTACATTCTTCTGCATGTTGACTGCCAATTGAACCAGCACCATTTGTTGAAGAGGCTGTCCTTTTTTCATTGAATGTTTTTAGCTCCTTTGTCAAAGATCAAATGGCCATAGGTATGTGGGTTCATTTCTGGGTCTTCAATTCTATTCCACTGGTGTACCTGCCTGTCTCTTTACCAATACCATACAGTTTTTTTTTTTTTTTATCACAATTGATCTGTAATATAACTTGAGGTCAGGATGGTGATTTCCCCTAGAAAGTTTTTTATTGTAGAGAATTTTTGTTTTTTGCTATCATGGGTTTTTTATTATTCCAAATGAATTTGAAAATTGCTCTTTCTGACTCTATGAAGGACTGAGTTGGTGTTTTGATGGAAATTGCATTGAACCTGTAGATTGCTTTAGGGAAGATGGGCATTTTTACAATTTTGATCCTTCCAATCCATGAGCATGGGAAATCTTTCCACCTTCTGAGAGCTTTTTCAATTTCCTTCTCTAAAGACTTGAAGTTTTTGTCCTACAAATCCTCACTTGTTTGGTTAGAGTCACACCAAGGTATTTTATATTCTTTGTGACTATTGTGAAGGGTGTTGCTTCCCTAATTTCTTTCTCAGCCTATTTGTCTGTTGAGTAGAGGAAGCCTACTGATTTGTTTTAGTTAATTTTATATCCAGATACTTTGATGAAGTTGTTTGTCAGCTTTAGAAGTTCTCTGGTGGAATTGTTGGGGTTACTTAAGTATATTATCATACCATCTGCAAATAGTGATAATTTGACTTCTTCCTGATTTGTATACTTTTGACCCCTTTTTGCTGTCTTATTGCTCTGGCTAGTATTTCAAGTACTATATTGAATAGGTAGAGATATAGTGAGCATCCTCTACTAGTCCCTGATTTTAGTGGGATTACTTCACGTTTCTCTCCATTTAGTTTGATATTGGCTCCTGGTTTGCTGTATATTGCTTTTACTATGTTTAGATATGGGTCTTGGATTCCTGATATTTCCAAGACTTTTAACATGAAGGGGTGTTGAATTTTGTCAAATGCTTTATCAGTATCTAAAGAGATGATCATGTGGTGTTTTTCTTTGCATTTGTTTATATAGTGGATTACCTTGATAGAATTTCATGTATTGAACCATCCTTGTATTCCTGGAATGAAGCCTACTTGATCATGGTGAATGATTGTTTTGATGTGTTTTTTTTTTTTTTTTTTTTTTTTTGATGTGTTCTTGAAATAATTTTGCAAGAATTTTATAGAGTAGTTTTGCATTATTGTGTATGAGGGAAATTGGTCTGAAGTTTTCTTTCTTTGTAGGGTCTTTGTGTGGTGTAGGTATGAGTATAATTGTGGCTTTGAGGAATGAATTTGATAGTGTTCCCTCTTTTTCTATTTTGTTGAATAGTTTTGATAGTATTGGTTTTAGGTCTTCTGTGAAAGTCCGATAGAATTCTGTACTGAACCCATCTTTTCCTGGGCTTTTTTGTTGGAAGGCTTTTGATGAGTGCTTCTATTTCTTTAGGGGTTATGGAACTGTTTAGATGGTTTATCAGATCCTGGTTTAACTTTGGTACCTGGTATCTGTCTAGAAATTTGTCCATTTCCTCTAGATTTTCCAGTTTTGTTGAGTATAAGCTTTTGTAGTAGATCTGATGACATTTTGAATTTCCTTAGTTTCTGTTGCTATGTCTAATCTTTCATTTCTGATTTTGTTAATTTGGACACTCTTTCTGTGCCCTCTAAGTTGTCTGGCTAAGGGTTTATCGATCTTGTTGATTTTCTCAAAGAACCAGATCCTGTTTTCTTTTCTTTCTTTCTTTCTTTTTTTTTTTTTTTTTTTTTTTTTTGATTCTTTGTATAGTTCTTTTTGTTTCTACTTGGTTTATTTCAGCTCTGTGTTTTATTATTGCCTGCTGTCTACTCCTTTTGGGTATATCTGCTTCTTTTTGTTCTAGAGCTTTCAGCTGTGCTTTCAAGCTGGTAGTGTATGTCTCATGTATTTCTTTAAGGGAGTTCTATTCATGTGCTTCCTGATGCCCTCTATCATCACCATGAGGCCCGATTTTAAGTCCAAATCTGGTTTTTCTTGTGCGTTGGGATATACACTGCTTTCTGTGGTGGGAAACCTTGGTTTTGATGTTGCCAGGCTGTCTTGGTTTCTGTTGCTTAGATTCTTGTGCTTGTCTCTTGCCATCTTCTTATCTTTGATGTTAGTTATTCTTGTCTCTGAATAGAGCTTGTCTTTTCTGTGCATCTGTGGGCTGTGGGCTCCAGAGGGTGATTAGTCCTGGGTTTTCAGCTCTGTATGTGCAGGCTGTGGATTCTGTTGGCTATGGGCTGGCTTTAGCTTTGGGTTCAGATAACGGCCTGAAGGGCACAGACCTAAGCAGTAGCTTAATACCTGTGCCCTAACAGTTCCTAGAGGTCTCGTCCCAGATAATCAGTGGAAACACAGTGTAGGCTTGCCTGTGGGCTCAGCAGTGAAAGCTCTCCTGTGTCTTCTCTGCATACTTGGTTCTCTGCGAACAGACCACGACTCCTGATGGCAGTATTTCTGATCTGCCTGTGACTCTATCCAGTGCTGACTTCTTTTGATAATGAACAGCAATATGGAAATTTTAAGATGAATAAACCCTTTTCTTCCCAACTTTCTTCTTGGTCATGATGTTTTGTGCATGAATAGATACTCTGACTAAGACTGTATGGAAGGATGTTTTGACAGTATCTTTGAGCCCCTAATGTCCTTTAGCATTCCATCAAGTATGTGGATGTGCAAGTATTGGGAGATGCAGGGTAAGACCACTCACCGTCTTGTACCTGGAGCATCCTGGAGCCAGCTGAGAAGCTGGAGAAACTGTTGGAATAGAAACTGACAAGGTAGTCTTGTTTGCAGACAAATCAGGGAAGCAAGAAAAATTCTGTTGTTAAAACTTGGGATTCTTTCTTACCTGGTTAGGTCACCTGCACTCAGTGACTTGTCTTTGCCATTTATTTGCAGTGGTTTTCTGGAAACCTGGTCTAGTGGCTCTGGCAGAGATTTGGAGGAGTGCTTACATCAGACACCTAGTGAGTTGATTTGTCAAGGGAAAAGCAGCTTCCCTTAGCACGAGCTTGAGCAGTGTGACTGGAGGAACCAGTGAGACAGCAGGTTGAGGATTTAGCATGACTCTTGATGCATAAACCTAAACTAAGTGACTCTGAGTGCTTGCAGCAGAGACAGAACTAGAATCTGGAGTCACAGCCTGCTTCTCAACATCACATATCATCTGTGCTCCCTGCACCTTTTGAGACAGGTTCAACCTTATACATCATGCACCATAAAAGTCAAATATGTAACAGATGTGATCGCCAGCATGTGATGGAGGGGCAAGCAGAGGTTTGCCCTGGCAGAACAAGGCAGCTCATATTTTGCAGCTCAGAGTTCCTGGGACAGTGATTGGCTTACAGTGGATGCATTTCTAGAAATACACAAAGACTGAAGAAGGGCGAAAATCTTCATGGACTTGGGAGTTGAAATGGAGGCAGTGACAACTAGGAAAACCATGGCAGTGGTAGGAGGTGGACCTGCATCACAGCCTGTGCTCAACTAGACAACCCAGGAAACCTTGAGAAAGTTATATCAGTGTTTTAAAATAAAAAGAATTACATTTATTCTTATGTTTCTCTCTCTCTCTCTCTCTCTCTCTCTCTCTCTCTCTCTCTCTCTCTGTGTGTGTGTGTGTGTGTATGTGTGTGTGCATGCACACACAAAATGTTAGAAGACAACTTGTGGAAGTTGGTCATCTCTTCTCCTCTTGTGGGTTCTAGGGGTGAACTCAGTCAGATTTGGTGGTGAGCACCTTTATGTGCGGAGCCATCTTGCTGGCCCACTTCACCTTTTGCAGCCTAGTGTTTTATTCTTCAGAAGAGGGGCAAAAGGTAATGGTAGCATGGCCATAAAGCAATGAGACAGCAAGCATAGGCTGTGTTCAGTGTGGAGGGTTGGGCGAGGATAGGTGAGAGTATGCAGTCTCTTATTACACATACCCTGTTGCAGACTAGAAAGACCAGTTGGAATAGAATGCTTGCAGGATATAAAAAGTGCGGTTAGAACATTTATTTAGGCTCATTATGGGCTTTCTGGGTACATAGAAATGAGGGTTCCTTGAAGGCTTTCATGGATCAGAAAAACTCAACAAAGAAGATGGAGCTTAATCTAACGTTGAGACTGGTCTCAGAGGAGAGGAAATCATGAGAGAGTAGGCTGTTGACAAATACCCGTTGAAAGGAACTTGGAGCATTTCCTGTGGTCAGTGAGGGAAGAGAAGGGTTGTTCCTGTGGGTGTGGAAGAGCTGTTGGGCCTCATCTTTTCTTCTGCTTGCTTTTCACCCTCACGGATGCAGTTCACTGCCATCTTCATTCTCCTTCTTGCCTGTAATCTCTGGACAAGAGAGACAGCATCTCACCCAGCTTTCCTGTCCCTAGAGTCTAACACTCACTGGCACTTTTTATGCAGTCCTATGGATCTGTTGGGGATTGCTTCCATTGCTCCCTGTGGATACCAGCGTCTATGGATGCTTAAATCCCTTCTATAAATTGGCATAACATTTTCATAGTACATGCCTCCTCCCATAAATTTTAACCCTCAATTAAATGTAAGTGCTGTGTAAATAGTTGGTTTGCTGTGCTGTTTGGAGAATAAAAACAAGAAAACATCTATATATGTGTTCAGTAGAGTTACAATTTCTTTTTAGTACTAGAGATTAAATTTGGGGCTATGTGGATATGAGACAAGTACTCTACTACCCAGTCACATATCCAAACCTGAAATTAAAATATAATAATATTATAAATCATCTGCTGGTTGAATTCATGGATATAAAATTTGTGAATAAACAGGGCTGATTGTATTTGGGTATCATAGACTGAGTGAATGAGAGAACATGCAGGTGTATTGGGAGCAGGTTATGGTCACAGCATAGAACGTCTTGGGTCAGAACTGAAGGCCTGTTGAGTAGTTTGATTGTGGACACATCTCTCTGAAGATAAAATTTTAGGAAGGGGTAACCTCATGCAAGACAGGGTGAAGTGCACAGGACTTGTAGAGAGGGTGAATTGAGTGAGATTCACAAGGAGGTAAGGGTCCTGGAGGCTTGCAAGTGTGAAGTTGTAGATCACATATGCTATGGGAGAGAGAAGGAACAATTAGGAGATGGACAAAGCAAGCACTCTCCAGGTGACCTGATCAGGTTTCCTCTTCCGATGATGGTTCTGCAGTATTTAGAGACTCTGTGCTTACCCCCAGCACAGTTGTAGAAAAAGTGAAAGATGAGGAGGGGAGGGAAAGCCATAGCACTCCACAGGTTTGCTTCTCTGTCTTCACCATGGAAAAGTGATGGAAGCAGGAGCAGTGGTCAGGGGACATGATATACACTGGGTCTGGAAAGGCTGGGACAGTGGCCACCCAGGCATACCACTACTAAACTCTCTTTTTCACAGATGGTGATACTTTTATACAGTGAAGGCAGGAGGAGGCAAAAGGAGCATTAACTTATTTTCTGCCCACTTAAAAATCTTGGTTCCTTAAGCTCATTGAAGTAGACAGTGTTTTGAAGACTTGTATAGATTCCTCCCTGGGGACAAGGCTTCATAGAGAATATAGCCTCGGGATATTCCTGCAAGAACAGGTGCCAAAAGGGGGCAGTTTAAAGGCTCCCTAGACACGCACATCTTCTACAGATAAACGGCCTCTGTTTTGCTGGGTTGGAAATTGAGGTATTAAAAGATCAGTGGTTAAGAAACATCTACCTACAAGAATAGAGACATTCAAAAGAAGCATGAAATCTGTCACCATCTCAGAAAGTCAACCTGAAAGGATAGGAATTAACTATTGGAGTTTCTAGACCTGGAATTTAAAAACATACCATTTTTGCTATACTGTATTTGGTTTGGGTTATGATTAGTAACAAAACTGTGCAGATAAAATGGGTTTGTTAGCCTGCTTATTTTCACTGGGATGATGGTAAGGGTAGTTTTTGTCTTCAGCCAAGCTTGAGGGTAGAAGAGCCCAAAGGGAGCAAGAGGTAGGATGTCCATGGAGAGGACACCAAATGTCTTGGTCGGTGCAAAAAAAAATGTTTCATGCCAATTCTATGTGTCAGCTTATTGGGATTATGGTATCTTGATATTTGGGCAAGTATTGTGTGTGTGTGTGTGTGTGTGTGTGTGTGTGTGTATGTGTGTGTGTGTGTGTGTGTGTGTATGTGAGAGAGAGAGAGAGAGAGAGAGAGAGAGAGAGAGAGAGAGAGTTTTAAAGGTTTTTATTAAAACATATATGTATGCATGTGTGTCTGGATGGGTATGAGCATGCAAATTTATGCAAAGAATAGAGGTATTGGATCTCCCTGGAGCTGAAGCTCCAGGCAGATGTGAGGGAGTTTGCTGGGAACCAAACTCAGGTTCTGTGCAAGAGAATAACATGTACTCCTAACAAACAAGAGGGCATTTAGGCAGCAGATGGCCCATGACCTTGAACTGTAACATCAGCTTTCTTAGGTCTCTCTATCCTGAAGGTTTTGCAAATTTTGGACTTGATAGACTACATAATTGAGCTAACTCCTAAAATAAATCTCTCTCTAAACAAATTTGTTTCCATGGTGATTCTGAATCCCCTCAAGTTGGATCTACTTGAGTAATTTTGAAGGTTAGCTGGGGCACTCACTTCCTGTGCCTTCGTTTCGAGAGATTCATCTAGGCAATAAGAGGTGGCTGGGGTGGGCAGACCCTTCAGTATCTTGTGGTAGAGTTGACCTTATTTGCTCATATTTGTCCTTAGTCATCAACTCCTAAGTATTCTAGCTTATCTTAGAATTTCAGTCTAAAAAGGCTTCAGCCAATTGAAATTTCTGACTCAGAACCATGCAGTGGGTAGCTTCACAGTTTCGACTGTGTTGAGAAGAGTGGCGGCCCTGACAGTTCAGACTGAGTAGGGAAGAGTGTTGGACAAATCTGTACCCAAATAGACAACAGGACAGGGGCTTCTTCAGTCCTACGTATCTGGAGAATACAGCTTGTCTTGGAAACCTGTTGTGGAGCTAGCCCAGACTGGCCACACTCACCAAAACACAAAATATTCATCTCATGGCTCTTCTTCCTCCAGCTTCAGAACAGAGTGAAACTGACTGAGCGACAAAAGCAAAACAACAAGGAAAACATTTCTAGGCAAGACCCCGTGCAGTGGTTAACCTTGCCAACTTGGTGGGATTTGGAATCACCATAGAAACAAATCTCTCTATATATCTGTGAGAGGGTTTCTAGACTGAGCTAATTGAGGTGGAAAGATTCACTTTAAATGTGGGCTACATCATTCCATAGCCTAGAATCCCAGGCCAAATAAGAAGAAGACAGTGAGCTCACTAACCAATGTCATCCATTACTCGCTGCTGCCTGACTATAGAAACAAGGTAACCAGCTGCCTTGGTCTTGCCACCATGACCTCTATTACAATAGACTGCTCTCAAAGTGAGAGCCAAAATAAATCTTTTGTTCTTTATGTTGGTTTTGTTAGTTATTTGTCAGAGCAACAAGAAAAGCAAGCAACACTCTGTTGAAGCAAGGATGTCACCTCTTCAGCCATAGGGAATATTCTGCAAGAGGGAAGGTACTTTTGTCCCATATTCTGAAGAAATGCTATCCTTTCTGCACTTGTTCAGTCCTCATGGGAACAGTGCTAGTTAGGTTCAATCTGCTTCATGAAGAGAGACTCACTTTAAATCATAATGCTGTTATGAAACGGCTGATATATTTGTCAGCTCCTGTGCTAGGGTACAAAGGGACAAAGGCTCAGGACTCTTAAGAACTTACAGTGTCATGGGAGATGGGCCTATGACAAGTATTACAAGTTTAGTATTGTTTGGAAAGAGAGAACTTCAACTGAGTAAATGTCCTCAGTAGATTTGCCCGTGGGCAAGCCTGGGAGGTTTTACAGAGAAAGGCTTGACAAAAGAGCCTTCTGCTCACTGTGGGTTGTGCCACCCCTGGGCAAGTGATCCTAGGTACTGTAAAAGTACTTAGAGAAAGCCTTGGAGAGCGAGGAGTAAAAAGCGTTCCTTCATGGCTTCCCCTGCAGCTCTGGATTCCAGGTTTGTACCTTGATTTCCTGGGCTGTGATATAGAAATGTGAGGTGAAATAAACCTTTTCCTTTCTAAGACTCTTTTGGTTGAGGTGTTTTATTGCAGCAATAGAAATTATAACTAAGACAGATAGATATTAACTCTGCCTGCATAGTCCAGATGAGAAGCCACAGGAGTTAGGCTAGGCCTGACAGAGAGGCCAGGATAAATCATACCTGATGACATACATTAGGTGATTCACAGTTTTCATTGGTGTAACTATGACAAAACAGCTAAGGCATTTTAACATAGGAAATTGAAGGACTGTGTAAATAGGTAGTAAGTTCATATTTTTGGCATTAGGTGTTTTTGTTCATATTAGAGTACTATTACACATCTTTCATCACAAGTGAATTAGAAAAACATAGTTCCAACCTGCAGACTCAAACAGACATTGATCTAAAACATTCAGAAAGATAGTTACATCTGTACAGAACAATACAGATATTTTTATCATTGTTCCCTAAACAATACACAGTACAGTCTAACTATTTACACAGCATTTATATAATTCTAGGCAATCTATCATTTATCTATCTACCTATCTGTCTGTCAGTCTACCTATCTATCATCTATCAAACATCTATTTATCTATTTATGATTTATCTATATCTACATCCATAATTTCATACCAATGTGTTCCAATTCCTAATAATACCCCAAGGCTCTTTCTCCATATCTGTACCTCCGTTCAGCAGTAGTTCTAATGTAGTTCCATGTGAACAGTGTCTCCAGAGAATAAGATACATAGAGACAGAGAAACACATGGTTTGTAATTTGGTCAGGAAGGCTTTGTATGGAATATTTTATTTATTTAGGTGTTGCTGTTGTTTAATGTTTTGGAGGAAACAGCAATAGAATTTGTGGGAACACGACCAAGGATCACAGAGGGGGAAAGGCGCTGGAGCTATGTGACAAATCCTGAGATCAGGATCCGGGCGCAGACCTGAGTTTATCATGGAGTGCATTAGCTTATTTACAGTGCTTGAGCCAATCCCAGGCCCTAAATCCTTAGTCAATTGTATCTTGACACACTTTCATCATGCTCCAATGAAAGCCCTGCCTGATGAGCTAACTCAGGAGGAGTTGGGAGAGTATCATCACCTGTAAGAATGTCCGTGAAGATTGGGGACGTGGCCCCCAGCCTGGCCTCTGATCCTTTTTGCTGTCTCACTGGTGTGGCAGGAGCCATCTTAGATCTAATGTACTGTAGATAAGGGTTCCCTGAGGAGTCGAAGGAGCCTGTGATGCCAAGTTTTTCATCCGACTTTTTCCTTTACAAAGTTGACCTCCACATCCACCACAAGGATTCAACCAGAAGAGTGAGGTTAGTAGATGTCTGCTTAGGTCTAAATAAAAGGTTTAAGACAGAAGAGAATGTTTTGGGAGAACTTTTGCAGACTTGTGAAGATTTTCTTAGATGGCATTCGATTTGGTTTTGAGATTTTTCCGTCAGTGGTACTGCATCCTGCTGAGGTTACCACCGTGAAAAACTCAGCGTAGTCCTACTCTCTGATCCTACATTTTAAATCTACAAGTCACACTGAAGGTGTCTAAATGACACACTGTTTCAAGATTATCCACCAGCCAGATTGATAACAAGGACTCTGGAGGGAGTTTGTTCAACTTAGAGTGAAATTTCTTCTCCTATCTCATAAACTGATAATTTGTCAGAATGTAGATAGAACCCATCCTCAAAGGACTCCAATTCTCTTGAAGTGATTATGGAAAAGGCAGGATGCTATTTGTGGTCAATAATTGACAATCAAACTATAATGAGCTTGCGTGACCTGAGCCGTAATGACTCATGTGATTCAAGTCCAGAGGAAACTGACTGTCAGGACCCAGGGTGCAGACTGTCTACTTGGTTGTTTTCTCCTCTGCTTTCCATGGAGAAAGTCACACAATCCATATCTCATTTCAGTGCCTTGGGTTGTCTGGGGGGTGTCTTCATAAACTGTGGGTCATGACCCCATGTGGGTTCAAGTGTGAGAACTGTAAGGAATTTGGTGGCACAATAAGGGTTCTGAAGATGCGCCAACCAAAAATTAACTCTAAATCCAAAGCACAACGAACTTAAGGTATCTCTGGCAGAGTTACCTGTACTGCTCTTTGAGACTTCACTGCTGCCTTGGTTCTGAGCACACAACATGAGCTTCCTGCACAGTGAATTCCATCTCACCAGCTGGTGAACATGGCAGAAAATGCCTCACTCAGACACTAGACTACTGTATGTTGTGATTTGTACTGTTCATAAAAAGAATTCTGCCCAGTGGAAATGTAATGATTTGATTATGTAAAGCAAAAGATTTTTATTATTTTCTTATTGTCATCCCACAGCATGTAAGAAAGTACCAAATTAGCATATCTTTAAATTGTATTATGTTAGATTGTTTGACTTTAAAATTTGCTGTTAGAGTTGCTAACGTGAATTTCATAACAAATCATTAAATGAATTTTGGCTTAGGATTAAAACACAATTTCCAACAGTTTTTGAAATGGTTCTACACATCCTTATGCCATTTTGTGGCATGTGTTTATGTTAGGCAGAATTTATAGCATTTACTATTATACAATCAAAATATTGATCATCTCTAGGAAATGCTGAAGATGCCTTATATCTTGAAGTCTCAAATACTCAGTCAAGACTTAACTCCATGTGTAATAATAAACAGTCATATCTTTTCATTACTATGCACATTGCTTTTGTCTTTGATAAATGATAGATTTATCATATCAAAATAGCTTTAAATTTATGTTTTATTATCAGTAAATATTTGATTAGTACACCTAAATTATATACAAATCTACTTGGGGCTGTATACATTTCTCAAATAAAATGGCACCGTGAAAGGAAGAAACATTTCTTCCTGAATCTCTTCAGGAGGGAAATGACTTCAACAGGCACTGTCAGGAGAGTTGTTTGCATCTTAAGAAGATATTTTTCTATTTTCCATTTCTTTAAAACAAAAGCTCAGAGAGCAGTGTTCAGAACACTACATCGGCTTTTTATGTGAACTACCTGAGTGTAATTTGCTGGCATGAAACCTCTGAACCAGGAATCTTCAGGACTGCTTACCGTGAACAGACATTTTACTTCAAAGGCACAATTTGAGTTTATAGATTCCATGCAAGTTTTGCCATTGCTCCAGCAGTGTTTTTTTCCAGCCCTCCTGATATCTTAACTGTGGATTTTAAAAGATTATGGCCCAGATAGTCTCTCAGTTTGGGTTTATTTGAATTTCCTTACTACTAGTCTCATGTTTTGCATCCTTCAAGAATATCACAAGGGATGTTTGTGGTAAAGATCATAAAGCTGAAGTTGTGGAGACCTAGAGCATAGCATGCATGAGGTTTTGGATTAAACACCCCAGTGTTACAAGAAAGGAAACGAGGGAGGGAGGAAGGAAGGAAGGAAGAAAAGAAGAAAGGAAGGAAGGAATGAATTTAAGAAAGGAAGGAAGGAAAAAGAAAGGAGGAAGGAAGAAAAGAAAGAAAAGAAGAAAGGAAGTGAAGGAAGGAAAAAAGGAAGGGAAGGAAGATAAGAAAGAAGGAAGGAAAGAAGGAAGATAGGAAAGAATAAAGAAAGGGAAGGAAGAAAGGAAGGAAAGAAGAAAGGAAGGAAGAAAGGGAAGGAAGGAAAGAAAGAATGAAGGAAGAAAGGGAAAGGAGGAAGAAAAAAGAGAAATAAAAGAAGGAAAGAAGGAAGGAAGGAAGAAAAAAGGAAGGAAGAAGGAAGGGAAGAAAAGGAAGGGAAGGAAAGAAGGAAGAAAAGGAAAGAAGGAAGGAAGGAATGAAGGAACAAAAAAGGAACTGAAGGTAGAAAGGAAGAAAAGAAGGAAAGAAGGAACATAATCCTAATATGCTACCTACAAGTTACTACTTTCATCTCATAATAGTTTATCCTCATCAAGTGATACCAATTTTTTTAAAAAATCATTGGAAACCTTAGTTTTATCAATAGATGCTCTAAAAAAAATAAAGTTCTCTTAGAAAGCAAGAAAGAAAAAGAAATGTTTACGTAGCAGTAACAGTGACTACTTAAAAGCCACATAAATACTGTGAAAAGCCACACTGTCTGCCTCAATACTGGAAAAAACTCAACACAACGACACACATACAAATACCAAACAAACTCACACTTACAGACACACAGACAGAGAGACACAGACAGACAGATAGACATAGACATACAAGCACATCACAGTGGAGACATCTTACTTGTACCACTTTTGCTATGATGGGAAGCATGGCTCCTTGGTGCAGAGCCAAGAAATAATATTACACACACACAGACACAGACACAGACACAGACACACACACACAGACACACACACACACACACACACACACACACACACACACACACACACACACACAGAGAGAAAGCATGGCTCCTTGGTGCAGAGCCAAGGAGCAACATTGTCGGACTGCTGAGAGTGCCAATAATGTAAACAGCCACCCTGAACAGCAAACTATTCAAACAAGGATTTTGGAGTTGAGCCCAGGGCTTAAGTCATGGCAGAGCAAATGCATTCTGAAGTCACAGCCCATTGCTGTTTGTCTCAGGCCTCTCCATCTCCCCTTCCTTGTGTTGCTGTTTGTGCTAGAAGGCATGCGACTATTAAACAGCACCGATGGTTTCTCTGTGGAAATGTACAGGATCTTACTTTTACTGAAGTGTTGATGAATGCCAAGTTCTCTGTACCTGGGCTACCTGGTATGGAAAATACCCAGCACTGGCTATTATTAGGCCTAGGACATTTGCCAGTTGTTGCTTTGATTTCCACTTCTTTAATCATGACTAATGTTGAACATCTTTTCATTATGGCTAAAGCTGTTTTCATTTTTTTTCCCCTGTGAAAAAACCTATTTATAGTTTCTGTCTACTTTTTTCTCACTGAAAGTTTTTTTTTTACACTGACAGTAATTTTTCTTGTATATTGAAAAACTAGGATTTGATATTTATGATATAAATTGTCTTTCTATTTGTGTTTTTTCAATATTATATTTGCTTCTATGCTATAAAATGTGTTCATATTTGTTTTTGATGAATATTTTTTAGGTCATCTTGACTAGGTCTTCATGACCTGAAGAGTTAAAAATCTTTATAAAAAGGATGACTGCTGGATTTCTGTTCCTTCCTTTCTACCACCCAGCCTGAATGGCATGGTCCCCTAGCCTGACTTTTGCATTTACTCTAACAGAACCATTGAACGGAAGAACTTTTATAGTCTTTTTTTTTTTGTTAGACTCCCCTCACATGCTGTGTACTGTTCTAGGTACTGGGAGAAATAGGCTTTAGCCCTCCATGATCTTGGTGTCTATCTATGTAAATGACATATATCGTTAGGATCATATGGTAAGTTTTGTCAAAGAAATGACCATGAAATTGGATGTTGAAAGTGAAACAGATTCATACCAGGTGAAATAAGAGTAGGTGAAGAAGGCTGTTCCAGGCAGAAACACTCTTTGGAGATCATCCTTGGCTGCAGCAGAAGGTGCAAACACCTCCGATGTGAAGAAGATGCTGGTTCAGGCCTTCCTGTTAGTGCTGCTGAAAGGTTTTAGAATGCAGGGAGGTAATCAGGTTTGCAATATGTTGCTTCTCTTGAAAGAAAGGTGGAAGGGTGAGTTAGAGATGGCAGAATTAAATTTCTTGAGACTAGATAAAAAGCCGTAGTTCCTAAGACTCATGGTCGGGGTCAGAGCCATGGCAGAAAGTAGTAGTGAGAATGAACAACAGAGTGCATGTGGGAATGGGAACGAGCTAAAGTTTAAAGTTTAAAGCTAAAGCTAATTTATGTATAAGTATGAAAATAGCATGCATATGCTAATTTAATATACGTACAGCTTGGAGGGGCTCCCTAATTATCATTTTCCAGATCCTTCAGATGATACACTGACTGAGAAGCTGTGACCTGTGTGGATGACCATTGGACTCCACTGCTCTGTCTGTCCACTTTTGGTTAGTTTCTAGCTCCCTTTTATATATCCCCCCACCAGTGTGCTTTGCTTTGTATTTTACCAATATCCTGATGGTAAACCAGGTGGCTTACCAGCTTACCTGAGGTCTCACGGAGAATAGTGGCAGAGAACACGGGCTGTCTGGCATAAAGACTAGGGGCTTCCACCCCATACTACCCAGCTTCTTTATGAAAGATACTAATTATCAGGAAGTTCACAGGAGTTAGAATAACTTCCATTCCTTTTGCTTTGAGGACTCAGAGCTGTTTGCATAGACTTTACCATCTGATCTTGTGTAAAAGCCAAGACATCAACACTGAACCTCTGGGCTTATGGAGAGAGAACCATGTTACCCCTGCCTCTTAATTTTTCATGAACTCAGGACACAGAAGAGTCCTCAGGAAGGGTCATCATACGCCAACACCCTGCTGGCTTTCTTCCCACTCTCCTTTTTTATTTCTTCCCTTGGTGACTTTTGGTCCAGATGATATTGTAAATTTGATGTTCCCTTGAGAAACATACAATCTCATCACATAGTCACATTTGAAAACAAGGCATTTCCAGTGAACAGAAATATAACAAACTTATGTCAGAGGGACGTGATAACATCAAAGGCCCTTTATGTTTGCGTCATGAAGCAGAGTAGTAGGTGGGAGTTTGAATCCTGCAAAACATGGACACTAAACATACATTCCCTTCACAGAGAGTAGAAGCCCTGGCCAGGCTCACTGCCTTAAGCTGAGTACTATGTTTTGGATATTAATAGTCCCCTAAAAGTATATGCATTAAAAGCTTGGTTCCCAGAGTGGGACTTTTAGGAGGTATTGGAATAATTGAGATAGGACCTGGTGGACGTTCTTAGGTCACTGGTAGGATGTGTTCTTAATGGGATTGTGGGACCTCCACTGTCCTTTCTACCTTCTGTTACTTTCTGGCTGTGAGGTGAGTGGTTTTGGTCTGTGAGAGGATCCTGACAAAATGTGCTGACTTATCACAGGTCCAACGCAGTTAGGCCAGTCAACTCTAGACCAGAGCCCTCTGTACAGAGGCTGAGGCTAAAAACTTTAGTACAGAATGCTTATTGGGATTAAGGGATCCCACCTTAAACACATAGACATGGAAGTTAAAGGAAGGAGATAGTCTTGTAATTACCTCCCAAGTAGAAATGCCCGAGGCCTCAGTGACTAAATTAGAGAGGGATGGGGTCAAGAGGAGTGAATCTACAAATTAAAATTCTAAATCAAATCGAAAATGAATTCTAGGAAAGTTGACCCATATAGTAAACAGCTGAGAGTTAGCTAGGTATAAAAAGTATCTTTTAAAATGGTGTATAATCAATCTTTCTTAGCTTTTCTTAGAGGTAGGTCTGATCACATAATTGAATCCTTAGCCAATAATATGTAAGTTAAATGACATGTTCCATTTGTATATCTGACATCAGAAAATACTTCCCATATGCACACTCCTTAATTCTTTCTTCATTTACAAGCTAACAGCTATTGAGACCTTGGAGGTACACTGTGAGAACGGACAGAGCATTTATTAACTTAGGTGCCTCTACTGGGGACAGCTGTTTGCCTCTCTAGCATTGTTACATGACTCCAAATACTTGCTGTTGTGTTGAGACAGTAAATTTTTTGGCTAATGGGAATAAAAAAACTAAACAACAACAACAACACAACAACAACAAAACTTATTCTGAGAAAAGGTCAAAAAATAAGGAAAATAAATAAAATATCAGCAGTTGAACATAGGAAAGAATAAACTAGAAATTCTATAAACAAAAATAAATGAAATTTAAAACCTCATTAAACACAGTAAACTTTAGACTAGACACAGTTGATGAGAAAACTGAGCAACTGCAAGTTTCATTAGAATGTACTACAGAGAGTCCTCTGTACAGGTGGGTTGAATATGCTTTGCCCAGAGGCTAGCACTATTAGGAGGTGTGGCCTTGTTGGAGGACATGTATCACTATGGGCATGGGTTTTGAGACCCTCCTTCTAGCTGCTTGGAAGCCAGTCTTCTTCTGTTTGTCTTTGGAAGAAGATGTAGAACTCTCAGGACCTACTGTACCATGCCTGTCTGGATGCTGCCATGTTCCCACCTTGATGATAATGGACTGAATCTCTGAACGTATAAACCAGTCCAATTAAATGCTGGCCTTTATCAGAATTTCCTTGGTCTTGGTGTCTTTTCATAGCAGTAAAACCCTAAATAAGACAATAGCCAAAAAGAGCTTGAAAGAAAAGCTAACAGTCACAAAGGGAGAGCAAGATGCTCCAATGA
Organism: Micromys minutus; assembly: GCF_963924665.1. Classification (NCBI taxonomy): domain Eukaryota; kingdom Metazoa; phylum Chordata; class Mammalia; order Rodentia; family Muridae; genus Micromys; species Micromys minutus. Next base: position 117,613,735 of record NC_137969.1, read on the forward strand.
CAGCGACAACAAGAGTCACACAGTTGACAATAAGTGGTTCAGTTGTGTAATGACATATTTGAAGACACACTGAGAAATTTTCATTACTGGAAAAATCCTGTTGGTTTTCAGGCTAAGAGTGTACATTGCATTAATAAAAGTAAGTCTAGGACAGAGGGGATAGCTCAGCGGGTCAAAGCCAGAAACCCTGAACTTGATTCCTGGAACCACACAAAAAAGTTGGATGCAGGAACATGCATCTAGAATCTCAGTAGTCAGTGCCAAAATGGGAGGTGGAGACAGAAGAATCACCTGGAAATGTACTGGTCAGCTATCCTGGAGTATGCAACATGGTGGAAACAAGAGAAATCCTCGATTGCTAAGTGGGAGAGAACCAGTTCTTGAAAGTCCTCTGATTTTTACACATGTGCCATGGCATGTATGCACCTACACACACACACACACACACACACACACACACAGAGATACACACACACACACACACACACACACACACACACACACACACACCCCTTTGAAAAGACATTGGCATTAGATTTGGTTTTTAAAATGAACCCAACCTTTTGTTTTTCACAAGAGACATTTTAAAGCAGAGATTCCCTAAAATAGCTCAACATTAACTAGGAAAAGCTATAGCAGAAAAAAGTGTCAGTAAAAAGAACACATATCTTTTGCTCTTGCTTTTCCCTTCTTGCTCTCCATTCCCTTCCCCCGCCTTTCTCCACATTCTCATAGTCAACCTCTACTTCTCTATTCCCCCCTGCACCTTTTTCTGCCTCTATTACCCTCTCGACTCCCCTCCCTATTCCCCAAAAAACTCTATTCTATACTAAAAAATGAGTACATATAGCATACCAAATAAACAAAATTAATTTTAGAACAAAGTTCATATTTGGGGATAAAGAGCAACATTCACAACTAGAGAAGAGCAGTTCCATGGATGATGTGTTTATATCTTCTTAGAATACTCAGTATCAGTGAAGTAAAAGTAATAGAATTACGAAGAAAATGTGTACAGAATCTAGAGATTAAACTGATAGTAAACAGCACAGTTAAAAATTAATTCACTCAAATAGAAAAACCCTACATCTACTAGAGATTATGTATGATTTTAAAGCATACTTCAGGGACTTAGGAAGATATTAGCAACACATTCATGTTCTCTGAATGCAATGCAACTAAATTAGAAATCTACGTTTAAGGATTATATGAAGATACACAAACTCTTGTGTTTGTGAACATGGAAGCTGGTTCCTAAAATAATTTTAGGTTAAATGAAGCACAATAGAAATCCCCACAGAACACTTGTGTCTTCAGTGCATGCAACTAGTTCTTGCCTTGTTCGAATAGCAGCTTGTTGGGACTAGGGACTTGGCTCATCAGTAGAGAGCCCATATCAGAGGGCTTGCAGCTTCTTGTAACTCTAGCACTAGGGGATCTGATGCCTGCATCTGGCTTCCAAGGGCACCCAATTATTCTCATACAAACACATTCACATAGACAGAGGTAGAATGAATGTTAAAAGACAGTAGCTTCTTTTATTGCCTTGATACCAGTTCTTGTCAACTCTTCCCTCTCCTCTCCTCTCCTCTCCTCTCCTCTCCTCTCCTCTCCTCTCCTCTCCTCTCCTCTCCTCCTCTCCTCTCTTCTCCTCTAGTATCTGACTTTCAAGCTTGTTAGAGTTTGTACCTTTTTGTTCTTGTTCTTTGTCTGCAATACCTCTACTTTTACCCTGAAAATTTCCCATATCAATTATTTTCAGCTTTTAGCAATTTCTGTTGAGAACATTCTGATCCCATCGACAGCCATGCCTCTGCACCTTTCTCTTCCTTTTTCCAGTCAGGTTGGCGATGAACACACAGTCCTCCTACTTCAGTACCATGATGCCTCACTCTTAGGTGTCTCTGTTCCCTTGCTATTTCAAAGATTGAATTTAAAAACAATAATTTCATTAAAAAAGAACCCAGCTCTTTCAAAGGCTTCTCTTCCCTCTCATTGTGTGAAAACAATCTTTAGTATCTTGTATCTGTTGTTTTCTGAGTGTCTTGAGTAAGAGCCAGCCTGGGAAGATTGGGCTCAAGATGCTGCATGGAGGTCACCCTTCCTTCCTGGTAAATTAGCTTCAACTCTGTTAACCTTTTCCTCACCTCTAACCATGGAGGGGTCTTCTGGCTTCTGTAGGAATATGTGCACCTGCAGAGGTTAGGTCTCCACTCTGGGAGAATTGGAATCCCTTGGTTGAGCACACCGAGGGTTCTGACTTCCTCTGTGCTTCCAAGTCACACATTGCTTAATGATGAGGAAGCATTCTGGATTGTGGATTTTTAGGGCAGCTTGTCTTTGTGCATATACACTGGTGCATTTGCATAAACTAGATAAATGGGTTAGCCTACTGCACACCTAGACTATGTGAGATAGCCTGGTATTCTTTAGCTTCAAACCTGGACTTCACGTTACTGAATGCTGCAGGCAGCTCCAACACAATGGCAAGTATAGTGTGTGTCTAATCACACATAAACATAGAGAAGGCACAGCCAAGAAAAAAACTAGATGATATAAATTTTTATCTCTGGCACATGGTACCAGGGTTATAGTAGGTATAACCCATTGTTGGTGGGAATGTTGGTACTGTGCACACAACTGTACTTAACTCACTAGTATATTTTATTTTTCCTCTCCAATCCTACATACAACAGTTGTCCTTGGCTTGGCTATCCTAGTGGTATGCGCCGAGGCTGGAAGGAGAAGGAGCACAGGATGTCCTCCAGACTTGGCCCCATCCCAGGAAGGAACCCAGTGGCTTTGTATTCCTGGGAGTGTGACAATGTTTTTCCAAGGCTTGGCTTCTGCAGCAGTTTCCTAGACTTTATTTTCATACTGACCCACCACCCCACTCTGCAGGAACCTGGAACATATTTCTCTCTTCTGTTTTTCTCTTTACTTTCCTCCTATAATATGAAATGTAAGAAGAACCGGAGAAACTGTTTATTTGGAGCTAAACATCAGTCTTGATGGGAGGAGGGGATTTCTCCATGTTTTAATACCCATAAGGGTATCAGGCAACTGGAGGTCACACCCATGGGGACTTAGAATTCTCAAAGGGCAGGGCAGTTTTTCTCCACCTTTCTTCTCTCTTTAAAGAAGGCAGCAGATGTTTCTGAAGAGGTTGAGGTCTTTACACATGGTTAGTTAGTCTTGGAGCCTGGCCTACACTGATGACATCATCATCATTATGAATGAACAGAGTCAGTGTCCTCTTGCCCTCACTCTGCTTTTGGCTTTCTTTGAGCTCAACACTGAATTTAGGGATCTTGTTCTTCTGGATGCTCTGGATTCTGAGAAAGAAAACAGCCAGGGAGGCAGAGGCATTTCAGACCTGACTCAAGGGAATTGTGGGAGGATTACATCACATGGGCTAGAGATTAAGGCACAGAGTGGAAGGATATTGCATCATTCCTAATGGCCAATTGAAGTCTGTATCCACCAGACTTCAAACCCTGTCAGCTGAAAGTGGCCTAATTAGCTAGCCAATCAGAATAGGGTTGCAATTTGAGATTTCTTGGCAATGTATTGTCTCTGCAAACAGCTACTGAGGAAATTACCCATCAAGCTGCAAATTCTCCTTACTTGCTTTATGGAGTTTGGAACAGATGCCCTGATCTGTTGTATCCCAGTTGTGATTCTCTGTTTCCCAAATAGATGCTACTTCTTTTGACTTTGTGTCAGATTTTTTAAAGTTCTTAGTGCTAATACAGGGACCCTAACATCACATTTTTTTCTAAATGATTTTATTATATCATTATGGGAAACCTTGATTTCTAAGTTGTAACTTTTTTTCCCCAGGGTTTAGGTGTCTTGACCTTCTTTCTGGTCATTGAGAAAGAAGGAACTAGAAAGAGAAAAAACTCACCACTACCTTTGTCTCCCTCAAGCTAAGCTGGCAGGTGCATCTTCCAGTTTGATTTTGCTTTCCTGGCAAGCATCCTGGTTTTCCTTCTCTGTCCTACTCCTTATGTTTTGTTTGTGAGACAAAGTCTCACTGTGTAGTTCAGGCTGGACTCAAACTTGCATTCCTTATACCTCAGTTTCCCACATACCTGCCATTACATATATATGTGCCACCATGCTTGGCTTTTACTAGAAATGGGATATTTTCTATTTGAGGTGCTGGGGATGGAAACCGTAGCCTTGCACATGATCTACTGCTAAGTTACACCCTCAGACAAACCACACACCCCCCCTCAGATTTCATTCCATAGCCTGTATTTTTAATTCATGGCAATTCCCTTGCCTTAGCCTTTTGAGTGCTGGAATTACAACTGTGTGCCACCATGTCCAGTCCTTCTTTTCTCCTAACATCTCTATGACAGACACACTCTCGGTTCAGACGTATGGGCTCTAGTGATCTTTTAAGTGTCTATTAATTGCTCATAGTCTAGAGTAGGATTAACCATCCCTGGGCAGCTCCATGTCAAGACTGGCTCATTTATTCATTTAAAAATGTATGTTATGTTTCTGCTATGAGCTATAGCTGAGAGCCATTAAGAAATGGGTGAATTCCTTCCCACTGAACCAGATTTTAAAGGCAAATGTATGAGCCCAAAGGAAAACTCTTCAGAATTGGGGAAAGGACAGCAAAGGTCTCTTGTCTTCTCTGTACTTAACTAGCTTGATTCCTCCTCTGGATAGCTTTCTTCTCTCTTCACACACGATGGCAGCTAGCACTGGGCTTTGGTTTGCCAAATAGATGTGTGTTTCATTCCAAAGAGATTTTTGATGGCTCTACTTCCTAAAAATTATATCCAGCATTTTCCAAACCTCTCATCTTGGATTATGGACCAGCTGCATCTAAACATGAGATGCCAAGTTGAAGGCTTGACCTTTTTGGGCACAGAGGAAATATTTGAATATACTCTGTAATTGTTCTGACTCTGGCAATTGAAGTGGGAAAGGGGAAGGGGAGAGAGTCCTCTTAGCAGCAGGGTAGGGAAGACCATACACACAGACACATACAGACATACACATGCAGAAACAGGCACACACACACACACACACACACACACACAAACACACACATACACACACACACACACACACTCACTCACTCACTGGAGATAAAGCAAGGGAGAGACATGTGTGAGACTCATAGGGATGACTTATGAGAGACACTATCAGCCCCAGAAGACATTCTATTTGAAGAGGCTGTGCTTTGGAGTGACAGGCTATGTTCTCTTGAAGCAGGCTACAGGCTGAAGGTCAGAGGAAACAACATTGGGCACAGTGAGGAACCAAACATGGGGCTGAGGTGGCAGGACAGGTTCAGGATGTGGCTCCCAGACAGAATTCCTGGCACTGGCCTTTCTTCTGAGGCATGTGTGACAAAGGCATGTGATATCAAGTTGGTCTATGGAGGCTCTGCTGCCAGGAAAGCTCCTGTTCTCAGAGAAATCACTTGTTAAACATGATCTCTACAGTGCCCAGGATCTGCAGTCTACTTCCTTGCCCTGCTCATGATAAAAATCCCAGATACTTTCTGAATCTTACCAAGTCAAATTCCGTGTGGTCAATCTTAGCTGGCCATGCAAGCCTGCATCCTCCTGGCCAACCAATTTTAGTGTCTTAGTGTTTGTTCTTGATTCTATTCTATTCACTTCATCAAAATCCCCCCCTGCTCGGCAGGGAGTCTGAGCCCCTGGGCATGAGCTTTGGGCGAACCCCATCTTCAAGCTGGGAGAAGGGCCTGCTGTAGGAATGAAGTTAGATGCTGCACTTTCTCAAACAGTTCAAGGGCACAAGAAGATTTGGTTCATTGTGTAAGAAACTAACAAGCCACTGTTTTGTTCCTGTCATTTGTTTTTGTCATTAATTTGCAAGAATCCTGTGGGCAGAGACAGTGACTGCCTGGTTTAGGGCCTCCCAGCTGGCCAGAGCAAAGCTGGTCACTGAACCCTGCCTTCTTCTTCATGACAAATTAGAGCTACTCTCCTCTCCAAACACTCTGTGTGTTTAGGAAGAGTCTCATTGGTAGGTGTTATGTTTTCCTTGCTTAGCTCCTGTGAACACTTGGCCCTATCCTGGCAGGTGGCCTGACTGTCTGAGGAGAAATTATCCTACCTTCCAACTGCATGCTGGATTCACATGGTTGTTGGCCACAAGGAAATCAGCTGGAATAGCAAGGGCTTCACTTTAATGTGGATGTGCTGGGTGGCTCTGAGGCTTAGCGGAAAATGCCCTGAGGCTCCACCTCCTTCTGACTACAGTAGAGGAAGTTGTCTGTTAGCCTGGCTGAGAAACCCTGGCTCTTCTGGCTCCTACACTATGGCTCATAAGTTCTATTTTTTATTCCTTTCATCATTACACTATTCATTCATTCAGTTCTCTCTCTCTCTCTCTCTCTCTCTCTCTCTCTCTCTCTCTCTCTCTCCCTCCCTCCCTTCCTCCCTCCTTTCCTCCCTCTCCCTCTCTCTCTCTCTCTCTCTCTTTTCTTTCTTTCCTTCTTCCAAACTATGATTAGCAACGCAAAGTAATCTTGTTCTTTTGATGTGCTACAGCAGGTTATGATACTCCATTCCTCACTGTTAACTTTCTAGCATGTGCCTACAGTTGCTGGCTCTACCCCACTTACTTTCCATTGTTCAGCATTGCCTTTGCTTTCTTTGTGTAACAATCTTTATGTTAATTTTTATTGATTATTTAATCAACTATCTCTAACAAGGAGCCATGGGTTAAGGCATACAGTGATGGACTGTGGATGGAATGGGGACACTCCAGGAGTGATGTGATTTCTGTCTTCTTTGGGAAGATGGTAAGGCTTGATTCTTTCAGCTCTATGACACGGGCCCTGTGTCTCAGAATTCTCAGGCAGATGTGATTCAGAAATGACTGGCAAGGAAGAGTGAGCAGAGCTCTGAAGTCTCTCATACTCACAGAGATTATAAACAGCTTTGATGTAAGTAGTAATAGTTGGTATAGGTATAGATAGAGCACTGGGTTACCCTCATGACTGTCATGCTATGGTTGCTCTATCAGCCACATCCTGCCTGAAGATCTGTTGTAGCATGCAGGGTGTGCCACTCAGGACTACAGCCAATAGCTTTCTCCCTATGCAGGTGGGGTAGTACCTTCAAGCGCTGTGGGAACTAGGCAACAGGGAAGAAGTTTTCAGATCAGTAGCAGCTTGATTTTTCTAATTGTTTGTATTCAAAGTACATTGATTTCTCTATGTCCTATATCCAAAGCGAGTGGTGTCTTTATCAACAGGGACTTATGATCTAGTTTTGGTGGGAAACCAAGAGTGATGGCAATTGTGTGTTCGATTTTGAGGGGCCTCTGTGGTCTCCCTGACCAATAATTCAGAAGAAACTATACACCTGACAATGGGAAGCTTTGTTTCTTCCGTCTGAAGTGGATGCTTTCTTAGTTCCCATGCCTGCTTCTCTATGAAGTTAGAGATTCTTTAGAACTAAGAAAGACATCCCCTGTCTGGCTTATAAAATCTTGTTTCAGTAAAACCAAAAGTCTATCTCTGTGCCCTTCTCTGTACCCCAATCATGACTGAAACAACCACTGCACAAAGATTTTCCTTTATGTTATTATTATTATTTGAATGTGGAATGTCCACCATTGTCTGGCTCATGCTTTAAATGTTTGCTCTCAAGCTTGTGAGCTTTTATCCAGCCTGGATGGAGGACATAAATTACTAGGGGTGGGCCCTTGAGTGTTGTGCTTGTCCCCAGAGCTCTCTGCTTTCTGGTCCCCATGCTCCTGCCCTGTTCTCTGCTGGCCATCCCTTCCATGAAGGACTGACACCTCTGAACCTAGAGCCAAAACAAAATTTCCTATGTTAAGTCGCTTTTGTCATATATTTGGTCACAGGCACATGGAAAGTAACCAATAGAGCTGATTTACAGTTACCTGCCAATGTAGTATTAATAAGTTTATTTGCTTAGAGTTCAGTGTTAGATTTTAAAACTCCAACAAGTTATTAACTTGGCATTAGTCACAGCGGACACATACACATATGTACTCACAATCATTTCTAAGAACCAGAATTACTATATGTGGCCACATATGTAACCCAGTTTCCTTTTAGAGAATGATAATACTTGTGTCCTTTACATTATATTTATCAATAAATAGTAATATGAAGCCTAAAAGAAAATATGCTCCTTGGCCATGCTCTTATCACAACATAAATAAAGTTTTTATTCTTCTTAGTGGGTCGGTCATGTCAACAGTGTTGCTGACTGAACACACTTCTGAAGGGAACATTGCAAGATGACAGTGCCCCACAATTTTCCACAATAAATTTGGATCAAGAGGAGTTGAAAAATTACCATGTGCATTTGACAGTTTTGTGCTACTTTAAGAGTACTGGAGGCTAGCTTCCTTATTTAGCTTATAGCTCTGAAGGTTTAGAAGCAATCACTAGTTTCTGGCTGGCTCTTAGATCACCAGTTTCAGTGATGGCCTTAGGGTAGATGGCATCAAAATAACAGGTGCACATATGGGAGAGATCATGTGGCAAGACAGGAAGCCAGAAAAGCTCCAGAGAGGTGGTGGGGTCCACTTACTACAACCCACTCTACGTGACATTTAAAATTATTGTTGATCCCTTAAGGGACTGATGCCCCTCCATCAAATTGCCTTCCTTTTAAAGGTTCTACTTCCTCACAGGCTCACAAAAGGCCTGATTTCTAGCACCATATCCAGTCCACAGCATGACAACAAGAAGGTGACTCAGCTGCTGCTCTGCCCACTATTTCCTATCATTTCGCCAAAGATGTCAGCCGTGAAGTGTCAGTGTCATGGCAGATGGAGGACAATAAAATGATAGTGCAGGTAAAAAGGTGGTGTGCATTAAGAATGTGTTTTTATGGTTTGGTTTAAGTTTGACATTTTCTGCTTGATGGTGGTGGCAGCTCACAACCCACAATGCTCTTCTGCTGGCTCAGCTGGGAGACAAGGCTGACTGCTGAAAGGCACTTTACCCAGAATGGTGGTATGTGTTAACACTTCCCAACTTACTGCTCCATGATGCCTTCTGGTTATTGCTGACTCCTCTCTGTTCAGCCATTCCCATGCAAAGGTGCTAAGTAAGACAGTTCTGCCGGAGAACATCAACACTCTCACCAGGGGGATTTTTTTCTATAGGTACTCTTGAAGGACTGAGGGCAAGCTTGGCCAACTCGGTGGAGTATAGTAGTCGAGGGCTGCTTTCATTTGCAATACAAATAGCAATTGGTGATACTTCTTTCTTGCAATTACTTGTTGGATGTGTCTCATTTCTTTCTTGCTCATGCCGTCCCTGGTTTAGACAGCAAAGTGACTTACAGAACATGCCTTCGCTCCACAGTACATCCTGCCCAACCTTCAGCATGCAGCTCTTCATTCTTTGTGCTTTGCTCTGCTTCCTGTTTCGTGGACCAAGAAAATCATCATAAAGCTCACGTCTCCACCTTGTTTTCCATAGATTTTCTTTTCTACAATGTACAGGATGAAGCACATACTCTGACATTCACTGTTGTTCTAGTCTGTGTTTTCAACTTGCTTCCTTTCCCATTGTATTTATTATTATTGTTACTATACTACTACTATTGCTACTACTGCTACTACTACTCTGAGAAGTTTCCTTTTCTTGTCAAGAAGATTTGCTTGCTGTGACTTAAACTTATGCAGGAAGTTTGACTCCTTCTGCCTTTGTTCATATACTGCTTATAATCTCTCTATAACTATGTTGATCTTATTTGGGGGAAATTTTACTTAAATGTCATTTATTTTCTTGTGTATCTCTCTCTCTCTCTCTCTCTCTCTCTCTCTCTCTCTGTGTGTTTGTGTGTGTGTGTGTGTGTGTGTGTGTGTAGGTTAGAGGAAAACTTGTGGTAGTCTTTTTCCACTGTGTGGCCTCCAGGGACAAACTTTGGTTTTTTGGCTTGGTGCAAATCACCTATATTTTTCAGACTATCTCTCTAGTCCCGTTTGCAAGATTTTGAGATCATTAAAAATGTCTTTAACTCACAAATAGAAGATCATACATATTTGTTATATAAATATGTGTAAATTGTAAAATGGCTAAATTGAGGGTGAGGGTCTCACCTTGTAGATGTACTTTTTGGTGATGGAGGGTGATAAGACTGGAACCCAAAGTCTCACGTATGTGCTCTATCAATAAACCATGTCCTCAGCACTTGGTTTTGTCAAGACAGGGTCTCTTCCAGTTTTTCTGCTCCATCCCCACAACCTAGTTTTCCTTCTTTTCTTCTTTCTTCTTTCTCTTCCTTCTTTTTCATTTTTCCTTGCTCCTCCTCTAGCTACCACTTTTAATAAATTTCTAACTTGTATTAATTAATTATTAATTCATTTAAGTTGTTCATTCCTGTCTTCTAGGTACATTTGTGATTATGTGTACTTAGTGCATTTGTTTTCACTTGTATTGGTTTTTATGGAACGTCTGTCTGCTCTGCGATGGCAGGAACAGTTTCTAATTAAGACTGTGATTGCAGACTAGTGTCCATCTGTAAACCGTTTAGGTCTGGAGTGAGGTAGGTACTGCTTTGAGAGCCACATTGAAGAGGGAATGGTAATACAGGGTGTACTATATTCCTATCAGTCTCATGAGGTGTAAACTACAGCCAGCCTTGCTAACAGAGACACACACCAACCTGCAGAGAGTGAAAGTGGGAGAGAATGAAGTGACCTGTGTTTGAGACACAGTGTTCCAAAATACTAATCCTTCACTTTGTAAGGGCTCTGGGGGCTTAGAGATTCTTAAACACTAAAGATTCCAACACCGCAACAATCAGCCTTAGACCTTTCATCCCGATATAGAAATCACAAGCATCAATGTAAATACAGAGCAAACTCAATCCTATTACACATGAGTCTCTCATGTTACCAGATACATGACTGAGTGTTTTATTCTCACAACAGAGCACCTGAGACAGCCAACCTGTGAGTCACACTCCTTTAGGGATCGAATAGCAGATATCCTGCTTATCAGATATATACATCACAATGTACCACAGTAGAAAAATTACAGTTATGGAGTAGCAATGAAAATAATATTATGGCTGGAAGTCACCACATCATGAGTCACTGTATTTAAGGGTCTCAGCATTAGGAAGGTTGAGAAGCGCTGGGTTAGAGCCTCAGTTCAGTCCATGGTCAATTGATTCCTTTCCTTTTGGGACCATGTTTGAGGCAGCACAGCACAGTGGTAGCTTGCAGTAGAGAAAGCAGTTCACCTCATGTCTAGGAAGCAACAAAAAAGGGACAGGAACAGGTTGGGGCTTCATAGACCCCTTCAAGAGCATGTTCCCAAGGATCCAGCTTCCTCTCAGATAGCACCGGTACTTCTTAGAGGCTGCACCATGTTCCAAGAGTGCTGTAGACTTGGAGTCAAGTCTCTTAACACATGGAACATGGGCAACACTTATCCAAATAATATCTGGATTACATGATCCCTTTAGGAACAGAATGAAGTAGGTTTGTCATTACATAGTTGCAGAAAGTCAAAGACCTTAAAGTTTAGGGAAGATGTCAGTCTTACCTGCCCACACGGCTCTTAAGATTTACATCCACCTCTCTCATTCTCCCTCACCTTCTGCTCTCACGTGGGAAAACACTCATCAAGGCTTCTATATAGCTATCAGATTATGCCAAAGATTTGTGGAGAAAGAACAATTTTCGTGACATAGAAGCATCAAACTGAAAATTAATCATTTAGCTTTTGGCCACTTATAATCATCTGGAAGCTTCTCAAAAGTGTAATTTTATGACCTTTTCCACCCCTCTCCCCTGGATATCCTGTGGATAATAGGATCAGTTTCTCCACCTTTCCCCAGGTCAGATTCTATAGACTCTTTCTGTGTGCTTCATTACCACTTGAATGGCTGGGCAGTGCTGCCTTCATTCACCTCCCAAATTGTGGAAGTCATACTTTATTAGTTAGCCCCAACTCTCTCTATCCCTCAGTGTAAGTATGTATTGTGCTAATATATACTGACTGTGAACATGTACTGACTGTGGGACTGAGGCCCCCATATCTCATGTCCCTCCCCTGCCCTCCAAGAGGCTTATGTGTGTGTATCAATTCCTGGACAGCAGATGCACGCTTGACCAACTCCCCATACCTGAAATGTATATGCAAGGCTGAGGTATTGAGCTTTACTCCTGTGCATAGGCAAACCAGCAGTCTTAAGTGACTAGCAGGTTCCACTGCTATTTCCCGGAGAAGAGAGGAGCCAGATGGACTTCCTTTGTGAAGTAGCAGGATTCACTCTGCCTTGCCATCCACTATGCTTTGAGCACTGAAAGTGGATCAATGGAAGCCACTGACAGGGCCTTCCCTGCCTCTGGGAGAGCGGGCTTCTCCTGCCTGTTTCCTGTTCTATTGATTTCTTCTAGCTGAGATATGTCTTCTATTTTCAACAGCCCAGACTAATGCTGTTGCTCGGGTTGAGACATTGAGAAGGGGCAGAGCTCAGCTGTAGTCTAGCAATGGGAGAAAACCCTCAGGACACACAATGATGTCATTGAGAGGAAGATAAAGGTGAAACTTATGTTCTCAGCAGGCCCAGAATTAAAAGGGAAAGAAACCTCCAGCTGGCAGAATCTTAAGACTGATAAGCACCCTCTTCAAACTAGGAGTTCCTGAGTCCAGTCAGTAGGAGAGAGGAAGGAGTGGAGAGGAAGAATTTTCTAGATGTGATAGCAGTTGAACAACTCCACCTTAGTGTTAGCCTAAGAACAGAAGAAAGGAGGGTGCCATGGGGATGTGGTTTCTAGCTGCCAGACTACGGATTGCTTGGTGTAAGCTAGGGCTTCCTTGGCTCTCACCCCTAGAGAGCCCTAAGCCTCCTGCTCCTGGTAACCGAAGTTAAAGAATCTTTGACAGCTTGATCCCAAAGCCTGAAGAAAAAGATTGTATTAATCTTTTTTCAAAAAAAAAATCTTAAGAATATACCCACGGGCTGGTGCACATCTACCCTTTCCCTTCAGGGGAAACTGAATAAGAGCAGCCCTTGCTGACACTTTAGAAGTTAAGGATCTAAGCTGGGATAAAAACTGAGCTGGGCTTCCACTTGAAGTGGTCCTTGTGGGTGCTTTCTGATTCTAGAGGGCCAAGGTGACCAAGGAACCTTGAAGAAGCGTTGACTGACAGGTCACTTACTGTGTCCTTTTCATATTTGTAAGAGCTGGATGGTACTGCAGAGCATTCTAGGTGTCACTGACTTATCCATTGCTTTTTCAAGACCATATATAAGCAGGTACCAAGGTCCTTGTCCAGCATTGTTTGTTTTAGCCTTATGTGTGTTCCTTAGATCTTGCAAACGTGGGTGAGTCACCCAGTCACCATGCTTGCTATTAAAGGCTCAAGAGTCTCACTTTCATCTCTGTGTGACCCAAGCCTATCCCCTAACTGTATCTAAAACAGTGGTTCTCAGCCTTCCTAATGCCGGAATCTTTTAACACAGTTCTTCATGTTGTGATGAACCCCAAGCATAAAATTACTTCATTGCTACTTTGCAACTGTAATTTTGCTACTTTGAATTATAATATAAATATATGTGTTTTCAGATTATCTTAGGGAAGCCCTGTGGAAGGTGGGTTGACTCCCACCTTTGCAACCCACAGTTGAGAACCATTGATCTAGATAATGGGATGAAGAAACAGGAGAAGTGGATATGTGTATGCTCCTTCTTACCTGCCCAAATGTTTTGGATTCAGGAATGAAAGACACACACACACACACACACACACACACACACACACACACACACACACACACAGCCTTCTATTTTTAATAGGCCTTAAACTGCGCAATGCATACGCACTTCCAAACCTCCCCATAGCTAGCACACTCTCTCCTCTGATATTCCTGAATTATTACTAAAACCTATTTTCCATCCAGCCACCACAGACCCAGGCCTGCAGCCCTTGTGGGCCATGGCCTCTTACTCTTTTATCTTGGTAGTCTTTGTCTCTCTGCCCTACACTTCTACTTGGCAATGGGCATTATCTTGTTCCCTTGTGTTCCTTGCCCAGAAACCCCAATGTCCTGCCTGTCTCTCTCCCCAGCCATTGAGCTCTGGCAATTTTTATTTACCAATTAGAGCTAGTTGGGGGCAGGGACCTAAAAATCTCACAGACAGACAGGTGAATTCTGTAATTTAGGAACCCAATTAGCATAATATAAGTAATAAACTAAATATACAACAGAGAAGAAACAATGTCAAGGATGGAGATGAGGGAAGGAGATGTTGGAAGCTGTATGAATCAGCCTTGGAAGTATTTTATGATCCTGAAGTGGGGGTTGGCTGACAGAACTCTCAAGTGGAAACTGAAAGGTTCTTTGGAATGTCAGTTTTGCTGGGGTAAACACATGAAGCAGTGTTTTATTGAAGTACACAAGTGAAAGGATGTTTTGCTAAAGCAGATACTTGAAGGGATGTTTTACTAAAGCAGAAACAGGTGAAAGGATGTTCTGCTAAAGCAAGCACATGAAAGGAAACATGGTGAAGATTTCTTTGCTAATGGCTCACATGCATTGGTCCACCTTACATTGCGTAGTTGAGCTTCATTTGTTGGGACTCCTAACACACCTAAAACTTATGGTTATATGCTGTGGCTTCTTGCCAATTCCTCAGATTCAAGCCAATTGGAAGAGTGATGTCAGCTGAGACAGACTCACATGGAGTTTTGCTAAGTCAGACATGAGATGAGGTAGGACCTGTGGAGGACATGTGCTGTTTGGAGAGAGTATGAAGAGAATTCAGTGGGCTTTGGGAAGAGCTTGGCTTGCTTGCACAGATAAAGGCTTCTTGGTGTCCTGTCCATGTGTCTGTGTAAATGTATGCAGTGCCCATGCAGACCTGGTGGAGTATCAGATCTCCTGGCACTGGGTTCTAGGTGGTCATGACCTATGACTTGGGTTTTTAGAACTGAACTCTAATCCTTAACTTCTGAACCATTTCTCCAGTCCTTATTTTATTTATCAATATGTATTTATCAAGTTTAATTTCTTGAGATAGGGTCTGATTATGTAGCTCAGACTAACCTTGAGCTTGTAGCATCCTTTCTGCTTCAGCCTCCTAAGCATTGGAATTGCAGGTGTAAGCCACCATGCCTGACATCATAGCAGACTTTCCCCTCCTCCTCCTTTTTCCTGTCAAGTGACAAAGAAGACAGAGTATGACATTGTTACCCGAAACACTCAAGAAATTCCAATAGCCTTTTAGGGACCATGAAACAGGTACAACCAGATTCTCAGCTTTAACTCAGAGAAGAATTTCAAGGTGAGCCAGTTTGATGAAGAGTCAGAGTTTATTAAGAGACATTTTAAATGTTTTTTTTTTTTTTTTTTTAACGTGAGGGTTAAATAGAAAAGAGCCATCAGGAAAAAAATTAAGACACAGCAGAGCACGGGTGTTGACTTCCAGGGAGGGAGCCATACTCCATTGCCTTTGCTATTCCTATCATTGGTAGGCTGGAGTTCTCTTCAAAGGAACACAGAGGAGCCTAACTCACACTACAGGGTGGTTCCCCGTGGGCATTTGACAGAACGCTAAATCAAAGCAGGAGATCACAGGAATCCAGCAAGCTATCTTCCCTGTAAATGAAGTTAATAGTCTTGTTTGAGATGCCCAGGACATGTCTGGGGGAGGAATGAGGTCCTGTCCAAGGTCATATGGCTAATGCTGTAAGCAGGGTCCTCTGGTATTTTTACATTTATGAGAAAGAAAGGTGTCTGTGTTCTTCACAACAAATGCCTGTTGTGCTGAAATTTTCGCTTCTGTGCTGGAGAGAAGCTTTCAGTAGACACCAGGGTGAGGTTCTCCTTTCCTGCCCCAACTCTCCATAATTCTCTGCCTTTTTTATCCTCTTTCTCTATTTCCTCTTATTCTTCCTATTTTCTTTTTCTTTAGATCGACACAGAAAGTAACATTGTGGCATCTTCATACATGTGTAATCACAGTTTGATTTTTTCCTAATTAAATCTTTTTAAAAAGTGAATTTTTTTTTTGATTCTCTGTATAGCCCTGACTGTCTTATCCTGGATAGACAAGGCTGGCCTCAGGTTCAGAGATCTACCTACCTCTGCATTCTGAGTGCTGGGGTTAAAGGCATCAATACCTGGCTACAAGAGACTTTCTTTGTCTTCCCTTCCCTTGCCAATTCCCCTTCTCTGTCTCCCTCCCTCCCTTCCCCCCTTTCTCCCTCCCTTCTTCTCTCCTTCTCCCCTCCCTTCCTCCCTCCCTTCTTTCCCGTTAGTTATCCTTCCCTTCCTCCCTCCCTTCGTTCCTTCTGTTTCTTTCTCTCACAGATTCTCTATTCACCACAAGCCTGTCTGATTCTGAATTTTTCTACTTCAACTTCCTGCATACTGGGGTTTCAGGAGTGAGTCTTCAACATAATATTTTTATTTCATGTTCACATTGATGCATGGGTAGTATAAACAGTTCAAAAATTTAAAAAGAAGAAAGATGCCCATAAAGCCATTTGTATTATGACTGCTAAGTACAAATGTAAAGTTTAGTAAATGTGTGTACATAGACTTATTCCTCTGCTTTATAAACATTCAACAATATTCACTTCCAGGCCACTACCTTCAGCAGTGTGGTTCTGACGTGGTATGACATAGTGGCTCTGTCACACTTTAGTTTGTCATGTCCCTCTTTTGTACATTTTATTTGTTTCTGATTGTTCAGTGCAGTGAACAGATATTCATCCCCATAATGCATCCTGTGACCTCAGTGGCTATTTCTTGAAGTGGAATTACTGTATCAAAAAGCATGTGTGACATAAGACTTTTCATTCACATCTTTATTTCTTTAATGATGCTATAGCTAAAATTAAAATTTTATATTTAACTATGTGTATATATGTGTGATGAACTTGGGTAAACATAGGAGCCAGAGGTGTTCAGTTTCAGGGAGTTATAGGTGGTTGTAGCCAGCTGATATGGGTTGTGCAGTAAATAAAAAAAAATGCAACACTCGGTTCCCAAGTGGTCCACTCCATGTGAGTGAGCCGTGAGCAGCACACAGACCCCAGCTCCCTCCACCCACCCTGGCTGCGTCTGATCTGGGAGGTTTATGTCCACCGCAGCATCCTATTTTCACTCACTTTCTCTTGGTGGGTTGTTACCACACTTGGTACCCACACATTCCTCCTCAGGGATGGGCTTTCGCCCCACCACTATACCCTCCTTTGAACTCAATTAACTCACGACATCAGAGAACACACCAAAATGCTCCAATCCAATTAGTATGATATAATTTTCTCACCTAGATAAGTCATATCATCCTGTACAATTCCATCCCTTATAAAATATTCATAGCAACCTGTTTCCATATAGAGATGCTCAGAGAAGAACATCTATGTTTGCTTCCATGTTGCTTCCTTGGCCTTCCTCCTCTTCCTCTTCACTTCCTTGACTTTTCCCTACCTACCCTTTCTTCTCATCCAATGACAGGCTGGAGCCACCTAGCTGCATAATAACATCATCCAACAATGGTTGGTGGGAACTGAACTCTGGTCCTCTACTTCCAATGAACCCTCATCTCTGGAGCCCCTGTAGTTGGCATGTATTTCTCACTGAAGAACAAATCAAAGTACCTTAAGTTTCCCTATCTTTTCTCCCAGGAGGTGCCTACTTTATCCTTTAAGATTTGAGTCACTCTCTTATTTCAATATTTGAAAGTTATGGATAAATCAGCCCAATGGAGAACTGACCATGCTGACCAGCTGTAAACGTGTAAAAGTGGCATCAACTACAACAACAATGTGTGCAGCCGTTACCATATATATAATTTTCAGAGATCTTCATCTTGAAAAAATGAAAACTAAACTTTATACACGATAACCAACCCACTTTCCCCTCCCTGCAGTCCCTGCCCTCTGCCTGTCCGTTTTCCATCTCTGAATTCTGGCTATTCAAGAAAGCCCATGTAAGTGAACTAGGCAGCGGTTGTCCTTCTGTATCTGGCATATTTTCCTTAGTGTAATATTTTCAAGGTTCATGACATGGTCGCTTGTGTCAGGAGTTCCTCTTTTGAAGGCTGAATAATATTTCCTTGTTTGACTAGATGAAATGTGCTGTACATTCATCTGTTGGTGGACACATGGCTGCTTCCATGCTTTAATTCTCATGAGTAATGCTGTCATGAACTTGAAAGTACAAATAAGCCTTCAAATTTCTGCTTTCGGTTCTTTTTTTTTTTATTGAAAAACTTTGTTTCAAAAAAATAAAGATAAATGTACAATTTTTAAAGCATTTTTCCATTAAAGTATACGAATACATTTTAAGGTTGTAATTAAGTATTTGTATATGTATATATGTAACAATAATATAGGAAAAGAGGGTATTAATTTGAGGGGATAGGAGAGAAACTGGGAGGGGCTGTAGGGAGAAAAGGGAGATGTGATACAGGTCGATTTTAATTAATATATATTCTTTTTTTTCTTGAACTTCACACAGTCTGTGAGTTGTTTCTGGGGTGTTCAGAGCTTTCTGGGGTTAGTATCCAATTATCAGTGACTGCATATTATGTCTGTTCTTTTGTGACTGGGTTATCTCACTCAGGATGATCTTTTTTTTTTAATATAATTTAAATTTCGAACCTTTATAAGACAAATAGTTTTGTACAATTCTGTCCCTTAAAAACATTCATTACAATCTTATTCATGAACAGATGCACTTCATTCCTTTGGAATATCCCTTTCCTCTTCTCCTCTTCCAACTTCCTAGACCTTTCCCTACCTATCTCTATCCTCTCCAACCATGTATCACCTTAATGTAAATCTGCATACATCTACTCTTACATTTTTGTTTTAAAAATTTCCATAAAATATGCTATCAGTATATTTATTCAAGACACTGTTGGGCGAACACATTATTAAACTATAGAAGAGTGAATTTGTTCAATCAGCCAATAAGCCAAAATTTCACAAGTTTTCTCTGACACTTATAAAAACCCAGACCTGAAATGTTATTTTCAGTTTTTTTACCCCTTAATCCATATACTTTGTCTTTATATAACCAATGGGTTTCCTCTGCATATTCTCTAGTTTCATACAGCTGGCCTACTGATAGTTTCCTATTACAGACTGCTTCATGTTAAGAGTTATCCAAATCCATTGCATTTCCCAAAAAGAATTAAAATATTCTACACTTTAAACAGTCTGACAAGACCTGCCTCCATAGAGCCATTCTTAGCAGATGTAAATAGTTTCTCCTTTGAACTTAAGGGACATTTAAGACAGCAGAATTGAAAACTGAAATCAATAGTAACACTTTAACTCTTTGGAAGTTTTCTGAAGATAGAGTTAGTAAGTAACTTCTTTGTTCTACCAAGAATTGTGTGGTGCAACATTGGAACAGATGTGTTATACAGCTGATGATAGAGCTGAAGTAATTACCCACAGAAATAGATTTTGATATAAATAAGTTGTGTTTCTAACAAAATATTTTAGTGGTTGTTTTCTACTGCATTTCCCTTGCAAAGTTAAGCTTTTAGTATTTGTATACACTATTTTTCTAATATATTTTTGTGACAATAAAATGTAAAAAAAATCTTAAATTTATTCCCATCTCTTAATATTAATACTTTAATAACTTTTCTGGTTTAGGAAAACCTTATCAAAAAGTATTAAATTTATGTTAATAGATATCAAGGAATAGTTGTTTCTGTTTCCTGCCATTATTGCTTTTTTGGGTTGAGTTGTGTCTGTGTTTTTTTCTTCTTTTAGTTTTCTTGTTTAGGAGTTTTCTTGTTCTTACTAGGCTGTATTTTCCCTCATTGTATTGGGTTTTCCACCTATAATTCGTTGTAGTGCTGGGTTTGTGGTCAGATATTGTGTGAATTTTGATTTGTCTTGAAATATCTTCGTCTCTCCATCGATGGTGATTGATAGTTTTGCTAGGTATAGCAGCTTGGGCTGGCACTTGTGCTCTCTTAAGGAGTGCATGATGTCTGTCCAGACTCTTCTAGCTTTCATAGTCTCTGTTGAGAAATCGGGTGTGAGTCTGATTGGTCTGCCTTTATATGTTACCTGACCTTTTTCCCTTACTGCTTTTAGTATTCTTTCTTTACTTTGGGCGCTTGATGTTTTTACTATTATGTGTCGGGAGGTATTTCTTTTCTGGTCCAACCTATTTGGAGTTCTGAAGGCTTCTTTTATGCTCGTGGTCATCTCATTCTTGAGGGTAGGGAAGTTTTCTTCTATGATTTTGTTGAAGATATTTACTGTGCCCCTTAGTTGATACTCTTCTCCCTCTTCTATTCCTATTATTCTTAGGTTCGGTCTTCTCATTGTGTCTTGGATTTCCTGGACATTTTGGGTTAGGAGCTTTTTGTTTTTTGCATCTTCTTTGGCTGTTTTGTCTATCTTTGCAATGTTGTCTTCTGCCCCCGAGATTCTCTCTTCAATCTCTTGTAATCTATTGGAAATGCTTGCTTCTGTGACTCCTGATTTCTTTTTTTGGTGTTCTGACTCTAGGGTCATCTCTTTTAGTGTTTTCTTTATTGTGTCAATCTCTGTTTTAATTTCGCTCTTCCATTCCTTTATTTCTTTGGTTCTGTTTTCCTCTAGTTCTTTGAGTTCTTTGAGTGTTTTTCTTGTTTATTCTTTAAAAGCTTCTGAATCTTTTTGCTTTTCCTCCCTTTCTTGTTTAAGTAACTCTATCAGCGTCTTGAGGCATGATTTCAGGTCTGTGTCTTCTTTTTCTGGAGTGTTTGGAGTTCCGATGTTTGCTGTTATGGGAGAGCTGGGCTCTGGTGTTGCTAGATTGTCTTGGTTCCCTTGGGATATACTCTTTCTCTTTCCTCTTGCCATTTTGTTGTCAGTGATATGTTCTTACCTTTCCCTTGTATCTGGTCTGTGTCTCTGGTTCTCCACTGGTTGAGGTGTCAGATGGGTCGAGCCCTGTTTTATGCCTCAGAGTCATCGGGTGTGAGCAGAAGTTCCAATGTTCTGTTTCTGTTTGTTGGATCAGGCAGGGCAGGGCAGGGCAAGGCAGGGGGTGCACTTTCCTTGTGTACTCCACAGAGATCTTTCTGCTCCCCTGCAGCCCAGGTCTCCCACCCACCAGTTGCTCAGCCTCTATGAGCCACCGATCTGGGTGGCAGGTAGGCCAGGCTCCGCTCTGTGTCCGGAAGTCGCCTCCGGGTGGAAACAGAAGTTCTAATTTTCTGTTCCCAATCGCAGTTGCTCAGCCTCTATGAGCCGCCGTTCCGCCTGGCAAGTAGGCCAGGCTCTGTTCTGCATCTGGAAGTCGCCTCCGGGTGGAAACAGAAATTCTAATTTTCTGTTCCCAATCGAAGTTGCTCAGCCTCTATGAGCCGCCTTTCCTCCTGGCAGGTAGGCCAGACTCCGCTCTGCGTCCAGAAGTCGCCTCCGGGTGGAAACAGAAGTTCTAATTTTCTGTTCTCAATCGCAGTTGCTCAGCCTCTATGAGCCGCCGTTCAGCCTGGCAGGTAGGCCAGGCTCCGTTCTGCGTCCGGAAGTCGCCTCCGGGTAGAAACAGAAGTTCTAATTTTCTGTTCCCAATCACTGGATCGGGCGGGGCAGGGCAGGGCAAGGTATGGTGTGAGCTTTCCGTGTGCACTCCGCAGAGATCTCTATGCTCCCCTGCAGTCTTGGTCTCCCACTCACCAGTTGCTCAGCCTCTATGAGCCGCCGTTCCGCCTGGCAGGTAGGCCAGGCTCTGCTCTGCCTCGGTTCTTTTATATTACACTAGGTTGTGGGGTTGAAGGGTCACATGGGCATTCTAGTTTTCATTTGGAGGGGAACTTCCACAGTGGCTTCATGGAAGTTTGGGTTGTCATAAGTGGAGTGAATACAGTTTGTATTCTGCCTGTCTGATAGCAGTCCCAGTGGGTATGAGGTGTAGCTCATAATCATTTAATGTGCATTTCACCATTGATCATGAATACCGAATATGTTTCATTGCTGGCTGACATTTGCCTACTTTTGGGAGAGGCATTGCACATGTTGAATTTCTTTGACTGTTTGGAATTCCGTTCATTTGAGTGGGACCTTCCAGTCCCATTCTTTTCCTGGAGTCTAGCAGCTCCCCTGACCCCATGGAGACTCTACCCATTGCTCAATGGTGAATTTAAGCAGAGAAGTAGGAGCACAAGTCATGAGTCATGAAGTCACTCTGGCCCTCCCTGTTCATGTGGTGGACTCCACATGAGTATAGTGTGTCCCCTCAAACCTCCCAAGATAGGAGCTAATAGAGCGCATCAACTAGGGGGTGAGTCCCTAGATTACAGAAAGATGCTGGCCTTGCTCTGTAATTGCTCTCAGAAAAATTATCTATAAATCATACATTTAGAGAATCCAGAGTCATTTTCACTGGAATATTTTCTTGAACTTTCATCAGAGTTGGAGCCCTAGATGGCAAGTCATCAAAGGCTCATATCCACAGCCTCTCTGTCTGGAAAGGCTTCCCTAGCAGCTGGGGGCTCCAAAGAGCTCTACTCAAGTTCTTTTAAGTGGGGGAATGACTGATTTCCACTTTTGTTCCAACTTCAAATGACACTGTCCAACTTCAGGACAGAATATTTGGCTTCTACTGCTTGAACAAATTGCTTTCTTTTCTAGGGGGAAATTATCTTGAATGCTTCAAATTCTGCAAACAGGAGTGAGTTTGCTGAAGTAAAGCTGAGGAACCTGTGCCCAGGGGCTCATGTATTCCCTACTGCCTGACTCCTCATGGCTGATGGCTGACAGGTCTGAAACATGTTTTGGAGACTATTGGGAGAGACCTAGTATTGTTTGGATTCTCCTTTAAGGCCCACAGAAAGTCCAGGTATGACTGAATTGGGAATAGAGAAGGGAATGGTTATTACAGTAGCGATTGAGCAGAGGGATCCAGACAGTGTTAGAAAAATGTGGTATGCTGGTCTTATGTTAATTTGATGCATAAACTAGAGTTACCTCATATGAGGGAAACAACTGAGAAAATGACTCTATAAAGTCTGGCTATATGGCATTTTCTTAATTAGTTATGGATGACGAGGGTGCAGTCCATTGTGTATGGGGCTGACCTTGGGCTTGTGGTCCTGGGTTCTATAAGAAATCAGGTTGAGCATGCCAGGGGAAGGAAACAAGCCAGTAAGCAACACTCCTCCATGGCCTCTACATCAGCTCCTTCCTCTAGGTTCCTGTCAACTTGAATTCCTGTCCTGACTTGCTTCAATGATGAACAACTATATAGAAGTATACACTAAACAAACCCTTTCTTCCACACTTGCCCTTTGGTCATGGTGTTTTGATGTAGCAGTAGAAATCTACCTAAGACATTTGGAAAGGGCTCTGAGCAGAGAGGAGGAATCAGATCTGGGGCACAAGTTCTCCTACAGTTCCCAAAAAGATGTGGACAAGCTGACTTGAAAGATGGTTTTGAAGGAGCCCATAAAACATATACACAAGAGAGAAGAATGTTTTCATAGCTATGGCAGGGGTTAGAGAGTTCATTCTGAAACCTAATATGTGTTGTATGTACAGTTGGTAGATTGTACACTGCTCAGTGTCAGCCAACAAAAGGAAATGAGTGTGAACAAAATCTAAGTCATACTTTGTCAAGTCAGCCTACAGTAGGGCTGCATTTTTCAGAACCAGAGGACATTCTTTCTAACTAGACAAAGTCACTCCAAGGGTCAGTGGTAACACAAAGGGAAATTAATTTTCTGCTGTAATTCTAGTCTCGGTGTTTCTCAGTCAACTTGGGTGATTGTCATTGCTGGTGGCTCTTCATCAGCAACAGAACACAATTGCATTACACGTCCAGGTCTCAATATTGCACTCATTCATCTCAAAAATATTTATTAAGATCTTAGTATATGTCAAGAGTCATTCTGTGTGCTTGAGATTTACCAGATGACACAGCGCACAGTATTCCGTCCATGAAGATGATGTTTTCACAGAGTGATTTGACTTGGTAAACACACATAATGAGTGAATTAGAATGCAGTAAGTATTAGGGAGCAAAGATTAAGTTTGCAAATCACAGTTTCTTAACCATAAAGCTACCACTCCCTCAGTGATTAATAGATATCTCCAGGAAGATGCATTGAGATTATGCAAATCTACCCTTTCTCCTAAAATTTTGCATTTAATTGCAGTGTCCCTTAACAGATTACCTATAATGCTTTTTAAGATATATTTTATTTATATGTATTTATTTATATGTATGTACCTCTAAGTGTGTGGATACTTATGTATTCAGGTGCCTGCAGAGGTCATAAGAGGGTGTCAGACACCTTGGGACTAGAGTTACAGACAGTTGTGAGCTGCCCTGCTGGATACTTAACTTGGTCCTCTGGATACTTGTAACTATGAGCATCTCTCCAGCCTGCAACAGCCTTAGCTGCTGTGTTAGAACACAGGCTATTATTCTGTAGGCTCTTCATTCCTTCTAATTCTATTAGGAAATTTCTGTAAAGAAAGTTATCTTCCCCATATATCTGTTTGTTCACCAGTAACATGTGAGTTCCAATCTGGTAGCTTTTGTTTTTACCTGTTCTATAGTTTGGACTATGGGGACCTATTTCAGATTAGAACTTATGTATTGACAATATGACCCTAACTTTTTGAGCACTCACAAGAGACCTTATCCCCACGCCTGTCCAGAAATCAACTGCTTCTCACAAAAACCTTGGCTTTTTCCAAAAGGTTTCCAGACATGAGGTGTGCTCAGAGGTCTCTGGATGCCATTGCTTTTCTGTTCTCAAGGAACTGGTTTTAACAAGATGAGTGTGTGTGCTCACCCATGCAGCACAGCAATATGGAAACTTTCAAGTTTATCATGATGCTTCTCATTTCAGTTTATACCCCAGGTTTTTGTGACATCCTTTTCTGGCAGTGCCAGCCATGATCCTTCTTAATTAAAATATACTTACTTTTTCAGGCCTGGAATGTATCAAAGCAGTGCCAGAAATGCTAACACATGCTCTCATGAGAAGCTCACTCACGTATCAACCTTGTACAGCCCAGGTTTTCTCTTTGGCTTTACAACATGGACATAAAATGATGTTGCCAAGCATAGGTTAGTTTGGTTCCTTTCTTCTCCACTTTCTTCAGTGTGGATTTTTTTTCTTCATTTGCAATATAATTCAGTTCATTTATTACAATTTGTTTTTATTTTGCTTTTTATCCTGTATTATGGTTGCTTGCTCTTAAGTTTATCTACAGTAAGATTCCCTATGGCACAGAATTTTACAGGTTCTGACAATCAGATGGAGTGGTATATCTGTCTCAATATCATGACATACAGTGATCTTGCTCAGTGATTGTTATTTCTGTTATCACCATTTATAATTTACTCCACTCTATCTTCAAACGTAGCATTTGGGACTTCTGAGTCAGCACATGGGTCATTGGTAGACACTATTATTATAAACTTTTTATTTAAAAAATTATGCACTCCTATATGTTCCTTTTAGAAACTTTAGTTTTAGCACCTGTTGATTTGTGCATGATACATTTGAGTTTACTTCTGTGGAAGCCTTGTGAGTGAGGGTTAAAGTATGTGACTTTTTTGACAGTTTCCATTTCATTCATGTTACATGATTTTTGAGTGTAGAATTGCTCGGTTCCTCTGAAATTATCTGTTACTGCATTCTCCTCTTTGAGTTTATCAACATTCTCTGGGTGCATTGATTACACAGTCATTCCTGATTTGAACAAAGATTCTTCTGTATTTCTTGGTGGATCAAACTAAAGGTTTGTTAGCTTTGTTGTTGAATTGGGGCATTTAGCACATATCTCTCTCACACACATTCACACACACAGACACACATTCAATAAAATTTCAAATAAAAACTTCACATGTACATATGTCTCTTCCTTCCTTCCTTCCTTCCTTTCTTCCTTTCTTCCTTTCTTCCTTCCTTCCTTTCTTAGAGACAGGGTCTCCATTGTTAGCCTAGAACTAGCGATGTAGATGAGGCTGGACTTGAACTCCCAGAGTTCTCACATCTGCCTCACGAGTGCTGAAATTAAAGGCATGCACCACTATGCCCTGTAATCTTTAGTGTTCACTATGAGTCGGTCCTGTAAACATGTACCTTTGTCACACATGGGCCCCTGAAGTATCTTCTTGGCTTAGGTAGTACTAGCTAAATTAAGCACAGAGCTTCTGAGATACCTAAAACTGGCGAGTCTCCAGTTCTTTTACTGAGGGGCTTTGTGTTCAGCCACGTCAGTCAAAACTTTGCTTTGTCTTTACTTTTTGCATAAAGAGGCCAGAAGTCAGGCAGAGATGATATTCCGGGGCCACCCCAGCTCAGTACAGAACACACTGCTCTGATCTCATCAGATCTGCCATCACATTAGCCTGCTATACTCAGAGATTTCACTCCCACCGAGTACATACTGTTTTCATCCTTATTAGATAACGCCAGACTGTTTTCCGAAGTATTTTTAAAATTCAGTTTATGCTTCTACCAGTATGGAGTGAGAATTCCCATTGCTCTCTACCTTTACTAACACATGGTTTTCCTGGCCCCTTGTCTGTTTTATGTTCACTTTGCTGGCCTATTTGGTTTCTGGATGCTGTCCTTGGTAAACAGGATTATATGTGAAGTTTCCTGGTTACTAGTCATTTCCAGTCCTGAGCCATGGAGATATTCTACTGTATTTGCTTTCCAAATTTGTAATGTCTTCCTTTTCATATTGAAGTCCACAAAAAATGGTCTTTGTGGGTATCCAGTGAACATCATTAAACAACTACCGTCTTTTCCAGAATACTTCTGCCTTCAGACCTTACTCGAGTATACTGGTCAATGACTGTTAAAGTTAGTCTTCCTGGTGTATTTGTGCTTCAGACAGTATGGCTGGAGTCCTAATCTATGTTTTGAAACAGATAAATACCTTTTAATAAAATAAAAACTCCAAAATATAAGTTGTAAGCAACTCATAAAATTTGCCCTACTGTAGTCTTACATGGTTTTAAAGCTCTTTCATTAGTTTTAAAGCAATTAATAGTTAAAAAATAATAAACTCTATCTTAAAGATATGAGTACAGCTGAAATTTGCATTTGGCAAACAAGAAGCCCTCACAGTCCTCAGTTCCCTCCACTACTTCACAAATACCAGCCATGGATCCTGCGTGATCTCATTCAAATAACCCAACTGCGGCTGCGCTGTCCTATGGTGACTGCATTCTCACTGCTTGTTCTGAATCCTGTGAAAACACAAGAATATGCAAAACCAGATGAAGCACAAATACCAGTTCCGGATAGTTACAAACTTACCTTGGAAACAACTTTATTATTAATAGTTATTTGAATTCATTTCATGTAGGGTATAATGTGTCTTTTAAAAATAGTCTTTCTTTAAATTTAAACAGTTAAGATGTAATCTATGCATACTGTCTTGTAGTAGAGGTCTAAAAATCTTAGCAAATGCTTCAGACCATGTAGCCACACCCACCATTAAGATACAAAGATTCTTTCAATCTCCCTATTCTCCTAGGTGGTGAAGCTCTCTTCCTACCTGTACTCGGAAATCTATTTCTGGTCTCTGTTGCTTTCGTTCCTAGGATGTTATAAATGTGGCCATGCAGCACAAAACCTTAAGTCCGTCTTGCTTAATTTAGAGTGTACATCAGGGTGGGTTCTCTCTGTCTCTGTCTCTCTCTCCTTTCCTCCCTCCCTTCCTTTCTTTCTTTGCTTCCTGCTGCCGTGAGGTGAGCAGGTGTGTCCTGACACATAATCCCTACTATGGTCTTGTGCTTTGGAAGAACAGTGCTGGGTAGTTGGTTGACTGAAACCTCTGAACCATGAGCCAGAAAACCCTCTCCACATTTTAAAATCAGTTCTCTCAAGTGTTTTATCACAGAGACTTAAAGCTGACTACAATAATATTGAAACTATTTATTGTAGGAAAATGACATAATTAGTTTTCTTATTGGCAGTTTATCAAGAACACTTGCTATACTTGCTGCTTGATTTTAGTAACGTGGCAAGATTCTTTTGGAATTCTACATATATCAGCATTTGCTTCAAATTCCAATTTCCAAATTAAGAAAATTCTCTCTCATTTAAGATCTGCTAAGATCTTTTGAATTTACACAAAGAATATTGACTATTCCCTACATACTGGTCAAAGGCCTAGGTGTAGACAGCGGAAGGCCAGATTCTAGATAAAGCCGCAATGACATTTATTTTACTTTGGAGCTTTGGGTAGTTGTTCTGGAAGTTGGAAGAGGCAGAGGGGTCAGGATACTGGCTTAAGAGTGGCAGAGGTGATGGGCCAGGGAACTGAAGCGGAGCCAGCAGTGTTGTTAGAAAGAACAAAGGTGAGCATGAGCGGTTACAGGAGGGGTCTGTGCATCAGAGGACAGACACATGTTTGCAGGGTGGGCATAGTTAGAGGAAGTCAGGAAACAGCAAGTGAGTGTGGGTTGGAACAAGTTATCAACTTCGCTTGCACAGTTGGAGCAATTGGAGATAAAGGGATTTGTTGTTGTTGTTTGTTTGTTTTAGTGAGAGATATTTAGGTCTTACTCATGAGCAATAGTTCGAAATTTGGAAGGGAGTGGGTTGCAGGTGAGTGAATAAAAGAAACACAGTGAACTTGGAGACAGATGACTGGCTGTGGCACTTGCCCATCACATGGATGGAGAAGAATGAGCAGCCAGACCTCTCATGTTGATCTGGCATCAGTTGGAGGTCAAGAGGCCTGGCAAAGGCTCAGATTTGTGGGCTTTTAAGCCTGGAAAGACATCTAGCCATTGCGTAACCAAGCTTGCCTTTGTCCACATGTTGGGGCTGTCAGACAGCTGACAGCTATGTTCAGGGTTCACCTCTGTGAAGTATACATACCTTCATGAAGTTCTCGGTCTTCCGTTTGTGTCTTTGCTGCTCTGCCCTTATTCAATCAAACCCGTTACTTATTTTCAGAGTGAATTTTATTTAGGATGATACAATTCTTTCTAAAATACATGGACTCATGTTTATCAAGCGTGGATGATAGATCAGTTCTTAGAAGAGGTTTTGTGTGTGTGTGTGTGTGTGTGTGTGTGTGTGTGTGTAAGGGGAGTACAGACACTGTTTAAGTGCTGGGAGAGGAGAGGTTGGGGAGAGGTGGGTTAGAAGATGTCGGCTGTTTTCTCTGTGACTCTCCACTCTATTTTAAAAATCTAAAATAAGTTTTATCTAGAGCTCTCTTTTTAAAGTTTTTTTTATTAATTTATACAAATTTTATACAATGCATTTGATCATATTCATTCCATCCTGCTCAGACCCACTCCCTGTACTGTCCCCCAACCCATGGAGACAAGTTTCTGTTTTTTGGTTGGCCAAAAAAAAAAAAAAAAAAAAAAAAAAAACGCTTGGGCTTGAGGCCTGCCTGAGAGTAAGGCTGATATGCTAGGGGCCACACCACTGAAGAAACCTGACAGCCATTCAGCAGCAATTGGATGCCAAATAGCTTCTCAAATAGGAAGGACACTTCACACTCACCCCCCCATCCCTCAGGCTGGGGTTTCGTCTGGCTTGAGTTTGTACAGGTCTTGTGCACACTGTCACCACGGGTTTTTGTCTTGTTTTCAGACTCACACTGAGTCTGGAGCTCTTATATCGGCTAGACTGGCTGATCAGCAAGACCCTAAAACTGCCTTCCTTTGTCCCCCCACCTCCGGACCCCAGCAGTGGGACTACAGGGGCACACAGCCATGTCTGATGCTTTACATGGCTGTTGGAGATGCAGATTTAGGTGCTCTTTGTACTTTACCCACCAAACCATTTTCCCAGGCCCAGGAATCTTTCTTTATATTGGAAACCAAGAGATTTGCCTCCCCCATCCCAATCACTAGCTTGCCTAGTACATTTAACACATTCTTTTGTTTTTTGTCACTTTCCTAAATTCTATTTATTATAAGAGAAAACATTTTGATTTAACTTTATTTTTCTTTGACAAGTAGCAGGATATATTCAAGTAAGAAAAAAAAAAAACCCCAAATTTACATAGCCTCCTTATGTCAAATGACATGTTTGATGCCATCAGTGTTTCTGATGTTTGGTGAGTTTCATAGTACTTTAGCCAAGACTAACAAAGAAGGACAGTTTACCCAATTAACCCCAACAACTTTAGATAACAACTTTTAAAACTTGGTTTGGACCCAGTTATTTATATGTAAATGGATAGGTCTGATGGCTTTTTAAAATGTGGTTAGTTTGCTTTTTGAAGTTGATTGATCACTGTGTATAGACTGTGTGCCAGATTGTGTTGCTATGCTGTTTGATTAGACATGGTAATATTCTAACCCCCCCCCCCCCCGTGTGTGTGTGTGTGTGTGTGTGTGTGTGTGTATGTGTTCCCTTTCTCCTCCCTCCTTCTCTTTGTCATCTCTTTATTTCTTTTCAAATTTTGTCCTTTTTGATAAGTCAAAATCACTCTTCAGATTGCAAATAAAACATCACATGATGGTTTAAGGATCTTTTGATTTCTAAGCTTCTGTTCTACCACATATGAAAGGTGTACTGCAATTCCATAATTCCTCATAAAAATGGGGAGAGAAATCACATCATGCATTCAAAGCACCAAGATCCATGCCTGGCATATTGTAAACAGTTTATAGATGTTCATTTGGAAAGTTGAGCCTCTCACCCTGATCCTGGTGCTGCAGTGTTGTTCTAGCCAAGGTGACCAATCTGTAAGCGTCTCCTTAGAAGCAGTGGATGGATCTCTGTCACGTCCCACAATGCCAACCTCAGTAGACTCAGCAGTGAATTTAGGTTTCTGGCTCTGTATCCTTACAAATGCCACCAATGTGACTGAGCCAAAGCACTTCAAGAATTTTCAGGAATTCTCCAGGAAATTGCCTGTAAAGCTTGCAGCCTGGCTTCCCAGATCCTTCTGCCTTCAAACGTTTGTCAACTGCTGGTTCCGTGTCTCAGCTGCCTTTTGAGTTCACAAATGAATTTATGACTTCCATGATGCCTACAGGATGTGCGCATTTGGAATGTTGGTAGTGTCTTTTCAAAGCTGTCCCCTCTACTCCCAGCTTGTGTTTTGGCCCGACAGCATCTGAGGAGACATGTATCTTGGTGATTGATCTGTCCAATGAGGACTTTCCCTCAATGTTCTCAATGCCTTCGGGAATTCACGGTGGTGTAGCTGAGGAGATACAATGTTTTTTTCTTCTAGTTCCTGCTTAGTGGAACATTCTACCGGGGAATTTTCTAATTTTCAGGACATGTGGCAGGTCTTGTTCTGATTTCCTACACCAATAAATGCTATCACAAAATTCCTTATCCTGTGGCTTTGGATGTGACCCACCTTTATACTCATGGCTTCAGAAAAACCGAGGAAATATCATTCATAAGGTACCAGGCAGGATGTCTCTCAAGGCAAATCTAGGGCTGGGGACAGCTGGAGGAATGGACTCCCAGATGGCCCATCGCTCTGTTCAAACACAGGCATGGAAAGGCAGGGATCACTGTTTCCTGAGATGGAATTTTATGTCACTAAGAATGCCAGCTGGGTATAGGGGATGTGTCCGTTCTCAGATGTCCTGGTAATTCAGTTACTTTAATAGCATTTTACACCACACAACTCAACCTGGATTCTGAAGCCGAGGGAAACAGTTTGGCTGTGCGTGTGATCCACAGCATGCTGGTCTCTTGCATGTCATCTACAGCATGCTGATCTCTTGCTAACTGGTCGCTTTCATCAGTCGTTTAAAAATAATATCTCAGGCTTTTGGTTTTATCAAAGATTTCATAGCCCACTGATTTCATTCATACTGTCTCTGCAAACCCATTTTTTAAATAGGAAAAAAAATCATGACCTATCCGTGTGGTTTGAAACCTCATGTTTTCTTTTTAGAAGGGGATAGAAGCAAGAACACAGGAATGTCTGTCTTCACCCTAGCTCTCCCCGCATCCCAGGCATCCTCTGCTGTGCTACCATCGCTACTAACTTGATTTGTATCTTTCTGGAATATTCCCGGGCATGGGGAAATATATATACATTATATATATATATATATATATATATATATATATATATATATATATATATATATATATATATATATGGATATCTATTCTGTGCCTGCTACTTTGTATTTTGTTTTTCCCATGCAGAGCATTTTCCCATTGCATCTCAGGGTACCTGGCCATTCCTTTTGCATTTTGATTTAGGGAACAAGAAACCTAGCATCTTTTTTTTTAACCTTTTGCTCCAGCCAGCCACCGAGCACCAAGCACCCAACCTGGAAAGGCCTCATGTGGCATAATTATGGTGGCTCTAGGAACTTCTCCTAGTTTCACAATATTTCCTCTCCCCAGCATCTCCAGGCCTGCAGTTCCTTAATTAGACCCACATAGCTTTGAATTTAGCTTTGCCCACCTGTTCCGACACAAATCATCTTGGGGATCTTGTGTTTCATCCCAATCTTAGAACCAATGAATTTTTCAGACATTTTCCTGAGAATGTATTCAACTTCAATGGAAAATAATCCAAACTGGGGGCTCTGTGAAATGGGCATTGTGTGACTTTATTTCTTAGAAGATGTCTACTCACCTCAGATAGGCAACTGAAGACAAATCAAATTACGTTAAGTTTACCTATAGGAATATGGGTGAGGGAAGTGTGACAGATATGACCCAAAGACAGTATCAACACAAACCCACCCCAGCATGGGTAACTTCCCACGGAAGCAGGAAACCCTGTAAGAACTTGCAAGTATCTTTTCCAGGTAGGCCTTCTGGTGGCTGTCTCTTCTGGGCGGCTCAGCTGGTCTGAGTGTGTCTCTCAGTACTTCTTTATTGCTTGTGGATGGAGGGATCTAGTGCATGTGGTCAGGGACCTTCAGGAGCTATTGGCTTCCTGAGTGTTAAAGCACTTCCTTGCAGTATGCAATGTTTTACTTCCTGTAGGACAGCCTGGTCTCAGAGAGCTTCCTTTTTGGAGGGACTGTGGTGTTGTCAGAGGAAACCACTGTCCATCAGAGAGTATGAGGATGTGGTGGGAAATAGAGACAGAGCCTTTACCCGATCCTTCCCCAGGTTTCTTCCCCTAGTCAAGTCCCTGTCTTCAAAGGTCCCTCCTGGCTCATGGGCCTGTTAAAGCAAGACAGAGTACATAGAGGCTTTCTCTTCTCTTTCCCATTTGTCACAATGACCTTCAGGAGTTCTAGAAAGAGTGTGGCTTTGTTGAAGTCTCAAGAGCTCTCATCTCTCTGAAAAACAACCACAATGTTAACAGGAAAAGAGTTATGATTCTTGTTCTAGTAAAATGAACAGGTACATAATAATAATGTTTATGTTGCTATTTATTGAGCATGTATTTACTGAATGCCGGGCATTGTGTTGGGCCGCTCTGCATATTTCGTCTTGGTATTCCAGACAATGCACCTATTGACACCAAGGGGGAATGGAGCAAAGCTTCCATCTTCATTTGTTGTTAGCTACCTGCTTTTAGTTGTCAAAAGCACTGGAGTCAGGCAGCTGGGCAGTGCAGTATTTGTTTCCCACTAACTTTGCTGTAGATGCTACGTCTACCAGGCATGTCATGAAGATGGGTGTGGCCTGGTTGTTTTTTGACAAATCACTGCTTGCTGTCTCACTCAAAGAGTGACCCTTCACTTGGGCTGGAATGCATATCAGATCAATGACCTCTTTTGATGTCAAAAGGCCTAAGCATCTATCCTTTTATGAGCTAATGTCACCACCTTCTGAATCCATATCCCATGAAGGGCTGCAAAGATCATTACACAAATGAAGACCACCCAACCCCCCCAACTTACCTTTCCTTGGGCTTCAAATCTTCACGTTCTTTATTTCATAAATCCCTCTCTTTTTCATTGCTACAACAAAATACTAAACAATAACTTATATGAAGGAAGGATTCCTTTCAGCTCACAGGGTCTAGCCTGTCATGAACAGGACAGTGTGGAAGTGATAATGGCCTGTAGCCATGGGTGTGGCAGCAGGAGCATCAGGCTGCCTTCTTACGTCTCCATGGAGTAGGAATTAGAGAGAGGCCATGATGTCAGGCCATACTATATATGTCAAAGTGGACCTGCTAGTGACCTACTTCCCAGGCCAGACTATATATGTCAAAGTCTACCTGCTAATGATCCACTTCCTCTAGTGGATTCCTACCTTCTAAAGGTTATAAACCCCCTCCAATCTGTGCCATCAGTTAGGGAGCAAGTATTGAAATATATGAACTTGTTAAGTAGATTTTACATTTGAATCACAGCAGTTCATCAACCTTATCCTTGGGGAAGCAGGTTTAGTGCTTGCTCTTCTGTTTCTGCCTTGTAAATAAATGTTTCTCTTTTGCAAACCTGACAGTTGGCTCCAAGGACAAAAATAGGCCACAATGAGGTATCATTATCCTTGTTTTACCAATAACAACAACAATACCCTGGGGCTCAGAAGATCTCATTGCTTGAGGTGGTCAAAAATTGAGTTGGTATGTAGGCTGCCTCCAGATTAAAGACTCCTGCTCTGTGGTTTCTCTTTAGCCCCTTGAGGCTAATAAAGGGCCTATCTAGTGTTGGCGAGGACTGCTGAAGGTTGGAGGAGAATGAAGTCTATAGGTGAGCAAGCTGCTTTGCGGAACATGAGGGTGGCCTCAGTATGTAAAGTCAACACACACACACACACACACACACACACACACACACACACACACACAAGCACTCTTGTGTGTATAGTAGACACAGTTTGATATTTACATCTTTTTTGTAAGAATTATACTTATCTATTTTTGAGGTTCTCAGTGGCTGTGTCACAGGCCTGTGGAGGTCAGAGAACAGTCAGGAATCAGTGTTTTCTTTCCAGCATGTGGGTCCTGAGATGGAACGAACTTCCATTTCCAGCCTGTTGGCAAGTGCGTTTGTTGGTTGAGCCATCTTGCCAGATTATTTTAGCTATGATATTTGTTAGAATTCTGTCCAAGTTCTACCCTACGGTTACCTGGCAACAGCCAGGTATGCCTGACACTGTAAAAGGGGCTGCTTGCCCTTCCTCCCTCTCTTGTTCTCTTGCTTTCTTGCCTTCCTGCCCCTACTCTCTAACCATTTCCTTTCCCCCTTTGTCTCCACCTGCTCATGGCTGGCCTCTCTCTCTCTCTCTCTCTCTCTCTCTCTCTCTCTCTCTCTCTCTCTTTCTCTCTGTCTCTGTCTCTGTCTCTCTGTCTCTGTCTCTCTGTCTGTCTGTCTGTCTCTCTTTGCTCCTACTACTCTCTGAACTCCCTCCCCATGCCCTGAATAAACTCTATTCTATATTATACCATCGTGTGGCTGGTCTCTCAGAGGGAAGGGATGCTTCACCATGGGTCTGCTGGAGGCACCCTCTTTCCCCACACCTTACCACACCTTCATAGAACTCTCTTTACCTTTTTTAAACACATCAACATTACAGGTGACTTGGGGCCATGGAAGGTGTGCTTTCCTCACTTCTGATGAATATCACAGTGCTTGTATGTTTCTTGCATAACTCTTGAGCCATGTTTCTCTTTGGCCTCCCAGTGGCATTACAGGTTATTCAGAGAAGCAAACATTGTAGTGCAGGCTCATGAGACAGAAGGACATAGGTCATTGATGTGCAGGGTTTACTGCTGCTCTGTGGGTCTCCTGTCTTGGTTAACTAGGACTTTACTGTGGGGTGGTTGATCCTGCTATGTCCTGTTAGCCAGGTGTCCTGGCCTCTCACCATAAGGTATACATCTGTCTGATGTGTTTGTCACTATCCAGCGTGAAGTGTTCCCCTTGTACCTTCTTAGCCCATTATAATTTTTATACATGGTTCAACCATGAATTTCTGCCTGTGGTAAGGTTGATCTTGGCAGAATCTGGAAATTTCATTGGATTTTATGCACGGAGAGAAATAATCACTGCAACCGCTGGTTTGTTCAATACCCAGCTTATGAATTTTGAAAGGATCAATGCTAGTTTAAATATGCAGACAGAAGTCTAGCCAGGGAGGCAGATCAGTGCCCTGTTCGGCCATCATCTGAGAAGCTTCCTTCTGCAGCAGAGGACAACAAACAAGGACCACAGCCAGACAGCATTCGAGAGTGAGAGACCTTGGAACACTGAGCTTTGACTGGTCTCCATCAATCTCTCTGCTCGGCACTCGGGAGATCTGTTGAAGAAGAGGCAGGACAAGTGTGAGCCAGATGGCATGGAGGACACCAAGGAATGAAGGTGCTCTAAGTCAACAAACAGAACTGGTGCTCTTGCAAACTCAGAGACACGAAGGTGGCATTCACAGGGCTGCACAGGCTGCACCAGTTAGAGCTGAAAGAAGAAATGGACACATG
Organism: Micromys minutus; assembly: GCF_963924665.1. Lineage (NCBI taxonomy): Eukaryota > Metazoa > Chordata > Mammalia > Rodentia > Muridae > Micromys > Micromys minutus. The sequence continues at coordinate 117,650,032 of NC_137969.1, forward strand.
CCCCTATCCCTAACTCAGAACCATTTTCTAACTGATAGCCACCTGCAAAGAAAACTTACTTTTCTCCAAGGGAGTTTCACTGGGAAAACAAACTACCTTTCAGGGCAGGCCCCGTGCCCAGCAGCAGATGCCCATAGAAAAAAAATTCAATGGTATCTTTGGAGGTTATTTGTCTCACAATGGTTTTAAGAATCATCTTTTTAAATTTTTTTATTTTATTTATATTTACATTTTATTTATATATTTTCATCTCTCTTTTTACCTTAATGTTTTTTTTTGAGTATGTATTATGACTTCCGCTTTAGTGTTTTTAGGGGGTTCTTGAATGTGCAAACAAGTAGGTGTCTGATTCTTGTGCCTTTTCTTGGGCTCTTTTCCTTCTGTCTGTTTGTTTTCTCCAATTTTGATATGCATTGCTTTGGTTTTGTTTTATACTATATGATGGTGCAGTGCATTATATTATCCTATAGAAGCCTGTTTACTTTTAATGAAAGGCAGAAAGGGGTGAATGAAAAATGGGATGAGGGAGGAGAAAGGAGCACAGGGAGGGGAAACCATAGTTAGAATATGCAATATAAGAAAAATTCAATTTTCAATAAGATAACAAAAAGAAGCAGAAGGATTGATTTCAGTAAGATGACTTCAAACATTAAAATAAAAAATAAAACAAACATTTAGACAGTATTTACATGTACTTGAATAAAAACAAACTGGTGAATTTAACAAGCCCAATTTTCTTATTTTAACATCTTATCACATGTGTGTATTTATTTGTTTATCTATGTATTCATCTATCTATCTATCTGTTTATCTGTCTGTCTATCTATCTATCTATCTATCTATCTATCTATCTATCTATCTATCTATCTATCTGCATATGTGGCTATAAGCTATGGTGTATATGGAGAGCCAGAGATAGCTTTTGGGAGTCAGTTTCTCCTTCTACCTTGTGGGTCCTTAGGGACTGAATTAGGTTGTTAGGTTTGGCAGCAGGTACTTTTACCCACTGAGCCCTCTTACTGGCTTAGTTCCTCCAAAATTTAAAATTTAATTTAAGTAGTAATAAACCTAATATCATATAACTTTGGGTTGCTTTAATTTGTTAATGGAACTGGAGGGTTGGTTCACTCTGCAATGTGCCAGCTGCACAAGCCTAGTGGTCTGTGTTCTGGTTCCTAGCAATCATAAAAACTCAGGCACAGCTATGCTCATCTTAAAGCCAATGGTGGCACGGTATTAGGGGTGGGGTGGAGGAATGGGAACAGATGGGTCCCTGAAGTTCTAATCAAATAAATATATGCCAAGTTCAACCACACACTGTCTGGTTGACCTTTATTCTTTATTGGAGACACTGGTGTCAAAATCAGAATACTCAAAGATCCATTATGGAATAACCCTCAAATGAAATAGGCATGGGAAGGGCATTCTATACAAGGAACCAGTATGTTCAAAAGTCAGGACACCGGAGGAGGCAGCAAGGCCTTCACGGTTGAAACTCCATCAAGCAGGAGTAACTCAGGGTAAGACACAGCAGCAACAGGGGCTGCTCATGAAGTTCTTTTAAACTTTGATGAGAATCATGACTCCAAGCTTTGATGAGAATTATAGGGAGCTCATGCTAGCACTCAGGAGGCAGAAGCAGGTGGCTGTCCTGCCTGGTCTACACAGTGAAATCCCCGCCAACCAACCAGAGTGAGACCCAATCTTAAAACAAAACAAACAAACAAACAAACAAAAAACAGTTCTGGGCAAACACGTGATCTGACTCATGTTTTATTTTCCTGGCACTTAGAATGAATGAGACTCATGCCTGCCTGACTCCATTCCTCCTCTCTTACCTGCATGGTCCTGACTTCCATGTTTCTTGTGCTCTTTCTCTGTTCTCCAAAGTTCATGTCCTCAGCAGATACCGCTGTTGTCTTTCAGTTGTTCCTGACAGTTTCTATGCATCCTGCTCTCTTATGCAACCACCCTGTGGGGATATCCATGCATTGCTAAACCATCTTGAGGAAGGAGAAGACACTGAGAAGGAAAGTGCTCCTTTCTGCTCAGTCTTATAGGTTCACAGGATAGGCTGCCCTGAAGAATGTGGGTTGATGGCTATCTGGAAGTAAATGGGGACTCTGGCTACAGGATAGTGACTGCATGAAAGCCATTGTTCAGCTACTACGGAGCTACAGAATTTGCTTTCTTGAGGTGGATCTGCTGTAGGAAAGCTGAAATGTCTGTCTCCTTTGGCACCTGTCCCTACAGCCTCCTGCTCTGGCCATTGCTTGGTCAGAGTCTATGATTATCAGCTGTCATGGTTACAAGGACCTCAGTTAGTCTTTGGCCATTGGCTGGGGTTCTTCCAGAAATCTTCCCTCTAGAATATATGTTTGCTGGGTCTGGCCTAGTAATACGCTCTCCAGATTGGCTCTCAAATATTTGAATCCTGGGCTCATCAGGCTACCTCATGCCGTCTTTAGGGAGTAGAGATTAGGTATACAACTTGCAGAGGAGCAATCAGAAGGTGGTTTAGAGATGACCAAGACCCTGGTCTGGGAATCTCTCCTTTCCTTGGGCACTAACTGGGTCTTCTCTTACTTATACCTTCCCAGCTGCTGTATTGGGTGAATGGCCAGGATCAGTATAGATTTGTGTTCTCTGCTTTTGGTAGAGAGTCCCTGCTTCCTAGATGACCATGGCTGGCCATGGTACCCCTTCTGATGTCACTCTGCTTCTGGTTTTGTCCCACTCAGAGGCTTCTCTTAACCTCAGTCCCAGGGGAATCTCTTTCTAGTTATTAAAGAGACTGTAAATCTACTTCCTTCAGGGCCTTGCCTGTCTGGCCACATTATCGCCTCCTGTACCATCTGTGATCTTTCTCCATCATTGTTTTTCTTGCCCTTCCCAATAGCTAGATGGCCTCTCAATACAGAATCTCTATCTTTCACCACAAAATGCAGCTTCATCTCCACTGGAGAACAGGTGGTTAGACAACATTGTCTGGGTCTAAGGGTTCAAGTGGAGAAAACCATAAAACAGTACTGCAAGAGTCTGGGTATTACATGTTGGCAGCTCAGGCCCATGGGTCTGGTGAAGAGAGACAGTGGCTAGGTTGGAAGTATTGTGCAGATAAGATCAAACTAGATTTGCTGAGGACCGGACAAGGCAGAGCACGACATTAAGGATGACTCTAATATCTACCCACAAAGGAATGAAATCAGGCCTACATCTCTCACTTTTTACAAAAAATCAATTCAAAGTGAATCAAATAACCTTAATTTAAAAACTAAAAATGCTAGAGGACAACTTAGGGAGCAAACATCAAGACATAGATGTAGACATAAACTTCCTGAGTATAATTGTAAGAGCATAGGAACTTGCCCTAAGAATTCACAAACAGAAAAACATAAGAACAGTGTTTTGCCACAGCAAAAAGAGCTGGGAGCAGAGCACACAGATATCACAGAATGAGGATCTTTACCAGGCACACATCAGATAGGGGATGATGCATAGAACTTATAAAGAACTGCAAAGATCAAACATCCCAAACTGCCAGTCAATAAATGGAATAAAACAGTTCTCAAAAAGAAGAAATACAAATGACCAATAAATACTTCTAATCAGCCAACATCCTTAGTTATCACAAAAATGCAAATTTGAACCATTTGAGCGTCTATCTTACCCTGGTCAGAATGGCTAGTACCAAGCAAACAGGAGACTACGATGCTGGAGAGGATGTGGATAAAGAGCGATCCAGCCATGGCTGGTGGGAGTGTGCACTAGTACAGCCATTGTGGAAATTAATGTGAAGGTTTCTAAAATAAAAATTAAATATAGAACTTTCATGAGCCCCAGCTCTCCCCTTCTTGAGCATTATCCCAAAGAACTCTATATCCTGCCACAGAGACACTTTAGCATCCATGTTTATTGCTGCTTTGCTCACAATAACAAAGAAGTGGAATGTTAAAGTAGATGTCTGTCAGTAAATGAGTGGATAAATAATGAATAATGAAAATGTGGGATATACATCCAATTGCATTTTTCTCAACTGTAAAATAAATGGAGGAACCCATGTCTCCAGATGCATGTGTAGCAGAGGATGGCCTTATCTATAAATGGGAGGGGAGGATCATGGTTCTATGAGGGCTTGATGCCCCAGCATAGAGAAATGCTAGGGTGATGAGGCAGAAGTGGGTGGGTGAGTGGGGGAGCACCCTCATAGAAGCAGGAGGAGGGTGGTGGGAAGTGTGGGATGGGGGTATGTGGAGGGGAAACCTGGAAGGGGATAACATTTGAAATGTAAATAAATAAAATAACCAATAAAATTTTTTAAAAATTTAAAAAAGAAAGAAAACTGGAATTAGGAAATTTGCAGGACAATAGATGAATGTGGAAAGTATTATATTAAATTACAGGTGGTGACTCAGACTCATAAAAGACAAAACAAATTACATATTCTTCCTCATATGCAGAACCTATGTTTTAACGAATTTGTGTGCCTGTAATTGGTTTTGACAATTGAGATAGGCTCTGAAATTAGAAAGAAAGTAATGGGGACAGAAAAAAAAAAAGGCCTCAGGGAAGAAAGGGACAAAGGAACATGGAAGTAGGTGTGGAGGCTTGAGGACAGCACGTGTAGAGGGCAAGGAGGCCAAGAGTTCAGCACTGTTCGGTTTTAACTTTAGACTGTCTCAGCTACCACACAGATTCATAAAGCTCAGGCAATCCGGAGTTCATGGGAACATGAAATGGGACTCTTCAATGTGTGCGGGTGGTATTTGAAGGCATCCTCAAGGAGGGCTTAGGATTAGTGCCTTGTCTCCAGATCCCCATTGTTTTCAGTAAAGAAAAGGGGAGCTACTAGGGATTAAGACCATGTGACTGGGTCTATGGATATATAGGGGTCTAAGGATAAAGCCAAGTTTGTGAAAGTGCTGGAGTTAATGAAAGCCTGAGAATTTCCCACTGTATCCAGCAATGTTAAAGCTTTTATGATTTAATGAGACAAGCATCAGTCGGTGGGGCCAATTTGGAGTGGGGTGGTAAGAGGAGGTGGTGGGGATAGAGGCAAGCTCATTTGTACACACTCTGGAGGAGTTCTGCTGTAGGTGGGAGCTTGAAAATTGGAATGAAAGGCAGATTTTAGAATACTTTTCTTCTGAACTATCTTTTAATTGGATTTAATAACTTCCTTTTAAATATCTCGATTGAGATATACATTACAAACCATAAAAGTTAAACACTTGAAGTGTGCTATTTCGTGATCTACCAAATTGTGCAACCATTGCCATAAACCAGATTTGGAACACTTTCATCACCTCAATAAAATTCTTTGTAACCTGTTTATAGTCAAACCAGTTCCCTCCCCCTGCCCCAGGCAAATACTAATATACATGTTGTCTCTGTAGGCTTTCATTTCATGGGAATCTTATAAAAACAAAGCAACGTAATATATTGCCTTTAAGGTGAATAATATTTTCATTTGCTTGGGATTCAGCAGGGAAATATTCCAGATTAGATAGTTTAAATAATAGATTTTATTTTCTTATTGTCCTAATATGTTGGAAGTTCAAGACCAGGGTGGGTTTTAGCAGGATCAGAGTCTGATGGCAGCAATTCCATTGGCTTACAACTAGCCATCTTCTCATGTGTCCTCAAATATAGAGCAAGCACTTCTAGAACATTGTTGTGCAAGGATATCTATCCTATTGGCTAAGGTCCCACCATTATGGCCTCCTTTAATTTTAATTACTTCCTTAAAGAGCTTAACTATAACTAAGGTAACATCATAGGCATTACATCATATCTTTGACATGGTGTTGAATGAGAGAGATAGGGTGATTGAGTACAAGGTTTCTCAACTTCACAATATTGTTTTTCAGGATCAAGCAACTCCTTATTATGGAAAGTGTCCTGGGCATTGTGGGATATTTAGCAGTGCTTGACCTCTGTCCTTTCAAAACCCAGTAGTATCATTCTAATTGTGACAACCAAAAATTTGGGGAGGAGTAGACAGGCACACATTCCTTTTGTGAACCACTAATGGAATAGAAAGAAAAGTAAAGGTGTAACAGAGAAATGGGACTTGGGTTGTGAGTGGCTCAGTAGCTGAGTGTGTTTTCAGTGTGCTCAAGGCCAGGGATTTAAACACTAGCAACACTGTATAAAAGAAAGTATATAAAAACAAAATAGAGATTAAAGAAGGGGCAGGAAGGGAAGAAAAGAGTGAAGAAAGAAGGGAAGGAAGAAAAAGAGAATCTATTACAAGAGCCAACTTCTAGAGTCAACAGAAGATAGAGCAGTGACTGGACCTAAATAGTATTAAGAAGAATGAATTTATGGAATGGAATTAAGGTAGGTTTGGTGATTGATTTGCTGGTGAAAGATGTGCTAATGTTATCCTTTTAAAATGACACTGATATATAGTTATACATGTTTTTGAAATATCATGTAATGTTTGGTATGTGTTCATAGTGCAGTGTTCAAATTAGGGCAATTCCTTCATCAATAGCCTTACATGTTGATCATTTCTCTGTGGTGAGAACATTCCAAATTCAGCATTGTGTCTATTCTAAATACATGATGTGTTATTGTGAGGCATTGTCATCCTACTGGGCTAGAACTACCAGTCTGTGCCATCTGAAGATGAAGACCATCTTGTACTCAGTTCATTGGTAAATACTAAATTTCAATAAAATTTCATTAGAACTATGTGTTACTTACTTCTAAAGAATTTATCTCATAAAACCAGAAACTCTGCTAAAACTGACTGTTCAAGTAGTAATAGGTTGACATAAAAATTGAGGTACCATTAACTATAATTTGGAGAAAGATTTCACTTATAAAGAAATACAACAGCCTTATCAATAAAACTGGACAATAGAGATAAGTAGTCCTTGAACACATATCTTCCTGTGAATGTATTGATGTAATTCTAACATGAGAGTTTGATTCAGTAAATATGGAGAAAGGCAAATTTTTCAGGTAAAGCTGATATTCTTAGTTCATGAACCACATTACAGTGAGCAAGGATGTAGGTCCACAAAAGACTGAGCTGAATAAGTGATAGGAATGAGTCATAAATGAAGTACCAAGGTCATCACTAAGGGTGGCAAGGAGTTCTTGGTAATGCAGAGATGGAAGAGAGAGCACAGCTCATCAGTGCCACATGACTACATCAAGCACAGACGGGAACAATAGCAATCAGTCCCTTGCTATCCCTTTAGAATTCAAAATGGCTCCGGTTACTTAGGGACATGGAGAGAAATTAGCAAAAGAAAATTTCAGAAAAGACAACTTGGGAAGTTTTGAGTGAGTGTTCCCAAAGATCTATGTATTGACAGCTTGATACCCAGAGTACACCATTAGGAAGTGCTGTGAGGTGCATTCTTAGGAAGTAGGTCCTATGGTTGGTGCTTAAGTCATGGTACATGCTCTCCATGAGGATTGTAGGACTCAATGTAGACTTCCCTCTGTTTGACTTATGAGTGATTTCTTTTTTTTTCCCACCAAGTATTTGCTGTTCTGCAAAACAGTACTGCCATGGTTGACTACCCTTATTTTAGTTCTAAAGCAATATAGCTATTTTATCTTAAACCTAAATTCAAGAATCACAAATGAAAATAAGCACTTTTATTTGTGACATAATTGCTTCAGCTATTTAATTGTGGCAGTGCAGAGCTGACTAACATGGAAAGAGCAGTCAACCTGCAGAGAAAAACTCAACCTTTCAAATCTACGCAGAGCCATGAAAACCAAGATGGATCTTTGTATCTTGCATACCCTAGGCTGATCATGAGTCAGCAATACAGTGTCCTGGTTTCAAAATCAAGTATAAAAGCAGATTACACAATTAGAAACTGAAGCAATTTTCATTATATTTAGCACTGCTCAACTAGAATTCTGCAGCTAGTTTTGGGATAGATGAATACATAAAGATGTAGAGATCTCAAAGACTCAAGTGAGAATGTTAAGAATAATTGAAGCTTTGAGGGATAAAACTTACTGCTTAGAAGAAAAGAGTGAATGGTAACTTAATGGCATGAATTTTTTGTCCATAAAGGCATGTTTTATAGGATATGGAAACAGTGAATATTACTTTTATATATTTACTATAAACCAACTGAGAGGGAATGCTTTCCAATTACTCTGTAAGATTTTTAGTTGATGTATTAGTCACTTATCCGCTGCTGTGATAGAATATCCCGACTAAAAGTAACTAGAAAGAGGATTTATGTTGGCCTGCAGTTTTATAGGATAGCATCCACGGAAGCAAGGAAGGCATGGCAACAAGGGCAGGAAGGTGGCTAATCACATTTTTATCCATAGACAGGAAACAGAGACAGAGAATAGAAAGTGGGATTAGTCTATAAAACATGACCTGCTCACAGTGACTCATTTTCTCCAGCAACATCTACCTTATACAGGTTCCACAACCTTCACAAACAGTGGAACGAACTAAGGATGAAGTAATCAAGCATATAAGTCCTGTGGAGACATTTTTCATTCAAACAACTACAATTGGATTTGAAGACATTCCTGATACAGATACTAAACATCTGAATATGCTACCAAGAGAAGTTCATGAAAACTTATTCTGCTAGAAGTCTTTTACTAAGTATAGCCCAGATTAAAGATTAAGATATGAGAAAGCTAAAATCACGACTTTTATCATCAGTGCCATCCTGGACCACTGAGAACCAACTCTGATAAAGGAAACTTGGTTCTGTTTCTTTAGAGTTGATGGTCTGGGGTTTGTTAACAAGTCACTTAGTGATGTCAGTCTTGAGAGATCTAAACTTTTGGAGTGAGGTAGAGATTGTGGAGTGTATGCAGTTATATAGTGAGGTCTAAGTAAGAATTTTCACATGGTTTGTTTGTTTTTGTTTCCTCAACTGGTTTCTCCAAGTCTAAGAACCATCCCATACAAGTACAGCAGAACTGTATGACCCAAGACATTGAACAAAATAAATAAAAACCCATGCAGGATTTATATAGAGCAGGGGCAGGTTTTCCAAAGCATACAAAGGTACAGAAGGGAACATATATAGGTGAAATGCCCAAAATGGGAGCATCAGAGTCAGAAGGAGATGGCTGAGCTCCTCTGAAGGTGATAGCAACAGTTTAAACCCAAGTGATTTTTACCATTCAATGAGGCCCTGTGCATCAAATTTCTTGAGCCTTGAAGATAGTCTTACAACTACGGTTTTAATGTGTATCCCTCAACTTTGAAAGGTATGGGCAAGGGCCCAATGATGGGGCAATGAATAAGCAATATGTATTCCGTTCACACAGAGAAATTTTTGTCACTAAAAGGAAGAAAATTATAACATGTTCTACAATGTGGATGAATATCAAAGACACTATGCTTAGTAAAATAACCAGTCACAAAAAAGATGAATATATCTGATCTCATTTATATTAGATGTAAAATAACAGAGACAGAAATGGTTTTGCCTGGGGCTGAAGGAGGGTGGCATTGTTTAATGAACAGTCTCTGCTCTCTGTAGATGAAAGGTTTGAAGATGGGTGGTGGCGATGTTACTGAGACAATGTCCAATGAACACATAGTTAATGTCACCGAACTGTATGCTTAAAATGGCGCAGATAATACATTTTATGATATTGTGTATTTTATCAAATAAATAATAGGAAAATAGAGCCACACGCTCCAGCAATCCTACCCCTGGTTATATATAGAAAAGAATTAACATAAGTGTCTGGAGGATTTACCATCACTCCTGTGTCACTGAGATGTAATGCATGGATAAAGAAAATGTGAACTAGCTACACAATGGCTTGATATTTAGCCACAGAAAGAATAAAATCCTGCCATTTGAACAATGTGGATGGACCTGATAGACATTAAGCTAGATGAATTTAGCCAGACAGAAAAAACAGCACAGTGTCTTAATTGCATGGTGTTTAAAATACATGCATAAAATCAGAGATTAGATTCTGTGAATTTGGGGCCATTTCAGATGAAGAACTGGGGAAATGTTCAAAAGGTATATATTTTCACTTATGCAAAATAAATAAGTTCTAGAGACTGATTGCACAGTATCTATGATGAACAATTACACATTGTCTATGTAACAGTTTGTTAGAAAGTAGATCTTATGTGCTCTGGCCATAAGAGGAAAACAGACTAAAACAAAATCAGATAAACGAACAAACAAAAAAAGAATCTTTGGAGTTAGAGAATAAATTCATGATATAGACATTCATTGGGAAGACAGTTTGGTCACCAGTGGTTTCAGTATGGACCAAATATTTTGAAATGTAAAGTAGCAAATGATTTTGGTCAGAAGCATAGCAAAGAAGCATAGTTCAGATGCTCTGAAAGAGAGTAGAGACTGACCTGGGCTACATGCTCAGGAGTAGGGCTTTGGGCAGAGTTGGCTCAGTGGTTCCAAGCACTTGTTGATCTTGCAGAGGATCCAAGTTCAATTCCCAGCACTCACATAGTTGCTTGGAATCAACTGTAATTTTAGTCCCAGGGGGCCTGACGGCTTCTTCTGACCTCTCAAGATACTTGGTATGCACATGATTTATACATGTACATTCAGGTAAAACACTCAAACACATAGAATAATAATGAATAAATTTAAAATAAAGGGGGAGAGAGAGAGAGAACAATATTTTACTGTTTAGCACCTCTCACAGGGTAATGAAGGAAGACACACTGATGGCTAGGGGAAGGGTATAGGGGTTTTCTGTTTTTATTGACAAGCTTAAGTTTCTTCATTGCATAATCCTATCTAATGATGAATATGATTTTAATCATACTCATACCCAATTATGTAAGAGTATAAGATGGTAAACGGTGAGGGGGGGATGCCCTGAAAGTTCACTTAGAAAACACAGTTCATTTTACTACACATGTCCCGTAAACCACGCTAGGTTACCTCTCATTAACAGATGCACTCTGGGACATGCTTGATTGGAAACAAGAAATTATGAAATAATTGCTAGAGAAGAGTAAATTTATTGCCATTATGTGGAGTGGGATGTACAGTCATGCTGTCTCAGATTCATCCACGAACATTTCCCTTCAAATACATTGAGTTGCATGTAGATTACAATGATGGTTTAATGCCAACCAATGAGTTTGCACGGAGAGACCCATGACCCCAGGTGCTTATGTGCAGAGGATAGCATTGTCTGGCATCAGAGGAGAGGCCATTGGTCCAGTGAAGGCTCAATTTTCCCAGTGTAGGGGAATGCCAAGTTGCTGAGGTGAGAGAGGGTAGTTGGGAGAGAGAGCACCTTCATGGAGGCAATGGGAGGGGGGAGGGATGGGATTGGGGTAAAGGGCATAACACCTGAAATGTAATACAGAGAATATCCAATTTATAAAAAAAGAAAAAAAGGATAAAAAAAGCTAAAAAAAAAAAAAAAGAAAAAAGAATAATGGTGGTTTAAAGAGCTCAGGAGGAGAGAAAATGTGATATTCCTCAGACTTTAATACAGAGATGTCAAGGTTAAAAAATAGCAATTGAAACAAAAAATTAAATGTCTGGTGTTGGCCAAGACTGCATTCAGGCTAGAGGTTAGGAGTTGGATATCATTAATATAAACTGAGAGCTTATGTGAAAATCCAAGGTATCTGGGTGGAGGGCAAACCCCAGAGGCAGTGCCAGCTACTGTGTGGAGATTTCGCCTTGTCCCCAGAGTCAAAGCTATGTAAGGTTTTCCTGTGTGGCCTCATTAATTGGATGAGTTACATAAAAATAAGTGCCTCAAGGAATTAATGTGTGGAAGAAATGGGATTGTTGTTGGAATCAAAACATTTGCTTGTATCAATCCTACAAAACAACAACAATAACAACAAATCCCCCAACCAAAACCAAGACCAACCCCCTAAATAAAGCAGGTTCTAAAGAAAAGGCACATGCTTTCCTGATGGTGACCAACACAAAAGAACCTGTCAGAAGCACAAGCTCACCCTGGGGCCGTCAGAATCTCACACATGAATGCCTCTGCAGAGGCCTCTTTTGAACAACTGGGTTCAATGCTGACTTGTATTACTCTTCACGGCAAAGGACTATTGTTTCAAAATATCTGAGGTAACTCCCCTCATTTTGATCTTTAAAGCCTTCTCCTTGCCTCATCCTCTGTATATGCTCAGGGTTTAAAAGCTCTGTTTCCAAAGAAATATTAGGATTCTTAGAATATTCTCTCTCCAATAGTACCGTGTTTACTTTGACGACCTGGATAGGTGTAGCTGTGTATGTTGTGACAGTTAATCATCATTGACAATTTGATTAACTTTGGCATCACAACAGAAATGCATGTCTGGCTGTGTCTGTGGGAGTGGGTCCAGGAAAGTAACTGAGGAGGAGAGGCCTGCTCTGAGTGTGAGCAGCATCCTCAGTGGCTGGGGTCCTAGATTAGATAAAAGGAGCAGGTGGAGTGAGCGCCAGTATCTCTTTTCTTCCTGATTGCAGGTGAAATGTGACAGTCCTGTTGCCCTAACTTCCTATCATAGTGGACATACCCTCAAACTATGAACCAAAGCAAAACCTTTCTTCTTCAACTCATTTTAATTGAGTATTTTTGTTGCAACAACAAGAAAAATAATAGAGATGTGTCTGTGGTATAAACATAAGGATCAGTTTAGGTCCTATTCACATAAATCATATAACACAGTATCAATAACCAAGAAAACACAGGTTTCTAGACGGCAGCGTTGGCTTTCACTGCAGGCTTGGACCTTGTGAAGACAACACATACTCGGGTGGCATTTTAAAGACTTACCAGCATGTGTGTAGTGGGACCCTTCCCTTGCCAAAGACAGACAAACTGCATGGCTAGAATTAGGATCCTTACAGAGAAAACTTGGCAGTGTTTTCCCCTTCAGGACCCATGAGGATGGTGGGGTTCTTAACTGTTCATCACTGGGTATAGAGATCTTCTGAGAAGGAAAAGCTTGAGAAAGCTAAATGCCCCTTCTCAGGGTTTGGTACCTCAGGGCAGAACTTGTTTTTATAAGTTGTCACTGGATATGTGTAAGGTTTTAGAAATCAGGTAAGAAGTAAATAAAATGCCAGACATCAACATCACTGAGGCCGTATGATTTCTTGTTTCTAGGTTACTAGTTTTGTTGAGCTAAATGAGCCAATGAGACCTCACCTTTGCCTCCCGCACAATCCATCAATGCACTGGGGGCTGGGGGACTGGAGCCTCTAAAGCATTCTGTTTGTTGTTTTGTTTTTTTTTTCTTCTTCTATGTATTATATGAGTCCAAAATAAGACCAAGAGATGGGTGGGAAATATCCAAGAGTTCTTTCTACTATTAGGAAAGAATTTGGGTTAATTCTATTTTCAGAGAAAATGACTATAAATTCTGAGCTTTACAGGGAGCCCCATTTACAAAAGGACCAGGGACCTTGGAATCATGGCTCTGATTTAGACTCAAAAGAAGAAAATCTGTTAAGTTACATGTTGGACTCATGCTAATTGAAATATATTCATGGTAAACCTTTCAGGGAGAATTGTTCTACATGATTATAAAGTGAATTTTAAATAATTGAGTAATAAATAATAATTTGAATATGTACATATTAAGATAGATAGTACAGCCTTAAAATTAAAAAAAATTAATGGTTACTATTTTGAGGGCTTGTCCTGTGCCAAACTTCATAGATATGATCTGTTAAATCCTCCATGCAACCCTTTTTGAAATAATCAATATCAATTTCAGGAGATGTATGAACACCAAGGCTGCAAGAACATTCTAAATGCTCATTCAAGATCCCACTAATCTCAATTGGGTAGGTTGTAATATTTTTCCATGAGAGCTTATAACTTAGCCAAACCTATCTTTCACCCTGTATTTTGTATATTTAATGTTAGTGGTGAGACTCCTATGAAAATACAAAGAAAGCCTTATGGATTGAGACGTGAGAAACAGAGTCTTGGCACAGAGTCCTATTTCTGACTGTCCTTAGTGTTGGCAAATGCTTATCCTCTGACAATGAGCTTGACTTCTGTACCAGTTTCATGCTCTTGGCACCAAGCCTGCTAAAAACAGTAATTAACACCACTTCCATTCTAAAATATAGTGAGACCAAAGTATTATCACCATCTTAAAAGTATTTTCAAACGAGGCACTTGGAAAGAGTTTATTTTTCTCGATTAAAAATAGCTTCACTGAGACAAACGTCACATATTATCCAAGCCACTCATTTAAAAGTATGAGATCCAAACACTAGTTCATTACATTTGTTCAGCTGGCACCACAGTCAATTTTAGAACATTTTTATTCACCCCCAAGGAGTCCCTATTCATTAGATATAACCACTTAATCCCCTAACTCACAGAGGCCCTGGGCAAACTTATTTACAGTCTCAATTGACTTATGTATTCTGTACGCTTCATGCAAGCACAGCATTCAATGTCTGGTCCTCTCTGACCAGTTTCTGTTTCATTCTCTTTCCAGCCACATTTGAAGGTATGATTGGCTTGCATGAGCTTCAGAGACATAGTTCAGATGACTTGATGTGTTTAGCAGTAAGAGTGCATCCACGAAGCCACTGTTGCAACAGTGCTTGAGCTTATCCACTGCTTCCAGAAGTTTCCTCAGTCTTTTATACTTGTTTCTTTTTCAACTTTGGAGGTAATAGTAGTTACTATACTATCTCGCCTGGGGGGAAGTTTTAAGAACACAGGGCAGTGTTGCTCATCATTGCCCTCTGCTGAGGTACAAGTCTCTGAGGAATAATCTCTTGCATGACTGAAACTTAGTTCACTTTTTTCTTAACTTCCATAGTGGAAGAAAGTGTTAATTGTAGAGGACAATGCTCTGAGGAGAACGTTCGTGCTCAGTGTGGCTGATGCTGCCTTGTGTCTTTGACCACAATCAAATAAACCACCTACTCTTGCACTGGGTCCAACAGCATGCTGTGTGTGTTACAGGCCTTTACTGGACTGATTGCATAAGGACATACTGTCATCTCCAGTAGGCATGAGAGCGATTGCATGTTTCTCTCCCTCTGTCCTGTTTTCTGGCCTCAGTTAGACACCGAGCTTTGACCCTCCTTCAAAACTTCCAGGCTGGTGTGTATTTCTTGAAAGTACATCTACTTCAGCTCATACTTACTAACCATCCAGATCTCCTGGGATTCTCTAGTCATGCTAACAACCAACCAGAAATAAAATCCAGGGCCAATTTCAGCCTTTCTTCACATCCTGTGAGGGAGAAACAAAAACCTTTATAGCAAACCAGGCTTTAATTTTTGCTTCAAATCTTTTCTTGCAAATGTGCCTGACTCAATTCTCCATCTGTGGTCCACATGGGCCTAAGCAAGCACCTGCATCTCCTAAGGCCTGTTTCCTTACCTGTGAAATAGTGGTAGGGATGATGAGTGGTTTCCACCTCTCTTAGTTACGGTTCTATTTCTGTGAAAAGACACCATGACCACAGCAACTCTTACAAAAGAAAGCATTTCATTGGGGAGCTTGCTGACAGTTTCTGAGGCTTAGTCCATAATCATCATGGTGGTGAGTGTGGAGGAAGACAGGCAGGCATGGTACTGAAGAAGCAGCTGAGAGTTCTGCATTCTAATCCCTAATCTCTGCAGTAGGCAGAGATACTGAGAGACTGGACCTGACACAGGCTTTTGAAACCTCAAAAGCCACTCCCAGTGACAATCTTCTTCAACATGCCACACCTCCTAGTTCTTCTACTTCTCAGAAATTTTCTCTCCCTGGTGACTAATCTTTCAAATATACGAGCTTATGGGGGGCCATTCTCATTCAAACTACTACACCCATGCCAGTTAAAGTATTTGAAAGAGCAGAGACGGTGGTTCCTATGATCTGTTTGCCTTCTGATTTGGATTCACATCGTCTCTGAATTCTTCATTTGTGCAGCTGAAGCAATGTTTCACATGCTGTACTTTTGTCATGATGGTTAAAGGAAAGAATAGATGTCCAAAGACTGAGAATGTGAGATGCAAGCCATGTTTGCTCTAATCATTATAGTCTTACTATCATAGAAGCTAATGCACAGTTTGGGCTGATAAAGTCCACAGACCTTTGAAAATGATATGCAAACACTTGTTGTAAACATCATGTGCACAGAAAATGTGCCCCTGAGTTCCACCATTGCCGTCTGATCCTCAGAGTCTACTTCTGAGCTTCCTAATGCTGAGGTTCTAGACATGAAGAAATCATGAGCATGAGAAACAGCCTCTAGAACAGGCATGAAACTCTACCTTGTCAGTCTCCTATATTGGAACTAAAACTCTTGAGCCCATCTCTTCTCAACTTGTATTTACTTCCTTCGGGATTCTGCCCTCTCGCCCCCGTTCCATGACTGGGTGCTATATGGACGCCTGCTATGTGATATAACCTTCTGTGTCTTAGTTACTTTTCTCTTGCTGTGACAAAACACAGTGACCATAGCAACTCAGCATGTTTATGGCTTCAGAGGGTGGGTCTAGGATGGCAAACTGAAGGCCTGGCACAGGAGGAGTTGAGAACTCACATCACTTAGGGAAAGCAGGAGGCAGAGAGCCCACTGGAAACAGTACAAGACTTTGGAAATCTCAAAGCTCACCTCCAATGACATTATCTCCTCCAAGGCCAACCCCCCTAATCCTCTCCAAAGGCTGTGAGCTGTGAAATGACTGCAGTTGGGCTTGGAACAAAGGTTTTGTTTAGCTTGCTCAAATGATCATTGGGAACCTCTTTTGACCTGAACTTCTGGATTGTTAACCTACTACTTGCCTCAGGAAAGCAGGGTATTTTCTTTTTTTTTTAATTTTAAGGTTTACTTATTGTATTTACATGAGTACACTGTAGCTGTCCTCAGACACACCAGAAGAGGGCATCAAATCCCATTATACATGGTTGTGAGCCACCATGTGGTTGCTGGGAATTGAACTCAGGACCTCTATAAGAGAAGTCAGTGCTTTTAATCGCTGAGCCATCTCTCCAGCCCAGTTGGTTTTCAAATTAACATTTTTTTATTAAGAAGAACTTCCTTAAATTTTGTTAAGTTATCGGGTATAGATTACAATAAATGAGCCCTGACAAGTTCATCAAGATTCAGAATAGGTATCACTTTTTAAATTTCTTCCTGTCTACTGTTTTTCCTCTAAGCTGCTGATGAAAGTCCTTGACAGGAAGACAGGTAAGAGCACAGGGTCCTTCTGTGTAGCCCAGGTTAGCCTCGAGTTCATAATGCTCCTGCTTCAGTCTCCTGAGTACTCGGATTATAGATTCACATGCCTGGTCCTGGTTTATGATTGTTTTTGCTAGACCCGGTTCCCAATAGCAAAGCCAGAGTCCTTGTTAGTGGGAGTGAGGCTTGTATGCTTTTGCTGTGTGCCTCCCTATTGCTTTGTACCAGTTTGTCCTGCAGCTGTGGTACTTACAGGTTCCAGGCCTCTCAGATGGGCTTTTATTTAAATAGCAATATGGAGACACACTGCCAGGAATGGCACTCCAGGAATCTAATGCTCTCAGAACTGCTCTGCAGATGAGTGGGAAGGTGTCAGCTTACTCAGCAGGTCACAGAAAGCTCTGGGATCATGACCTTAGCTTGTACTCTCCAAGATAGTCTCCTCAGAGTTCAGAGCAGAGGACACACATTCTAAAACTAGACAGCAAGCTAGAGGAGTGGGGGTAATGTACCAGGTAGAACTTACAATTCAATGCAATTGACTTTGGAGACATCCTTTACCGATCACTCTCTTAGAGGTCACTGATTTCCACTGAATGGCAGAGGTGAAGTCTCTGTGTCAGGACCAGTTTGTTTTGCTGTTGACTGAAGGGAATCCTTCTTTCTTATCACAGTTCTGCTTATAGATATTAGCACGGAGAAGACTGACTAGATACAATAGGTGCAAGTATGCATGTTTGTGTATCATTATATAACATATGTGTCATATATGTAATACATGTGAATATGTTTATGTGTATGTATGTGTATATATGTATATATGTATATATATGTATATATGTATATATATGTATATATAATGTATATAATATTTATAATATATATAAAGATATTGTTTTTATGTTGGTGTTAGAGATTGAGCCCAGAAACTCATAACTACTCTACCACTGAACAATACACCCACATACCAATATATGTCTACTGAGTGTAGGAACCAAACGGAAGGCAGACTGGGAGCATGAATAGCCTCATTTCACATGTTATTCATGCAGCAGACATTGCTGTTTGCTGACCAAGCATATATTTCACTCTTTTTCCATATTGCCAGAATTTTCATTTTGTATGAGGTTGACACATACTTGGTGAAATAATGCATTTCTCAATACCCTTGTGTGTAGGGGTTGCCCCTTTGATACGTTTCAGTTGTATGAAATGTGCTGCTGCTATTTTAGTTCCTAGGCAGCTGACTTTTCTCGATATATTTTTTTTTCGAGCCTGGAGGAAGAGCAGCCTCTAACCTCCAGAAAGATAATGAACACCGAGGATAGCAGTTGAAGGCTGAGGGTGGCAGAGAGTAAACAAAGGAGGAGCTGGGATGCTGATGCCATCCGGGGTTGCAGTGCCAGCCTAGGAGGTTACATTCTTGAGAAAATTAAACCTCTTCAGATAAGAACTGTGGCTGGGGTTTCTGCAGCAGGCAGCAAACTCTCACTCTTTCTAATGAGAAAAAGCTTGAAACTTAGGAAGTTCCACTGACAGAAGTCATGAGCATGAGCCAGAAATAAGGGCAGACCCATGTCTACTTAGCTAACTCATTGGCTTCTACAAATACATTTGCTATGAATGTGAGGGAATCCCTCAAAGTTTATGTGCTAGAATTCTTTTTTTCTAAAATTAAAGTGTGTGTGTATGTGCGTGTGTATGTGTGTATGTGTGTGTTTATGTGTGTATGTGTGTATATGTGTGTTTATGTACGTGTGTGTTTATGTGTATGTGTATATATGTATGTGTGTGTGCACGTGTGTGTGTCATGTAGGTTCATGTGTACATGCACATATGAGCATGCCCAAGTACCATGGAGCCTATGTAGAAACTAGAGAATAGTTTGCACAACATGCAGGAGCCCGTTGTTGCCACCATATAGGCCCTGGGGATTGAATTCGTAGCAAGTGTCTTCACTCAACAAACCATCTTAATCCTCTTTTGAGAGGCAGGATGCTTAGGAGTGAGGAGGAGGTCATGAAACCCTTTTCCCTGGGAGAAGCATTACCCACTGTTGAGTGGCTTCCTTATCTACGAGTAATTTTGTTATAAAAATGACTTTGTTTCTTTGATCCCGGATGCTTCAGGAACTGAGAGAGTCGTATGCAGATATGACTATGCCCAAGAACTGTACCACATACAACCAGTTTGGAGAATGGCACAGAAGTGACATTAAAAAACCTTAATAACAGATACGAAACCCTTCAGGAGTAAAATGCAGGATCCAGGGGGACATGAGTTTTGCCAAGAAGTATAACAATAAGAAAGCCTTAATGAAGACGCCAACTATGCCACGGCCAGGAGTGCCATGCTAAGGCTGTTAAGACTCTAGAGTAACCTGAGGAGGTCCAACCCAAGCTCCACTGACTTGTGTACCTTGCCTCTTTCAGGCTCAGGTAGTATGCTTGTGTTCTGAATGCTTGAATCAAACCTAAATCAAACAACAGGGGACCAATGTCCTGCGTTGTTGCCAACAAGAGACATTAAGCAAAATTTGGTTTTGCATTTTTTTTTTAAAAAGGAAAGGCTTTTTTGCTTGGCCCCTTTCATTCTTTCTATCCATTTTCAGATGCCCCTTCAGCTTTCCATTTCCTAGTGGCAAGGCCATCACCACATTGCTGAAGCATGCACCCTTTGGCAGTGTTCCTCGAAGAACTGTTTCCAGAAGACATTTGAAGAGCGTCTATGCTGATCATGTAGTTTTGTTCCTGGATAAATAGTCCTCTACTCATGGAAATGACTCAGAGCAGCGTGAGTAAGGGTCAATCCCAGCCAACTCTCATTTGCTGAGGTGACTCAGCAGGGAAGTATTTCCATAAACCAACCACAGCATTTTCCTTTGTGAGCCAGGGAGCAAGCTGCCCCTGACCTCACATGGGCTGTGTTTGTGAGCAATGGGCATTTTCCCAGAGGTAGAAAGAGCAAACCAAGCTTTTCCAGCCCATTATTCAGAGCGTTGTGGTGCAGACAGCTCCTCCAATATATTGCTCCTTTTGACTGTTACCTACCAGCCAGTTTTGCTGGTTGCTGAGTTTTCATTTGTCACTATTCTTCCTCTGTGGATGAAGTGTGAGCCAATTCCTTCCACTGACAGTCATACTTGGCTGACTCCAAATCTGTATTTCTTTTCATGTTCCCCACTGGCCACAAATCCACAGATGCATATGCTACGTGGTCTCCAATGCCTCTTAAACTTTTGTTCTGTTCTTTCCCCCAACGTTTCAGAAGTGATTCCAATAATGTGGCTACATCTGGATTTGATAGTGTTCCTGACACCGTGTTCTCTGTCTGAGGTGGAGTCAGAACTGAAAATATAAAAGTGAAGCAAAGGGGTGTGGACTGTCTTCAGTAGCACACAGCATTTATCGCGCTGTAGTGGTACACAGCTTGTCTTTGGATTGCTAGGCAACCGAACAAAAAAATGTTCTTCTGGCTAAACTAGTTGAATCAGAGATCCAGAAATGGCTGCACATACTCTTCCTAAATTCAGTGACATATTTAGGAAGAGATGAACAAATCCCGGAGCAACCCAGCCAGCCACCTAGGGAATCACAGCATTTGGCCATCTTCACAAGTAGCACATCAGCCTGTCCATCTTTCACAAGCTGAAAAGTGACAAGTACTGGTAGCTACCAGACTTAGCAATTGAACACAGAGGACTTCACGTTACATTTAAATTTCAGACAAACAACGAATAATTTTTATGGCATACACATGCCCCAGATATTACATGGGACATGGTAATATCAGCAGTTATTCATCATCTATATAGAATCCAGGGAAACCAAGCATTTTAAATCTAGAAAGAGCTTACGGGGATAAGCGGGTCCATTCTAGGGTCCTGAATTATATTTGTCTGGGACTCACTTTAAATTAAAGACCGTTAAATTAAAGGGTATGTTAGTTACTCCTGTGACACAGTGACAAAAGACCTGATAGAAGCAGTGTAAGGTAGGAAGGAATATTTTGGCTCACAGTTTCACATCAGTCATAATGGTGAGGGTCCATGGTGGATAATAAAGGAAAACAAACAAACAAACACCCAACAACAACAACCATTGGTGCTGGGATAACTTCTTCCATTTTTTCCTCTTTTTCTGTCTGAAACTCCAGCCCATAGTAAGTTTCCACCCACTTTCAGTCTATGCCTAATCTCTGTCGGTTAATCATTTCTGGAAATACCCTCATAGAAATATCCAGAGCTGTGCCTAATCGATCTAGTGACTTAAAAAATTTAGTCAATATAGAAGATTAACCATCATGCTGAGTGAGCCATTTGGCACTTCCATGATCAGGTAGGTCTTTTGGTCCCCTCTTCTTTGAACCATCCAGCCTGTGATCTGAGCATGCTGTGTTGTAACCTCTTTCTTCTTCCTTTTGTACAATGTGCCTTCACCTCAGCCTAGCTTGAGTGAACAGTGGGCTGTGTGAATAAATATTAGGACCGCTAACCCTCAAGAATGATCTTTACTATAGTCCTTTAGAAGTAATGTTATCACTGTCTTGGAAGCAGTTTGGAAGAAGGTTCAATACCTCCTATTGTACGCTGACTTCTACCTACTCTTTTGATCCAGGAACTGTTGGGAAGCACAGAAGCTGCTTCAGAATCTCCCTGATCAAAGAAGAATGTACATTCTCTTTTTGAAGGCCATTTCCACCCATCATAGAAATGACAAACACTCCCTTATCCTCATGACTGAGAAACCTAGATTATTAAGGAGAAAGCTTTCCTACTTAGAAAACTATAGAAATCAAAGCAAAGAGGGGTTGTCTAAACTGCGTAAATAGTTCTCTTTACAGGAGTCACTTTCCTGGTCCTAGAATCCTTTGATGTATGTAGCCTGTGTGGTCTAGCCAATAGAAACTTTTCAATGGAATACCCTATGCCTTTCTCTCTGACTTGAAGGATTCATTCCCCCCATTCATTCTGCCCTCTAACACCTTCTGACTCTGCCCTGGGAGGCCCTGTGACTTTGCCCTCTCTTTATGCTTCTGTCTGTCTGAATTCATACCTTTGGATACTTTGAGATGCCTGGAGGTCTTGCCACCTTAAAAGAAGCTTTGTTTTTGCCTAAGTAGCTTCCTGTGATGCCACAAAAAGATTCCCCTGCTATTGACATTTCTCTATTTGGCCTTAGTATTTTCTGCTCACTTAGAAGGCTTCCATGAGGGTTGTGGGAACAGTCTTTAGAGTCCTATGTATTTGCTCTGAAGGTAAAGATCATGATCACAGGTGTTACAATCTTCAAAGAGCTGCACTGAAGTATTATGTTTTTGGCTGCTGAACCATGCCTAGTTTGCTTTCTTGGGTCATAATGGTAGGAAAGGGGCAGAGAAACTAGTTTATCAACAAAAGTTTCTCAGGGTTGTAAATCCCATCCTCCAATCATTTATTGAGTGTTTTCATAAGTTAGTCTTTCTTCAACCTACTTTAAAATGAGGAAAACAAAATAATTTTATATGACTACTACCTGCTAAGAATTGGATATAGAATGTCCCTTAGTACCTTATGAGTGCATAGTGTTTCCTGACCTGGGGAACTGCTTTTGAAGACAGTCAAACCTTGGGAGGTAGGACTTTGCTGAAGGCTGTGTGTCTCTGGGGGCAGGCCCTAGAGGTCACTAGCCTAGCCTGCTTTCCTGAGCTCTCTGTGTTTGGTCTGGACACCATGTGAAAAGTTGCTGATGCTTGGACCTTAGTCCACAATGGACCAAGGCACTTCCAGGACCATGTCTTCTTCATGTTACAAACTGAGATGGCTTGAAATTGTGGGCCCGAACAACTTTTTATTACTTAAGTTTCCTGTGAAGAAAAAAAGCTAATATTTCCTCCTTCCAACATAGTCTTTTTACAGGGCTATTCTTTGTATCTGTGTCATGTACTGAGTAGTGTGTTGCCCTGGAATTTGTAAGCCCCCAGTATAAGCCTCTTGTCCATTGTCTCACTTCTGAAGGTTATGTTACCCACAATCCACTTAAGCCTGTGAATGTTAAGTGGGTTGTTCCAGAAATAAACAATTTATAAATTTTAAGTTGTATGTCATCTGGAGTAATGTGATGATTTATCACACAGGCCCACTTCCCCTAATGCAGATCCCGAATTACACCTTCATTTTCAAATCCTTGCTTATTTACTTACTGTGGTTTCCGAATGCAACTCGAAACTCAAGTCTTCTAGTGGGAGGCTGCAAAGTACTTCCTTTAAGTGGAAATATGAATGTTATCATTAAGGAAAAAAGTGGATGCGAGAATTTGCAATGGTGTGTTACCCGTGGTAAGACCAGTCTTCTCTCTGTGACACTGGGAAGGAGGAAGAGATACAAGTTCAGTTCCTGCTTGTGCTCCAGTTGGAAAGTTCACAGCCATAGTCTAAGAGAGGGCTTGGCCGTCTACTTCATTCATTACACATTGCACATCATCGTGAGGAGGATAGATATACAATATTGGGGGCGGGGAAAGATAACAATTTTATCTTTTACTATAGTATATTTTTATAATTTCTCTATTATATGATTAGTTATTGATAATCTCTTACTGTGCCTGCTTTATAAAATGAACCTGTTTCATATGTGTGTGTGTGTGTGTGTGTGTGTGTGTGTATAGATATATAATGATTGTGTAGCATACAGGGTCTTTAGAGAGGTCATTAACTAGCAGTGAGGTCGTTAGGGTTGAATATAATCCAATATGACTAAAACCAAGGACACAAACTCACATAATGGGAAAACAACAGACTACAAAAAGAAATCAGTCATTTTTCAAGCCAACTCAGTAGAAATGTTCCCTGTCAGCACCTTGAGGACAGACTTCCAGCCTGTGAAACTATGAGGAAATGCATTTTTGCTGTTTAAGCTACCTAGTGTGTGGTACTTTGTTATGGCAGCTTACTGTTGTTTGTATCTTGAATGTCCGCCCAAGTCTTATGTGTTCCTAGGGTGATGCTATTAGGAGGCAGTGGAATCTTTAAGAGGTGAAGACTAGTGGGAAATCTGTAAGTCATTGGAGGAATGTCTTTGAAAGATGCTATAGACCCCAGTTCCTTCCTCAGTCTCCTTTGCTTTCTGGCCATGAGGCATGTGTCTACTTTCATCAGCAAATGCTATACTGATACAGCCGGATGCAATGGGGTCATCTACTGGGGCCTCTAAAATTTTAAGTCAATTTTTTTTCTCTGAATAAATTGACTATCATAGGCCACATATACAAATCTTGCTTAATAGGCCTTAGGTTTAATCTGTAAAAGAAGAAATAAAAAACAACTTAAATAAACTGATTTCATCTGGTATTTTGTTATGGTAATGGAAAGTTATCTAGTACAGTTTCTGTAAAACTGACAAATCTGGGTTATCATTTTTTTTCTGAGCTAGTGTGAGGTTACAGGTGGTAGGTTGTGAGGAAAATGAAGAGGCCAAAGAGATAATGATGGAGAGCAACATAGCATCATCTTCTCCTTTGTAAGAAACCTCCAACTTTCCCGTCAAAGCTACGTAATTGCTGCATATACAAATCGCACCAAGGACGGTTGGGAAGAAGAAATCAGGCTCCAACAGGAGTAGGAGTTGGGATGGGGATGTTTTCTAAGCAACCTCACCCCACCCATTCGAGGACTGGCTTTCTAAATGTTATGAACTGTCCTATGACTGGACAGCTAATGTGGAGAAAAAAAAGAGACTATCATCCTCTGCCTGAAGACTCCATCTCAGTTTTAAATCAGTTAGGACTCAAGATCACTATCAGGTCATGTGACCCACAGAGGGGATTAGTGGTAGTCCCACTGCTAGGTGAGGTATGTGAAGGCAAAAACTTGCCTAAAGCCATTCAGAGTAACATGTAGAGACAGAGCACAAGTTCTGGACCGGGAGTTGGAAATGAATGCTTCACTTTCTTCTGTGGCTGCCCCATGGAAAAGCTGAGATCTGCTCCCCTTCTGTGCTGAATGGGTGAACACACAGTCTCAAGTATGTCCCTCAGGGGGCCCTCACTGCTCTCCGCTCTTTAGCTTCCCCTTCTCAGCACAAAGGACTTCTGTTCTTGCCAAGGCAATGGTCACCTTTCACAGTCTTCCCCCACCCCAATCCCCACGGAAATGAAGCCAAACAACATGTTAAGGCCCACTAGGTTCCTAGCTCTTTTTAAGGGGGCCCTACAGATGTGTCATACAGAGAATAGAAACACAAAAAAAGGTAAGAATGAAACCCTGCTCAGGTTGGTCTTGTCAACCTGGACCAGTCTTGGGGTGCCTAGTAAGAGGTGGTTTATTCACAATATATTTAAGCCCAGTATAATTTGAAAAAAAAAAAAAAAAACTTTTCCTGGTGTAATACAGTACTACACAAGGAAACATAATTGCATTGAAACTCAACTCAGGGTACATGTCATTTTGTCCACGAAGATGTGTTCTAGAGATAGACTACCTCTACTAGCTTAATGGCCTGTTCTCCATCATACAGATAACAGAAAGGTCATTTAGGCTACTAGCTACCTCTGGACCTGGTTGTAGAAGCTTGATGTGGCCTGGCCTAATCAACCAGACTCTCAATCACTCCCAACTCTCAGCTCTCTGAATAGAAGAACAGGTTTTTCATCATTTCCACTGGAAAGACAACCCTGTGCTTAACATTCTGGGTTTCTCTGGAGCTCTGTGGGTGCAAGAACTTCCATGGTAGGCTCCCAAATCGCCTCCAAGGAGGGTCGTTGTGTTGCCTTATTATTTTTAAAATTCCAATTTATTGTAAAGGGAGAAGAGGAACTCTACCACAGCAGTCATATTTGCCGAAAGATCACCCTTTAAACACCAAGTGAGTCAACTTTCTAAGTCCCAAGCTCCTTATTTCATTTTATGGTGAGAGGCATAAAGTATAAGCAAAAGCCTGCCATTCGGGGGTTCTCCCTCCATTCCTGGATGCTGGTGGCCACAGCATCAAAGATGGACAGACAAGTCTCCCAGAGAAGCACAGAGGTGGAATTTGATCTCAAAGTCTGCTTTTTGATTAAGTTCTCATGTGACTTCCCTTCCACTTCTTGTCCTTCTCATGACCATAATACCCCAGCAGCTGTGTGTCTCTGCTAATCATAGCTTTCGTGATTATGTGCTGAAATCTCGTAAGGTGCGCGCCTTGATCAGAATAAATCCTGAGTTCTGTTGGTTTATATTGAGAGTGTTCTTCTGTGTTAATTTGGAATTGCTGATCATTTAGGTTTGGATGACTTAGGCTCAAGGAGCTATGATTAAAAAAAAAAAAGGTTGTCCAAATGGTTCGCCGGGTTCCCCTCTCCAAGGAATGACACAGTCTTCTGAGTGGTGTGTGTGTGTGTGTGTGTGTGTGTGTGTAGAGAGAGGTGGAAAAGACAGAGAGAGGGGGAGAGGAGGGAAGGGGAGTGAGGGAGAGACAGAGAGAGGGAGGGAGGGAGGGAGAGAGGGAGGGAGGGAGGGAGAGAGGGAGGGAGGGAGAGGGAAAGGGAGAGGGAGAGGGAGAGAGAAAGGGAGAGGGAGAGGGAGAGAGAAAGGGAGAGGGAGAGGTACATAACCTGCTTCTAACTGATGGTGAATGGCACAAGACTGCCTAATGATGAAAAATACTTTCCAGTAGTTTCCCTCTTATGCTTCATCTGGCTTTTAATGTATGCAGAAGTCATGGTATTATGGGCCTGTGGAGAGAAACACATGTCAGAACTGAGGGAAACCTTGGCCAGGAGTCCACATGGAATCTG
Source organism: Micromys minutus (assembly GCF_963924665.1). Classification (NCBI taxonomy): domain Eukaryota; kingdom Metazoa; phylum Chordata; class Mammalia; order Rodentia; family Muridae; genus Micromys; species Micromys minutus. The sequence goes on from NC_137969.1 coordinate 117,676,903, forward strand.
AAGTTCTCAATTCTACAACCACAAGCAATAGATTTTCCAGCAACCTAGGACATCTGGAGGCAACATCTCTTCCTGTTGGTCCTCCACATGTGAACACAGTCTCATCATCACCTTCAGTGTCACACTTAAAACTCTGACAGGAGGACCTCACCCAGCCAGGCCTACACTTTTGATGTCCAGGAACCGAGAGATAGTATGTCTGTGTTGCTTAGAGCTGCCAAGCTTAGGCAGCTGTGGTGGTGCATGCCTGTAACCCAGAGCCTGGTGAAGGGTTTGAATAGGGTAAGTTCACTAGAAGAACTGTTGCTAATGTAATTTGTTACACGGTTACAGATAACAACTGGTAGGGTGTTCAGAAGAAACTGATAAACAGTGTCAGAGTGGTGCAGGTCTATTTTAAAAGGCAGCTGTTTGAATTTAAGGGGTAGACAAGTGTTTGGACTTCTCACCTTTGAAAACACAGAAGAAATGATTTAAGGAAATGTGGGCAAAACACTGACTTTGTCATCTTTCTGGACGTGTGCTCCTGGGGGAAAACTAATTGTATAGAGGGGTGGGAAGTGCTGTAGTGTGAGTAGGAGCCTGGGAGTGTGCTGTCCACCCACAACACACCAGAAAGCCATCATGGAACAGAGTGAGCCCAAGGTCTGAAGGGCGGGGCAGACCAGTGAAATGAGTGGGAGATGGGAAGGGCATTTGGGCACTGTGGAAATGTTGATTCTTTTATTTTTCTTACCACTTCATTTTAAGAAAAGAGGGACACATATACAGATTTTTAAAGGCATTTTGGCATAACATTATATGAATATTTTGGTCAGTACCTAATTCTTTTAGAGTTTTAATAGCATACATTGAAATCCCACTAGTTACCATAAGCATGAAGTACATGTAGGACAGAACATAACATGGAAACAGATTTCCTGTTGAGTATAGATTAAGCATAATGATCTGTGAATACCAAAAATTGACACAAGACTATTATCTTAGCTCTTGGATTATTAATGATTTAAGTTCCAGGTGTACCACACCTGAGAGGGTGCTATACATTTATTTTTTTTTCCTAAGAAGGACTGAGGCTTTCTTTTTTCTTCTTCTTCTTCTTCTTCTTCTTCTTCTTCTTCTTCTTCTTCTTCTTCTTCTTCTTCTTCTTCTTCTTCTTCTTCTTCTTCTTCTTTTTTTGCCTTTGTTTTTCTTGAGCTTCCAATAGCTAGTGAGTTGTTTCTGAAGTGATCAGAACGTTTTGGGTTAGTATCCAATTATCAGTGACTGCATATTGTGTCTGTTTTTGTGACTGGGTTACCTCACTCAGGATGATATTCTCTAGATGCATCAATTTTCTTAGGAATTTAATATAGTCATAGTTTCTGATAGCTGAGTAGTACTCCATTATATAAATATACCACAATTTTTGTATTCATTCATCTACTAAAGAATATTTGGTTTCTTTCCAGCTTCTGAATATTATACATAGGGCTGCTATGAACATTGTGGTGCATGTGTCTTTATTGTATGTTGGAGCGTCTCTAGGGTATATGCCCAGAAGTGGAATAACTGGGTCTTCAGGTAGTACTATGTCCAATTTTCTGAGGAACTACCAGATTGATTTCCAGAGTGGTTGTACCAGTTGACAACCCCACTAACAGTGGAGGAGTGTTTCTCTTTCTCTACATCCTTGCCAGCATTTGCTGACATCTGAGTTTTGATCTTAGCCATTCTGAATGGTTTGAGGTGGAATCTCAGGGTTGTTTTGATTTGCATTTCCCTGATCACTAAGGATGTTGAGGACTTCCTTACATGCTTTTCAGCCATTCGATATTCCTCAACTGACAAATTTTTGTTTAGCTCTGTACCCCGTTTTTAGTAGGATTGTTTGATTCTCTGGAGTCTCTTGATTCTTCTTGAGTTCTTTGTATACCTTGGATATTAGGCCTTTATCAGATGTAGGGTTGGCCAATATGTTGGCTGCCATTTTGTTTTCTTGACAGAGTCCTTAGCCTTACAGAAACTTTGTCATCTCAATAAGTCCCTTTTCTCGATCTTTGACCTTAGAGCACAAGCCATCTTCCATCTCTTATAGTCTGTTGGAGATGCTCGCATCTGTGATTCCTGATTTTTTTCTTTCTTTCTTTTTTTTTTTTTTTTTGATTTTCCACCTCCAGGGTTGTCTCTTTTACTGTTTTCTTTATTGTTTCTATTTCCATTTTCAATTCCTTCATCTCTTTGGTTCTGTTTTCCTCTAGTTCTTTGAGTTTTTTTTTGCATTTCCTCTTAAAACCTTCTATATGTTTATGGTTGTCCTCTCGTTCTTGTTTAAGTGAGTTATTCATGCTCATTTCAAAGATCTCCATCATCATCTTGAGGTATGATTTCAGGTCTGCGTCTTCTTTGTCTGGAGTGTTTGGCATTCCACTGCTTGCTGTGATGGGAGAGCTGGGTTCTGATATTGGCAGGTTGTCTTGGTTTTCATTGCTTAAGTTCTTTTATTTTCCTCTTGCCATCTTGTTGTCTGTGATTATATGTGGTCTTGTTGTCAGTGATTGGTACCCGTCTCTCCTGTGTACCTGATGGCCCGAGATTTCAGGAAGAAATATAATTCTGAGTGTTTTGCTTTTGGTGGGCAAACAGTGAGTTCTGTTAGCATTGACTCAGCTCTGTCTTTGTGGGCTCAGTTGTGGGAGCTCTTGTGAGACTGTTCTGGTAGTTCAGCCCTGTGCCCACATGTCCTGAGTACTACTGGCAGGGACCTAGCTCTTTCTCTAGGCCACTATGGACCCTTTTCCCAATAGCACAGTACTTTCTGCTCTCTGAGGACTCCTGATTTACTCTTTCTGGGCCTATGTGTCACACTCCCCTCTAGTCTAGGTGTAAGAGTGTCTGTAGAGTGGAACTTCAAGCACTGCTTTTCTGGGGCAAACCCAACCCCTGGCTTCCACTGACAAGGGCTTGTGCCTTACTGTGGGCCTGTGTGTCTAGACTTCAAGCCAGGTCTTTTCGGGCGGATCCCAAGTCCCTGTGCCAAATCTGGCTCCACTGAACTGGAGGGCCATGTTTTTTGCATGCTTGGCCTAGACCTCTCTGTGCTTTGGCTACTCACAGCGCAGTCTCACCAGACCTGTGTCCCTGGATCTCTGCTGTTCCAGGTAACAAATGCCCTGAGCGTTTGGTCCACACGCAGTGCTTTTCAGGCAGAAACCGAGTCCCTGTGGCAGAGTTCCTGCTTCCCTGAACCAACTGGAGGGCCGTGTTTTCTACGTGCTCTGCTTGGTCCTCTCTGTGCTTTGGCTACTCACAGTGCAGTCTCGCCAGGCCCATGTCTCTGGATCTCCACTGTTCTTGGTGTCAAAATGGAAATGCTGATTCTTCCTGAGTAGACTGGAAAGCCCTTCAAAGGTTCTGGGTATGGCTGGGGTGGCGGAATTCATCAGTTAGTGGTGCTCTGTATGCTGGTCTGTGGTTTAGAAGGAGAACACTTGGATGGTAGGGATTTAGGTACACTTCTGAACCCTCATATTCCCTGGCTCTCCAGGATGTGTTCAGTTGAGCTCAAAGAGTAAGCCATTCATTATGGATGTGAGATGTAGCATACAGGAGTAGTAACATCTCAAACATCACACATCATTCATTCTTTGCTTTGCTGGTGCTCAAGGAGATGTTGATAGAAGAGATGAAACCATAAAGAACTATGTTGAGAAGGAAGATTTGTTCTTTCAATCTGTCTCCAAGGTTCATGGAAAAGATAATAAATGAGCAGATGCTGCCTCTGGTGAGAAAGCAGCCCCTCCTCTGTCTAGTGATGCTAAAAAGGATGGGATGCAAGGAAACCTTCTGAGCTTTGCATACCCATGTTCCTGTATGTGCATGTGGTATGTGTGCATGAATGTGTACATACATGTGAATCCTCTTTTTGTGTGTTTTTTCCACAGCATCCACCTCACACTGTCACTGATCTGAGCCTCTTCTTCCTCATAATCTTGAGTATATTGCTTGTTTCTTCCTCAAAATGTTCAGGATGCTAAGAAATTCCTAGGATTGATGATTACATAGGGAGACACTAACAGATAAGCTAATGCATGATGCATGGTTGTTAAAATTTCAGGTCATTTGCTACGGAATTCAGGTTCTTGCCCAAATACCTATTTAGTGGTTGTCCTGAAGTTTTTGTTGGATCTGTTGGATAATTTTTGTTAGTAGCTGACTAAGGCAGTTGATGCTTCATAATGTTTAAAGTTGAAGATCTCCAGAGAAAAAGCCAGTATTCCATGAGAAGAAACAAATTCTGCTTTCAGACCAGGTAGGCACTGCAGAATTGCTAGCCTCCAAAGTCATATGGGTAATTCCTTAAAATAAATCTTTTCCTGGAATCAAGGAGAGTGGGGGTTTACTGAGGACTACATGCCACAGCAGGAGGGAGGAAGAAGACCTATGGGGATGGGCGGGGCTGCTGTAGCTCCTGCTGATGCTCTCCTACTTTGGCTCTTTACATCCCTCCTGGGGCAAATGGGCAAATTTTCCAAGAAAGTGATCTAGAGCAGTACTTTCTGCATACCTGTTCAATCTCCATTTGGAGTGAGATTTTCAGTGGACCTAGACCACCCCCACAGCTCTTTCTTCTGCCTTAGGAGCCTAGTGCTCCCATGGTACCTAAACAACATGTCTTCCTAAACAAGACCTTAAGAAATAAAACACCAAACAAACCTGCTGACAAAGAAGGTGAGCTCTCATTGGGCCCCATCCATAAGCAAGGAACTACAGGCAAGTAAGGAATGCTGAAAGCAGAAGAAATACTTTCCTCAGGGATGAGTCTCCTACTTTAGTTATACAATACCAAGTGCTTATCCCTGAATCAAATAATACAATTAGCACTAAACAGATGAGCAGGTTGCATTTATATATTTAGGTGTGTGTGTGTGTGTGTGTGTGTGTGTGTGTGTGTGTGTGTGTGTGTGTGTAATTTACAACAAAAAAAGAAAAAGGCCATGAAGTCCATGGAAGGCACATTGGAAAAAGAGGAAATTATGTAATTGTATTTAAAATTTTAAAGCTTAAGAAGAGTTTAGAGCCAGAGCCAAATGTGCTGACAATGGTCACTACAGACAATGGGAGGAAGAAGGTACCAGGAATGGCTTGAGTCTCATGACATCTCACCGCCATAACTCTCCACTGAGGATCATTTGGAATGTGTGTCATGTTCTATAGTGAAGAACTGCAGGTTCCCTAACTCCTTCAACACGTGGGCTTTCTCACAGGTGCTCAGCCACCCCCAAGCACCAACATTTCTCAGGAATCCCCAGCTTCTTCCAATGAAGATATCTCCAGTGACCTAATGCCCTGTGTGTGTTCCTGATTTGTGTAGGGTGTTTTGGTAACTTGGACCATATGTAATGGATGAAGTGGCTTCTCTTTCAGACTGTATCAGACATATTTAAAAAATCTCCCCTCCCCATATGTGTGTATTTGTATGCTAATTCCTTATATGAAATTGAACTTAAAAGTTAACTTTTAAAAGGCATCTTTTAAAATCTGCTGATTAAGACCCTTTCTCTTAGGGACAAAGGTGATATAAGGGGAAAATGTCAGTGGCAGGGACTGTACCTGACAACTTAGATGCCACTCCTCCTTTTCTGATGGAGCATTTTTTTGATGAAGTCTGCACTGTTTTGAAGCAGATGATTCCTGTGAGAAAGCTGACCATCCAACCTTCTAGTCACAAACAGGCAATTCAGTATCAGTGGTCATAGGCAAGTGAGGTGAAAGGAATTCTTGGGTATATCTGGTTTTGTGCTGTGGCTGTGGATCTTGTAGGAAAGGCTACTGAACTAATGATAATCAAGGCCATGGCTTTTATACCAAGTAGAGATGGAACTGGCCACTTCTCACATAGTACTAACCATTGGCCAGGGGCAGTCATCAGGGGATCCTCTTACTTCTGGGTAGAAAAGCATTCTACACATAGATGTACTACCAAAAGCCTAGCTTGGTCTACCCCAAATAACTGATGAGTGAACAAGTGATCCCTTCCTTGTTTTGCAGTTGTATCTTTCTTGCATTTCTCTTTTTTCTTTGTTCATCATTTTCTTCTTCATCTTCTGGAACTGAACATTGCCAGAGGCCTTATTTTGGAAACCATTATCTGGTTTTCTAGAAGAATCTTGTAATTGGGATCCAAGGGGATAGAAAATGAAATCCTGTATTTACATATTAAGAACAAGATGTTCTGTACCACTACCCTGTTTTAGAACCTCCAGTTTTGACTCACCAGGTTGTTCAACTGCACGGTTAGAGAGAAATACAAGTGACACCTGTTGTGAGAAACAGGGATGGGAAAGAACAGGAATCACACCCCCTTCCAGTGTTTGCTTTAACAGAGCTGGAGGACACACTGTTCCTTCCATAAGGAGGGAACAGTCCAGGAATAAGCATTACAGATATAGGTCACTAACTTGTTTGTCCCTGAGTAGATGGGCAGAAGTGATCAGAAAGCAGGTCAGAAGTAGGTTTGAGGAGAGGGAGAATACTAAGTATGTGTGCTACCCTGGGAAGTCAGTGGCTTCTGTACTTATCAGCTTCAGAAGATTCAGGTGCACTGGGACAATTTCAATGCAACCTCAGGCTTTTCTCAGCATGTTCTAGATCGGGAGATTCCCAAGGCCACAATGAGTAGACAGATGTAGGAGGACTGGTATGAGGTCGATGGAAGAATATTTGAACAGTATACTCATTGCTCAGAACTACAAATCAGAGCCTGGCTCGGGAGAAGAGTGGCTTTCCTCCGTCCACCTCTCCTCCTCTTGAATAAAATGGAAACATAGATCACCTTCCTGATAGGTGGGCATTCAAGTCCCTGGGCATCCCTGGGTTTTGCATAAGGGAGACATTCTGTAAAATCTTCTTTATTTTACATACACCCCCTTATAGAAATTGTCATAGATTTTCTTATATCTTTCTGTAGGCTGCATTTACTTCTTTTCCAATGTAAGACAAAACCCACATCTTTTCTTATTTCACAACCTGTCAGTTAGTATTAAATTGCTGTGTTCTAATTCATGCAGGTCCCAGATCCCTAGTTTTCAGAGTGATGAAACTGGTGCTGACATAGCATGGATAGACACGGACTATGCTCTGGCTGCATAAAGGCCTATCAAAGGGGTGGAATCTGGTAAAACAACAACAACAAAACAACAACAACAACAACAAAACCCCCAGCATCCAGTGATATGCTGAACACATTGTCCTTGCAGAAGGAGAGAAGAGAGAGAGAGAGAGAGAGAGAGAGAGAGAGAGAGAGAGAGAGAGAGAGAGAGAGAGAGAGAGGTTAAGAGACTGCAGGAATGGGCTAGCCAGACAGACAGAAACCATGGAAACCAGACAAGAAACACGTACTTCAAAGCAGAGACCTAGAGATAAAGCCCAAGAAATCCCCCAAGTCAAGAAAATATGTCTAGCACTTGAGTGACACAAATGTGCCCATCAGGGAGGATTATAAGCCCCTAGCCAGGGGAGGTTGTCATATACCAGATGTGAAACATATGCTTCTGTCCTCACAAATGTACATACTGAAGCTGTGAAGTTAATATGGTGGTATTTGGAGGTAGGTCTTTGGGACACAAGGTTCAGTGGAGTTGTGAGAACAGTACCTCAGTCTTACAGGAATGATGCCCTCATAATGAAATGGAAACACTAAGACCATTCAATGAGAAACAGATTCTTCAGTAAATGGACTAGCATGATTGTGTATAGAAAAGGAAGAAACTGGATTCATACCAGGTCCTCAAACCAACTGGAAATGAATTAAAAAGTATGAATCATAAACGTTCTGGAAGAAAGCTCCTTGACACTGTTTCCCCCTCTCTGTCTCCCTCTACTCTCTCTGTCTCTCTCTGTCTCTCTCTCTGCTCTCTCACTCACTCTCTCTCTCTCTGTATATATGTATATATAAATATAATTTGGCAATAAAATGAAAAAGAAACAAATGGAATTACACCACACCTAGAAGCTTCTGCTGGGCAAAGGAACCAATCAATGAGATGGGCAGGCAGCCTGAGCGAGAAAATTCAAACCCACATATATGATTAGGGGTTAATATCTGAAATATATAAAAAATTATGTAATGAAATAGCAAATGAAAACACAGCCAACTTGGTCCTGCTAAGGCTTGATGCTGCAGTGTAGGGGAATGTCAGGGTTGGTAGGTGGGAGGGGGTGGGTGAATACCCTCATAGAAGCAGGAGGAGGAGTTATGGGATAAAAGATACAGAGGGGGAAATCAGGAAAGGGGAAAACATTTGAAATGTAAATAAGATGTATCCAGTAAAATCAGAAAAAAATAATAGAAAAGTTATTGTATAAGATTATAGAGATCAGCAAATATCCATATGGTTTAATGTTTGATTAGGAGACATATTAATTTTTAAAAAATCTCTTTGTTACATACTATATTTGTACATATGGAAATATAAACTCATCACTCCTATTTTTACCCATGAAGCTAATGTGAATTCTAGATTTTAGATTGCAAGATATAAGTGTATTCATATTAAATTTGTAAAAAAAAAAAAAGAGGGGGGTGAACCAACTGAAAAAAAATGACCGTAGACATGGCCAACAGTGTGTGAGCTTGGCTCACCTATTAGCAGGGGCAGGCCAATAAAAGTCACAGTGCAGTCTCCTGGTAGACTGGCTGTTGTAGAAAGGATGTGATACAGTACTGGTGAAGACATGGAGAAGGGGGCATGTCCCAGCACCCTTCAGATGTAAATTAACATAGTGACATAGACAAGTAAGAGCAGGACATTATCCAAAACATCCTCTCTGGAGCACAGCCCCTTGAAAAGGGAGTCATCACCTTATAGATTTACAATTGCAGGAGAGTAGAATCAACCTGAGTGTCCACCAGAGATGAACAGAGAAAGAAGCTATGATGCTCATACACAGTGGACTCTTTCAAAATAGTTGCTTACTTCTAGTTTATTTGTATAAGGAGGTCAGAAGAGAATCTAGAGTTATAGATGACTGAGAGTTCTGGAACCCGTCTGTGGTCCCTACACATGCTCTTAACAGTTGAAACATCTCTTCAGCCTCACACAATGGAGTTTCACCTAGTCTTCAAAAGGAAGAAAATTCTACCAGTTTTGGATGTGGATGAATTTGGATGACATGAAGCTATGTGAAATTAGCTATACATAGGAAAGTACCGCAGGGCCTCACTTAACGTGTTGGTTAGCTTCTCTATTGATAGAAGTGGGTTGGTCTAGTGTTGTTGAGCCTGTGAGGAAGCAAGCTCTTCAAGGTGGGCATGTATATTACAGAGCAAACCAGATCATGTTGGCCACATGGTCAGGGAAAAAGAGAATGAGGGAGCAGGTGTCCAATAAGTTGATCTTCTTGCCTGTATTAATCCACTCTGTATGTACATATCAAATTAAGCATTTTGTAGTCCTTAAGTATATACAGCAAAAAAAAAAAAAAAAAAAAAAAAAAAAAAACCATGACTTAAAAAGATGCCCTCCCTCTGCCATGTGAACTAATAAGTCAGATATCTTATTTGTCAGCAAAAGACCCTCCCCAGCATCAAATCTGTTGCCATCTTGACCAAGGTACCAGCTTCCTTGGCCTGTATATTAGTTAAGCTGTCTGGCCTGTGGCATTTTCTTATGCTTGCAGACAAAGCACACTGAGGCAGCACAGAAGGCTATGGAGCGCTGTCTATTTACATGGCCTCAGGAGATTCCACAAGCTTTGCATATTATACTCATTTTTTCCTGGTGTTTTTATTTTACAAACCAGTGAGGTAAGTTCTATTTTCATCCTGTTCAGAGGTGAGGAAAACAAGCATCCAGGATGCAGGTCTGAACAAGTTCATACAGAAGTGTGTTCAGCCCTGGGCTTTGCTCCAGGATGGCTGGCTCTGCAGCCTGGAAAAACTAGTGTCTGGGTCTCACTCCTCAGGACTTCAACAGTTTCAGTCATCGTCATTGAAAGTGGAAGGCCCCAGCCACCCAGCTGTCCTCCAGTTTGTCCTGTGACTTGCAGCTCAGTGGCAGGAGAGAACTGCCAGTCCGGGGAAACTGAGGCAGTGAAGAGAAGGGCAGGTCTCCTGCTCTTGCCCCGCCCCCTCTGCTCCAGGCTCCAGGCTCTCCTTGTCTGGGGCTGATTTGAGCTCTCTCTCCTTGGCTCTCCTTTCACCTGATCCCTGACACCCCACTCCCCCTTTCCTCCAGTCTCCAGTGCTTGTGGCTCCTGTTTGCTCTGTTAATATATATAACCCATCATGTGCTTCTTCAGCATAGGTTTGAAAAGATGGGACCAATCCCCTGTGGATCAGCACTTCAAAACTGTCCTTACATAAAGCTTTGCTATTTATCAGTTGATTATGGCAGGTATTTGTTTCAATAGCAGGAAACTGACTAACAGCTCAAATCCCTGGACCCCTGGGATTCAGAGAGTTCACTTTAGCTTCTCATAGTTCCTCTGAGAAGGCTTCTACCAAACAGATGCTTATTATACATTCCACATCTGTACCTCAGGCAAGAAACCAGATGAGATGCCAGGTTTCACGTGGGACACCCAGCACTGACTGTGCTAGGGAAACTAGTTGTTCCCCACAGGACTGGAATGTGGCTGATCCCATTGGTGTTGAGAGTTATAACTTAAAAGGCAGAAGTCTCTAGACAAAAGGAGCTGGCCCACAGCCTGACAACACCATTTGGGCCTCTTGGGTTTCCAAGGGAGCTTAAGACAACATTTGCTGAGATGAATCCACCTCTGGGCACACCCTTTCCTGGGTGGTGGGGATGGAACAAGCCAAAAGAGCACAGACATAGCTCCATTTCTTGTTTAATAGAGGAATATGCACACAATGAAAGGTCAGCTCTGGAGAATCGGCTTTAATCCTGCTTTTCTTCTTTGCTCTTTTCCTAATATTTGACATTTATTGTGGAATCACCCCACTCCTAGCAAGAACGTTGCCATCTAGTTTCTAAATCACACCTAGTTAATAATTCTCCATCCAACCAAACATTGAAATCTATCATTAAAAAAATCACAGCTAGTTAATAAAATGTTCATTCTAGCAAACATTGAAAAATACCACTCAGACATCTAGTTAGATGGGTCTTGTAGTCTGCGTGTGTTTAATCTCACCTGAATTCTTATCTGGAAAGGATCCAAGCATCTGCTTATGTTGACACGAATGATGGCACACACATTGTTTTGCTTAAATAGCCAGACAACTGTGTCAGTTGAGTGCTTTTCTTAGTCTCGTTTTATAGGCAAAGGACCATATACAAGGGAATTATCCTACTTAGGTAATTGGTGGGTACATGAGACCTAGACACCTTATTTAGGATTGTACCCACTCTAGCTTTTAAGCAGGTGATGACCTGTGCCGTTCCTGACCAGCTATCTTTTGTCTGTCTTCATGGTTAAGGTCCTTGAACTGCCACTTAAAGACGGAGCACCATAGCACGCTCATTATTCATTTTCTATTTCCTCCACTGCTCTTCCCCTCTTTTCTGATTGTAACAGAAATGCTTACTTATAAATATCTAGTAGCCAACCACTCCCCATGACAGCAGAGATTATTAATAGATGAACAGGGTCAAAACCCAAGTGACAGAGAAAGCTTCTCTAAAGATAGTGAATTCCCTAAACATGGGATAAGGTAGATTACATGTGCATTCAAGGATCTCGAAGCAAAGGGAAGTTTTTGACAGCAAAATAAAGAATATGACATAAATTATTTTGAAGCACTAGTCCTTGACCACAAGGATTGATTACAAGGATAATGTCAGTCCAAGGTGAAGCAGGTCATTTAGGCAGATTTGTAGAAGGATTGTGTGTGTGTGTGTGTGTGTGTGTGTGTGTGTGTGTGTGTGTGTGGTTAATGAAGATGGAAACCAGAGCTTTGAATATTTGAGTCTAGCATTCCATTGAACTACTAACTGCTGAATTTTGATATGGAAGTCCTAACCACTCTGGAGATAAGACCTTCGGGATGGAACTATGATTAGATGAGGTTATAAGGTGGGGCCTTTCATGAGAAGAAACATGGGTTTATGAAGACAGAGCAAGAGGCCCTCTCTCTCCACTGTTAGGATGCAGAGATGAACCAGGAAGAGAACTTTACCAGAAACGCAATTAGTCAACTCCTTGCATTGTGTAGCCATTTCCTCCATTTAAAAAGGAAGATCATTAAAAAACAGGACATTAGAAAGAAAACATAAAATAGCAGAGTGCTCTAAGGAGAAATGAGACCTCCTAACTCTTTCCTCCATTTTAAAAATAACCTCACTAAGAAACAAGATGCTAGAAAGAAGACAAAACAACAGGGTGCTCTAAGGGTAAATGAAATATTCCATTCTGCAGGTATCCTCATTTAGACACAGGATGTTCTGAGGGGTACTGAAACACTATTTTGAAGAGAAGCTCATTAAACTTAGCAAGTAAACAACTTAAGGGCTGTAGGAAGTTTCTGAAATTGACCAGATTCACTATGTTACTCCTTTCCCAAGTATATTCAAACACTAAGGACTGCTTAGAGATACACCCAGAACAGAACAGCTGAGGTTTCTGGAAAAGTGCTGACCAATTAAACTACTTGGAAAGAACACTCTTCAACCTATTTAGCTGCCTGAAGACTCTAGATTTCCAGATTTTATGTGCTGCTACCCATACTGGCATAAGCTTTGGTGATATATATCTTTCTGAGTCATTCCTGTATCTGCAAGTAACCCCAATAAAACTTAACTGACTTACAGAGTTGAACTTGGCTGACATCCATACTTTGACCTGTTGTCAGTTCCCAATCTGGGGTGGGTACACAATCCCCCCTCCCCTAGATAGTACCTTGGGCATTTTATGAGAAATAAGTGCACATTGTTGAAGCCACCTATTTTATGGTACTTTTTATCACTCCTACAATAATTTACTGTTTAGACACTGGCTAAACAGCAGAAAAAGGTCCCTCTGATAGAAAGACTGAGGGTGGAGGCATGGAGCAGGCTTGCTGGGAAGTCTTGGAGAGTGGTGGATCCTCTAAAACTTCCATTTAATAGTCACAGTTTGGTGATGCCTGATGACAACCCTGGCATATGTTCAACTGTAGTTTCAATAACAAATGGTGAGTAAGTGCTGTGGAAGAAGCTCTTCCCTTACAGCTAGAGTTGCTGCTTTAAGATGGAAAGTTCAACACAAAGCTCAATTTTTGTCTCATCAAGACTTCATGTGCAAGAGATTTTGCAAAGCAGGAAACTGAAGAGATTACATGTTGTGCTTGAGTGTTTATGAAGGTTCACAAGATTCCTTATGGATCTAAGATTCCTCTTGCCCCAGGTCCAATAACCATGTATTGACTTGATGTTGCTTAATATTGTTTCTTTGTAAACTTGGATGGTAACCTGTCACATTATTTTGATTGAGCAGTCTTGATTTGTGACATATTTCCATCCATATACACACTAGTGACAAAGCGTGTGGTTTCTGCTCTCATAGAGTTCACCAAGTAGAGTGGTGGACAGCAATAGAGAAGGAAGCCAAAGTACTTGGTTGTGGATGGTGATACATGGTACTAAGGTAAAGAGTCAAGATAGAGCAAGAGTAGGCATGGAGAGAGATGGTCATTTGCAAAGGACTGTCTGAAGAGGTGAAGGGTGAGAAAAACTTTCTATCCTTGGAGAAGTTGCAGGTAGGTTCTAAGCTTGGTTGAATATTGGAAATGAGAGTGTGGAGTACACTAAAAAACTAGAAGCAATAGTGTGTGTGAGGTAAGTAGGTAAGGAGCCTGATCATGGCCTATAGCCACTGCAGGAGCTTAAAATTAAACCCAGCAAGAATTTCCAGAGGGTCCTTAAATAGGAGTGACCTTATTTAGTTTTTATGTCAAAATCATTCATTTGGAGAGAATAGGTAGGAGGGGTCACAGGTAGGTGACCAGCCAGAACCTCCATCCCCAAAGTATTCTGGAGACAGAAACTCAGGGAAGGTAGGAAAACAACCCTCATGTGTGACTCTCTTCTGCTCCTAGTATTTTATTGCCCTGGAAGTTTATAAAACTCCTCAGATTATTCAAACAGGCAAGAGTTGGCAGATCGTTAAATGTATAAGTGAAGATGTGTCTCACTAGTGAGCTAATGATGGTGTGGCCTACAGTGGTGGCCATGAGAAGCCAGTCACAAGCTAATATGTGAGATACACTCTTGAGCTAGAAACAGCAACGTGTAGGCGTTTCTGTTATCCACAGCAGAAGAGATGTTGATACTGAAGAATTCTCAGAAGTGGGGTTTGAGCTATTGGTAGGGGATGTTGGCATTTAGTTGATACCTTAGTCATCACATAGATGAGAAAAATATAGAGACAAGAATCAACATCCTTGAATCTTGACAGTATACTACCTGCATAAGATAAAAACAGGAGGCAGAGACATCACAAGAGCAGTGCAAAGTTGTCAGTGATGGAGTAGAAGGAAAGAGCAGCATCAGCAGTCTTTGAGCTGATTCTGAAGGATGGCAGTCAATAGACTGAGATACAAGTGTTTTCAGATGTGTGTACAAACAGAAGACAGTTAAATGTGGTAAAGGGTTAATAGAAGCTGACCAAACAGAAAATAATATGTGTATACAAAACTGTCCTTATTTATTCTTTATTGCTGTGATAAAACATTAACCAAAACTTAATTGAAAAGAAGAGAAAGTTTATTTGGCTTACATGACTTTATCATGGTCAATCATTGAAGAAAGTCAGGATAGGAACTCAGGAAGGCACAGAGACAAGAACCTGGGGATAGGAATTGAAGCAGAGGCCACAATCTAGAGGAATATTGCTCACTAGTTTTCTTTCCATGTCTTGTTCAGCCTGCTTTTTTATAACACCCAGGCCAATCTGCCTAGGGGTCGTCTTACCCACTGTGGCCTGTGCTCTTTCATATCAACACCAGCCATTAGTCAAGATAATGCCCAAAAGAACCAGCATGAAAGTTATTTCATGAAGTCTAGTTGCCTTTCCTTGCTTCCTGGCCAGCCTGGGGTAAGAAGATCTTTTGCCACATTGTTCTGTTACCATGAAGCTCTGCCTAACCTCACAAGACCCAACAACCACAACTGAACCCTGTGAAATTATGAACTCAAAAGAAATCTCTCCCCCTCCAAAAGAGAATAAAAGACTATAAAGAAGATCAGAGAGATGTGGTGTCTGGAGGCAGATGTGCAGTAACAGGAGGGTCTATAAGTGGCAAGTACTAGAATGAGCCCTCAAATTAAATAGGCTTATATGTGGTCTACTTTTTATTGCTCTGACAAAGTACCTGAAAGCAGGCAAATTGTCAATAAGATAAGCTGGTGATTTTTCAGTCCAGGATGGCCAGGAACATAAAGCTGGTATCTGGAGGTCTTCACACTGCAGGATAGTGCTATTGGTCAGCTCAGTTATTTCTTCTTCTTCTTCTTAGGCCTGTGATGATATTAAGGGACTCTCCTCTCTCATGACCTCATCTTATCTTAATTAGCTCCTGAATGCCTCATGTCTCAATCCACTAAAGCATGATTTGAGGGATTAAACTTCCGGCATGTGAACTTCTGGGAAACACATTCAAACTACAGCATGTACTGCCAGGGGTGTTCCATAGAGGAAAGAAGAGAACATGAGAGGAGGAGGGAGAAGGTAGAAGGGAGGGAGGGAGAGGGAAATTGCTATGATTGTTATCTGTCATCAAAGGAGAGAGTTCTTACTACACATGGGGTCATTGAGTATCAAAGGAACTTGCCTCTATAAGAGCAATGGACAATGTTTCCTCCAGTTTTTTTCAGATGAATGAAGAAAGGACAGGGCACTGTGCTTCCTAAGTTAAGGGGAAATGAGAGTCACTGTTAGCTAACAAGTTCTATTTTCTCAATTAAGTTAATCACATGGATAACATTTGAAAGCAGTGGCACAGTGTGGGGGGTGGGAAATAGAGATGACAATGAGGAAGTGAGTGGACAATGGAGGAGCTTGGAAAAGGTAATAGAGCATCATGGGGGAGAGAGCGAGAACACAACTGTAGCTATCTTTTCTATTCAGAGATGTGGTCCAAGATCTCCAGTGACTCCTAAAATTATAGGCAGTATTCAGGCAGTACTATAATGCATTTGTGTGTACATGTACATATATAACAAAGCCTAGAATGTTCAACCTTCCACTGGAAGAAAGCAATCTCTGGTAGGTCTTAATCAGCAGCACCACTAGTCTTACAAATTGGAGCCAGTGTTGAGAAAAAGAAGGTTTATCAGAACAAAGAATTGTGTGATTCCCAGCCAAGGAACTGACAGCTGAGAAAATTACCAAGTGATTAACCAGCAGGTGGTATGTATAATGTGTATATGCTGGACAAGGGGTCATCCACATGCTGGGGCAGAGCAAGTGAGGTAGTTCAACACCTCTTAGAACAGTATGCAATCTAAAATAAATTGATAACCTAAAATTTTCCATTTAGTGTTTCCAGACAGTGTTTAGCTGTGTGACTGAAACTCTGGAGGTTGCAAAACCAGAAAAGTACAACACATTGTAGTAGAGTGTTCTGTGTTGTGTGCTTAGGGCAACATTGCATGTTTGTGTAAAAGAAATTGTCAAAGTGCCACCAACAAGGCTGAGAGGCCCAGGTGTATATGTGGAGAAATGGCACAGATACTGGGCTGAGAATTTACAGGGGTCTGGTGACTTTAGTAGGAGTTGGACCTTACTGAAGAAGAAGGGAGAACGTGATATAAGGTGTCCCTCTTTCCTCAAGACATTTTGGCTGCCAGCATCCAGATCTCTTGTTCCTAATCACTTGCAGGACCCAGTTCTGCAGCCAGTGGCTGAGGAGACTGGTATGATGGGTGGGCAATGGATTTACTTTGAATATTTAAAATAATATTTGTGCTGGTGTTCTAGTACCATAAATCTACCTTCAAATAATGTAACTTAAACAATTCACTTTTATTGCCTCAGTTTCTATGGGTCAAGCCATCTTTGCATAATTTATCTGCTTATAGTCTCCTAAAGTTGTAGCCAAAATGATGGTTAAGGAAGGTTGTCTTGCTGGTTCTGGGCCCTCCTCATCAAGAACAGGGGTATTGGTAGAGTCCATGTCTTTTCAGTAGAACCCACAGCAGTTGTTTTTTCTAGGATAGTGGGAAAAGAGAGGGTCTACCATTTCCAAATATTAAGTTGATCAAATTGTTGGAAAGATGTTTCAGTGGTTTTGCAGAGGGTTTGAGTTCTATTCCTAGGGCCCATGTTGGGTAGCTCCCAGCTGCCAATTCCAGGGACCCAACACAGTACTCATGAACTCTGAAGACACTTGTGTTCACATGTGCACATATGTCCACATTATATACATATGTGCACATTATACAAACTTAAGACATCAAAATTAAGAACCTTTAAAGAAGACAGTAGTATAGAAACACCAACAAATCCCTTTATCTTTTCTCTATGGCCTTACCTAACTTAACCACTATAGTGAACTCTTGTCATATTTAGTTCTATCCTTGTTCTAGGGAAAGTGATTCTATCTTATGTATCTGAGAATATTAATATTAGGATCAACATAAAATATATTTATACGTACATTCATTATAGCATGTGATAGGATCCTCTGTAGAAACAGAATCAATGTGTTTGATGAGTGTGTGTTTAAGTTTATTAAATCAGTTTACATTCAAATAATTTCAACAACTACCCTACATCCAAAAGACTCAGGATTAGGTAGCTGCTTAGTTCTTGAGGCTGGGTAATCCCAGTTTCTTTTTCACATTAGAGAAGCTGCCAACGCAATAGTTGTTCAGTGTACAAGGCTAGGTGCCTCAGTGGTCCCAATCTGGCATGGAAAACATGAAAAGTTCCTGGAGAACCTTGGGAAGGAAGGACAAGCACCCAAAAGGTGAATCTTCATCCCTTGGCTGTGCCGACCTGCACTGTTCCCAGAAGGTGCCACAAGGCCATCAGAACAGTCTTCGGTTAAGCTTCCCAACTTGGGTAACTCTAATGTGTGGCAAGTTGACATTAGAGCCAGCCACAGTACAGCATTTACATAAAGTAAGAATTTAAATTATTCTTTTCTTTCCTGATTGCAAAAAATTTGGTAGGTCACAGGGGAGACTCTAGACTCTATAGTAACAGAGAAAAAAAATAAAGGATACTAATAACACTATTACTCCCCCAAAGATAAGCACATCATAATCCTGATCTATGTCTGTGTAATGGGACCATCATTTAGATGCTTTTTAAAAAATCACCATTAGATTAGACATTCTTTGAGAAAATGAATCTGAATATGGCTTACAGCAGTCCACTGAGTGCATGCACAACAATTCAATTTATTTTCTTCCCTTTTACACTTTGCCTGCTTCTAAATTTTAGCGATTACAAATAATGTTGATGAATTTGCAGCATTTAGCACTTGTTCAGAGTCCACAAATCTGAAGCTTTGGGGTAAAGATATTTTTAGAGTATTAGGACCAGATGCCCATAATGGGGGGGAAGAGGGATCAGTTAGAAATGAAATGTAAACCTGAGCAGGTTACACAAAATGTCAAAAAGGGTTTTTTTTTTTTTTAATTGAGAATATTTTTCACAAATATTTATTGAGGAAAGCATTATTCTCAAGGTGTCTGGGCTTAGGTCTCCTCAAAAATGGGAGATATTTGCTTTAGGTTTCTCGGCTCTCCAGGTAATTGTATGGCATTAGAACTTGATTATGACATGAAAGTTTCTGGGGGTAAAAGTTTAGAGTGGAGGAAAGAGTTGAAAAAAGTGAGAACAGCTTGTGGAGTTGGAAGAAAGGTCACAGGGTGCAGGGCTTATGAAGGACTGGATGGGATTCTTTTGGTGTAGAAGACATGGAACTGAGCCCTCAGGTGGCATATGAGCCTCCAGGAGGATGGAGCTGGATAAAAAGATTTAAGAGTATTGATTGGTCTTTGTATCTTTGGGGTTTGAATTTGACCTTGAGAGCTTCCTGCCTGTATCTCCTCTTCACAAAAAACGCTTGGCGAATTGAGTACACTGGAGACTATAGACCACATCTGGGCCTCTGTCAGGCAGTGCTGGATTTGTTGCCTGCACTCTGTATTAGCTCCCGAAGGTGCTGCCAAGGCTCTGAGCCTGAGTGAACTGTTGGGTTTTTGTGGAGAACAGGTGTGGTGTGCCACTTTCAAATTTTCTAGCAGTGGATGTGGATGTGTTTGTGTGTTGCTGGGTGAAATAGGGTGTGTGAGTGTCTAGGAAAAGGGAAGAATTCTGGTACAGGTACATAGGAGGTAGCATCCTATGGAGTCCTTGCAGTGGGATTCAAGGGAAAATTGGTAAGCAGGATTTATCTATGTCTATTTGATCTTACTCTGTGACACTTAAATTTTTTTGTCCATGTACCAGGAGCCATTTCTTCCACAGTAGTTATGCCTGACCCGTTTGCTGTGTTATGTCTCTTCTGGAAGCAAGAGAGGGGGAGAGGGGAGAGAGAGAGACAGAGAAAGACTGTCCTGAAACTTGGCAGATTATTGATTATTTAATTAATACATAGCATACGTAGCATCCAGGAAATCCTTGCTTTGTTTTCTTCTCTTTGAAGTCACCTCAAATGCCCTACTGGGTGTCACAAATGTGAAATAATGTTTCGGGACGAGTGAGACACTACTGGCCCATCTACGGTGCTAAGTCACTGGCATCCTGTGCTTTCTGTCCTGACCTTACAGATGAGGTGTGAGCACGGGTGCCAGTGGCAAGGAGAGATCGTGTACCTAGAGAATACTGGCAATGTCTTGTGAACGGAAATTCACAGAATAAAACATTAAAGCTGCATTAAAGAATCTACAAAGATTGATTGGTTAAAGTGTCAGTGGTTATGAAGAGATGGGATATTATGACGTCAAATTGTCTCAAGCCATCTATCCTTAGCCACCTTAAATGACATTTAGTTGTGGTTGACTTTGACTTGACATCCTTGTGATTATCAGCTGAAGTCATCGTTTAAAGTGCACTAACAGAGCCCTAGTTTTCATCATCACAAAGGCTGAGATGTCATCAGACAGCATCTGAGGCCCCCAGCAGAGATGGCCTTCTTTGCTCTAATTTATGTACCATATGTTCCCATAAATATGTATTACAAATTCCTTGGCTTGTGACTTGCTTCATTCCATCAGTATAAAGCTTGATATTTGAACATAGTATTTTGAGTGATGTAAATATATGTTCTAGGCCATAGTTCCTTATTTGGGTATCATTTTCTATTGTTATGATAAAACACCATAACTAAAGGCATTGGGAAAGAAAGGAGTCTTTTAAGTTTATTCTTCCAGATAACAGGTAATTACCAGAGGCGGTAAGGGCAGGAACAGGAACCATGGGGACACCCCTGACTAGCTTGCTCACTTTGGTTCATGCTCAGCTAGTTTTGTTACACAGTCCAATCTGATTGAGGCGATTCTTCAGTTGAGGCTTCTTCCCAGGTGCCGAACTGACAACGAGGGCTGACTAGAGTCTCACTGATGCTATGCTCTTTAATTCCCTTCCATGTAAAAGCTGGCTTTTTCTGACACTGAAGATATTTTCAAACTGTCTGTGCTCCCCACTTCCTCCTACAATGTATGTTTATCTGTCTCTGTCTCTGTCTGTCTGTCTGTCTCTGTCTGTCTGTCTGTCTCTGTCTCTGTCTCTGTCTGTCTGTCTGTCTCTGTCTCTGTCTGTCTGTCTGTCTGTCTGTCTCTCTCTCTCTCTCTCTCTCTCTCTCTCCCCCCCCCCCCTTGTGAATTACTCTGTCCTAAGTGTCAAAGTAGGACAAAGTAGCTGAAAGATGCTGATACAGACTATTTCTTATGTGACTGTGATGTCTGGGTGCTGAGTTGAAACTTCAGTAGGAACTGTCTGCCTGGACCTTATTAAGGGAAAGTATCTGAGGAATTCCTTAGATTGTCCCTAAATCAAGATCAGTGAAAAGTATGCTGATATCCCCACTTGGGAGAAAACAAATATTTACATATTAGGTTGGAGTGCTGAAGGACTTGTTTATATGAGAACTGTGGAGCTCTGGAAGATCTTCTGGCATGATCAGGTATCCCTAGAGAGCCTTTTGAGGAGGGTTGGGCAGGTGAACATTGCCATTCTTCAGAGGTGGCACCGCCCTGTAACACTTAGGCAAGACTGTCATTATGAAGCAGAGGTTGGCTGGTTACCAGGCAGATGATCTGCTTTTGCTGGCTGGCATTTGCACCTTTTATTCTCAGTTTTCTTATTTCTAATGAGAGGATGCTGACACCCGAGTTTATGAGAGCAAGGAACAATTGATCACAAAATGTGGCTTTGCAAGGTGGTATGTGATACTGCTTAGAAACTGTACTCACTGTGCACCGGATGAACGCTCTCAGACTTGCTACAGCAGCTGTGGTCTACCAACAGGTCAGCAGCACTGGCACCGCCAGGGAACATTCTAGAAATGAAAAATCCCAAGCCTCACCTAGTCAGAGTCTGTGTACTAATAAGCTCCACAGAGACTTCTGAGGCTCTCCTCAAGTCAGAGGTCCTGATATCTGAGCTTACTTATGCTTTTAACTCAGAGCACTGTCTCTTTGGGCAGTTTAGGTAAAGTTAGACTTACAGGCTTATATTTTAGATCCCAGTCCTTACATTTGCCCCTTCATTACAGACCTGCTTGATAGGACCAACCAAGAGCATGTGCTTTTGCCTGTAGAAATGGCTATGAGAGGAGAGGATCTTCAATTACCAGGTCATAAATGTCATGTCGCACATCATCTTCTTCATACCATGTCCTACACCAATGGGTCAATATTTTGGAAGTCTCTAATGCTTGAATGTGGCATCTGGGGTTTAGCGAACCCCACATCAAAAGGTGGCTTTACTATGCTGTGCAATTGCCATGTGAAGTTGTGTGGGTGACCAGGTGTCCTCAGGCGAGAACAGAGTACATCAATGCCACCCCATTCCCAAATGGCCCTTTTCTAAGTATCTAGGACTACCGAACACAGAGTCACCCATCCATCGTACATGACTGGGCACCTTCTAGGAAGGTGTGTTACTATAGGTGACGAAGGGTATTTCATGTAATAGTGAACTGACAGCTGAACTACTACTGAACTACGGGTTAAAAGTTCAACCAACCAACCAGACCAAAAACAAACAAATGAGCAAACAAACAACAAGCAGAAAGGAATCTAGAAAGGAAGGTATGAAATCATGCACAACACACTGAAGAAATAAACTAAAAGGTTTTAAAGCCTATAGGAATGCATTTGCTATTAATGGCCCTTTCCATTGTTACATACACAAGACTGAAGCAACCTCTAGGAGAAACAGTGATACTGGTTGTTAGAGAAAGTGGATTTTTATAAGTAGCTAATAAAAATATCTAGGCTGCTGATTCTGAAAAGTGACCTTATTTATTCTCTCCACAAATTTAAATTAATTACTAGTTAATTATGTTGTAGGTTGATGGGTTAATTGTGTGAAGTTCATAGAGTTTATAATTTCAATATCTAGGGGAATGATATTGAGCTAAAAGCTTGACATTACAAGACTGAGGAGAAGTTCAGCAATTGCCTAGCATGGGTTAGAAAATAAACAATATAATTAAAAAAAAAAAAAAAACTGGAGGTTGAGCCTAGAGCCTAGAGTCTGTTGGGTAAGCACGTGACCACTGATCTACATCTTTATTTTACATTATACATTTTATTTTAAGACAGAGTCTCACTGTGTTGCTTTAGATAGTATTGAACCTACTGTTACGGTCTGTATGTGCTTGGGCCAGGGAGTGGCATTATTAGGAGGTGTGGCCTTGTTGGAGTAGCTGTTTCACTGTGAGTGTGGACCTTAATACTCTAGTGCTAGCTGCTTGGAAGCAAGTATTCTGCTAGCAGTCTTCAGTTCCTCCTGGACCATGCCTGCCTAGATTTCTCATGTTTCTACTTTGATGATAATATACTGAATCCCTGAACATGTAAGCAGTCTCCAGTTAAATGTTCTTTAGTAATGGTGTCTGTTCACAGCAGTAAAGCCCTAATTAAGACACCTACTCTGTAGCCCTGGAATGTCTTGAACTTGAGATCTTCCTGCCTTACCCTCCTAAGTAGTTGGGATTACAAGCCTGTATCTCCAGGCTGGCCGTCAGGGTTAACTCTTACATCTGCAACATCTTTACCCAGGGGGCATCCTATCCAGTTTTCTTCATTTTGCAGACAAGCAGTTTGCCTTTCAACTCAGGCCTGTCCCTGATTGGAGGAGGTTGGAGCAGAGCTGAAATCTCCAGCTGTCAATGGGATGGTTCTTGGTGACATCCTCCACTCTCTAGGATGAGTCTGGCCTAGAACACTTGCCCATTGGATTCATGGGACCAAGCAAAAGACCAACCGTTCACCTGTCCTGAACCTGCAGTAACACTGTTTTCCAGATGCATGTCACCTCAGTCATCATCTTTAGGCTTAGAAACTTTGCATCTGAATGTTGTTCACAAAACATTTTTTTTTCTTTTTTGTTTGAATAAGGGTGGCCCTAAGAGCCTGCTGTCTCGGGGAATTGACTCATTTGCTTGGATTGGGTTGCTTAGAGTTGAGATAGGACCTGAAGTTCTGATGGTATGGGTAACAGAATCATACTTCAGAGAAACAAAGCCAAACCCTTGAAATAGCAGAACCAAGGTAGAACCTTCCTTATTGACCTCTTTGGAGTCCTCCTCAAAACACTAACCTTCAAGAAGACAAAAAAAAAAAAAACCCCAGTGTCTGTTCCTTCCCATCCTTTCTGGGCTTACTTTGGTTTGATATAAACTTAATGATATTCAAACAGTGCCTGGCATATCATAAATGGGAGCTTTTTCTTGTTTTAATACTCAGACCAGCCTACCTCAGAACATTAGGAAAGAGTCAATTGTCCCATCAGCCATTTATTTCCTGGCAGTGAAATGGAAGTTGAGTCAGAGAGGAGAGCATGAATTATTAGATACAGACACAGAAGACACTTACAGATGTGCTGTCCTTATTCCTAAATAACACAACATGGCAACTCTTCACGCAGCACTCATATTATTTTACATTGTATAAATAATCAAAAGGTGACTTCTTAATGTATGTAGGAGGATATGTGTAGGTTGTATACCATTTAAAATAAGGAGTCTGAGTATCCATAAATTTGTATCCAAGGGTGTTCCCTAGTGCAGAGGAGTGATTGCAAGCGATCCCCAGTTTATTGAGAAATGATTTTGGGTATTTATTTCTCCCATGAGACTCCAATTCCTCTTATCTGACGAGAATGTTATTTCTTCTATGGTTTGAATAAGGTTTGTGTGCGTTTTCCAAGGTTCATGTGTTGAAATTTAATCCCTATTGGGAGGTATGAGGAAGTTAGAAACTTAATCTTGTTGTTTAGAGATTGTTAAAGTTGTTTAGAGATGGGGCCTTTAGAAGGGGGCTGTAATTAAAGTCAGGAGAGAAGCCTATTATTGAATACAGGTAACTTTACAAGAAGACAGAGCAGTTGAGACACAAAAGCACTCATCCACTTTTCCTTGCATTGTAATGTTTTGCACTACCTCGGGAATCTGTTGGTAAGATATCACTGGATATGGTCCCCTGATCTTGGAGCACAATTCTTAAATAAAACAACTGATTATTCTTTATAATTCATCCTCCTCAGATATTTTGTTATGGTAATAAAAGGGCCAATCCAACTTCTCATTGAAAAGATACACTGTTCAACAATTTCCCCAATGCTTGAGAAACTGTTCACCTTTTAAGTGTTGCTGCTTCAGTAAAAAGTTTGTATCATAAAAAATCTTTTTGTTGCTGCCTTAATCAGTTTTTTTTTTTTTTTTTTTTTTTTTTTTTTCTGTGAAGTGACACCATGACCATGGGCAACTCTTCTAAAGGAAAACATTTATTTGAACCTGGCTTACAGTTTCAGAAGTTTAATCCATTATCATCACGGTAGAAAGCTCAGCAGTGCGTGGGCAGGTAAGTGGTCCTGGAGAGGTAACTGAGAGTTTTACATCTGGATCCCCCCAGGGGAAGAGGGTTGAGTAGGGGTAAGGGGGAGAGAGAGGGAGAGAGAGAGAGAGAGAGATCCTCCAACAAGGTTACATCTATTCCAACAAGGCCACATCTAATTGCTGTCAAATAGCACCACTCCCTAATGATCAAGCACTTACATCTGTGAGCTTTATGGGGTCTCTCTCGTTCAAACCTCCACAGCTGTTAAAGAAAGGAAACACAGCAGGCTTTTTCCGTAGTGGTCATTATTCTTTTCCATAAGAATAGAATTTTTATTGCAGGTTCTGGCTGCTTAGGAAAAGAAGATTGTGTTCTTCTATTCTCTTCACAACTGAGCATGGTCCAGTGATTTGGTTCTATCCAGCAGGACACAATCAATACTTCTACTTCCTACCCCAGTGGGAAAGAGTACATTCTGCTATCTTTTTATCCTGTCCTGCAGGAAGAGGATAGGGTACCATTTTGTAAGTGGGAATACCCTGGAGAATCAAACTGAAGGCTGACAAAATTGGAGCAGTCAGCTCAGTTCAAGTAAAGAATACACGTGATCCTGACGTTACACAGCAAAACTCATCTCTCACATTTGGAAGTACAAGTTCAAGGTGACAGCGATGGCCAATTTGGTTCTGGTAACAGGCTTTTTCTGGCTTTCTCTTCTTATAGGGACACCAGTGATGTTAAATAAATTTCCAACAATTATGGCTTTATTTAACTTTGGTTACCTTTTGTGATGATTAATCTTGGTTGTTAACTTGACTAGAAGCAACTCAAACATAAACCACCAAGCATACCCCTGAAGGGTTTTCTTCATCAGATTCTTTGAAGCAGGAAGACCCATCTTAATACAACAATGCCTTCTGGTGACAGCTCAGATAAAGTGATGGGGCACATTTTTTGCCTACTGACTTCCACTCACATTGGCAAGCCCATCTACTCTATTGCTGCAGCATTCCTTTGCCGGTAATTAAAGCCAGCAACTTTGAGCTTCCAGTGCAGTCTGAAGACAAGCCGCTCTCCAAGAATCCTTTGGCCTTTAGCGCATGATTAGGGCTTCTGTCCAGACTTAACAGCTACTGGGTTTTTGTTCTCTCTAATATACTACAGCCATTATTAGGTTACTAGGTCCCTCATGCATAAGCCTATTTAATAAATTACTAAATGCCTTGTATATCATCTGTCTTTCTATGTGTCTATCTATTATACTAGTTCTGCCTCTTTAGTGCACGTTGACCAATACACCTCTGAAAGTCCCCATCTTAAAATAGCATCATCTGGCACCCTTCAACACATACATTTTTGAGAGGACACAACAGTCTACTTTCAACAATGTTACTCTTCATGAGCAAAGTAATTTTCCCTAAGAAGTGATTCACCCACTTCCACGTTTTAACAAAACTGAATTTAGAGTCTTGTTTGTATGCACACGATTTTGTAATTGAGCCTGAATAATCACATAAATATTTTCCCTTATTAACATCACACTGAAGTTTGCTCTTGCTGTGGTTTTTGTGGTGCCTGGGGTAAACACCCTATAGAACCTCTGGAGTCTTTTCATAAGTGGGCATTATGTCTCAAAGTGAGAGTAAAAGATGGCCCCGGCTGGTATGGTGAAACGCAGTTTTGTGCTCCGTAACATTTTAGTCAGGAATGGGCCATATTATGGTAGTCCCATAAGATTAGAAGAGTAAAATATTTCTGGCATGGTAACAATGCTGTGGCTGTTGAGATACCACAGTGCAAAGTGCTTGTGGCCATGGTAGCACTGCCAATTACATAAAATTATGTGCTGTACAACATTTGATAGTAAAGTGACAGCTACTAGTTTGTTTTCTACACAATACCTTTATTGTTATTTTAGAGGGTGCCACTAAAAAGTCACTGTTAAACAGGAGGCTGTGTGTGTTGGCCGTGTCTATATCATGTTTACTACATCTCTAGATTGCTACAAGGTCATGCTCCCGCCTTATCTAGACTGTCCAGTCTATATGATGCACTTGGTGATGCTTGCACAATGATGAGGTCCTCAGTAATGCACTTCTCAGCATTTGTCCCCATCGGTCAGGCAGCATGTGACTGTATATTCTCACCAGAAGGCAAATGTCACTGGACTGTGAATAACTTACAGAGTCACTGATTACACAGTGCCCCTTGGGGAGGGCACAGAATGCTATCCTGTCCCTCGGCCACACAGTACACTCTTGTGTAGTTCTCTGTCAGTTTTGTCAGTGAGGAGGAGAGGAGGAAGACCTGGCACAGACTTCAGAGAGGATGTTCATGTTTCCTAGGGATGCCATAAGAGCGTCACACACTCAGTGATCTAAACAACAGATACATATCGCCTCACAGTGCTGAAGGGCAGAAGTCTAAAGTCAAATTGTGAGCAGGCAGTTCTACCTCTGAAGGCACTAGCAGTTGTCTCTAGGAGTCTTCTCAGTTTTTCCTTCTTCTTTGGTTTGAGGCAAAGAATGTCTTTAGAAGGCATCCTCCCTGGGTGGAAAATGTGCACACAATCTGCGAGTCTCCTTTTCCAAATTTCCAATATAATAATCTCACTTTCAATAATTATATCCACATTAAACATTATGTAAGGTCATTGGAGGCTAGAAATTCTCCATATGAGTGGTTGGGGGAGCATAACTCAACTCTTAACAACCTATTTCAGCTGAAGGAGTCTCCATCCAACCACTAGCAGCAAGGAACCAAAGGGAAAGAAGAGATGGCAGAAAAAAAGTAAGTGGGGTGCCCACCTGAAGAGGGAGCAGGGAGGCTTTCCTCTGAGGTCCTCCCTCAAAGTGCAGTCTTGATTTCATCAGCATGACTGACAATGGCTAGATTTGCCTCACACTGCAGGGAACTCCACAATCCAGCAACTGAGCACCGTACTGTTGTGCTCTACCTCCACACTGCAGTCCTGCAGGCCTCAATCCCTGCCTGGAAGCCATGACCAAAAACAGCTGTCGGCTCTGCCCAGAGGCCAAACACCGGAGTCTGATGATGTCTTAGGAAATACTGCTGTGTGTCCTCTTTCAGAGGTGAAAACGAAGATGCCCTTTACTCAGCACTGGGAATGGCACAGAAATGGAGCGATCATAACAAAACCGCACCGAAGAGCCAGATGACCTTGTTAAATTATTGCTTTCATTTTGTTCACCTTTCTCTTTCCTTCCTGTGCATCATGGAGCCTAGCCCATCATCTCTGGATGATTGCAAAGAATCCAGACCTATTTAGATCTTCACATGGCATCACAGATATGTGCTGTGTTGTTGAATATTCATCAAAGAGCTGAACAACACTGAAAATGAAAAGCAACAAAATGGTAACACTAAGAAGCTCAGCTGTTCTGTGCTCTACATCCCACTCGAAGCAGCAGGCAGACATGGTTTCCATGTCGTCCTAGCAAAAGTCCAATTAAAAAAGAATAACTTTCAGGAGTAGATTCTCTTCTTCCACCATGTGGATCCCAAAGATGGAACTTAGGTTGTCAGGCTTGGCAGCAAATGCCCTGACCTACTGAGCCATCTCCCCAGCCCTAACATTATTCAATTTTTAAAGAACCAAAAAAGAACTGTGCAAACACACATAGATCTGACTTTGGCACCTGTGTCTCTAATCACTGTTAATTTTCCTTTGTTGGACTTCAGTTTATCTTCCTATTTCTACACGAATTGGTACAATCTGTATATTTTTGCACTGAACTTTTTTTCTTACGATTTTATTTTTTTTTAAATACAGATTTTTAAAAGCATTTTGGCATAAAACTATATAAACATAGTTTTGTCAGTACTTTATTATTTTAAAAGTTGATAGTATACATTGAAATCTTACTAGTTACAATAAGCATAAAGTACATGTAAAACAACACATAACATGGAAATAGTCAAAGTTTTCTTGGTGTGTATAAATTAAACATAATAATTTTTAAATACCAAAAATTGCCACAAGGCTATATTCTTAGCACTTGAGTTATTAATGATTTAAGGTCCAGGTATACCCCACTCTGAGTGGGTGTTAAACACTTATTGTAGTTTTTTTTTTTTTTCTAAGAAGGACTGAGGCTTTTACTCTTTGGCCTTTCTTTTTGGAGCTTCATATGATCTGTGAATTGTTTCTTGGGTATTCAGAGTTTACTGGAGCTAGTATCCAATTATCAGTGACTGCATATTATGTCTGTTCTTTTGTGACTGAGTTACCTCACTCAGGATGATATTCTCTAGATAAATCCATTTTCCTAGGAATTTCTTAAAATCATTGTTTCTAATAGCTGTGGAGATCTTTGATCCACTTACACTTGAGCTTTGTACAAGGAGATAAGAAAGGGTCTATTTTCATTCTCCTGCATGATGACTGCCAGTTGAGCCAACACCATTTGTTGAAGAGACTGTCCTTTTACTAACGAATGTTCTCAGCTCCTTTGTCAAAAATCAAGTGACCATAGGTGTGAGAGTTCATTTCTGGATCTTCCATTTGGCTCCATTGATCTACCTGCCTATCTCTTTACCAGTACCATGCAGTTTTAACACAATTGCTTTGTAATATAGCTTGAGGTTAGGGATGATGATTCCCACTGATGTTTTCTTGTTGTTGAGGATAGATTTTGATCTTCTAGGTTTTTTGTTATTGCAGATGAATTTGCAAATTGCTCTTTCCAACTCTATGAATACTTGAGTTGGAATTTTGATGGGGGTTGCATTGAATCTGGAGATTGCTTTTGGTAAGATTGTCATTTTTACAATGTTGATCCTTCCAATCCATGATCCTTCCATTTTCTGAGATCTTCTTCAATTTACTTCTTCAGATATTTGAAGTTCTTGTCATACAGGTCCTTCTCTTGCTTAGTTAGGGTCACACCAAGGTATTTCATGTTGTTTGTGGCTATTGTGAAGGGTATCTTTTCCCAAATTTATTTCTCATCATGTTTGTATTTTGAGTAGAGGAAGGCTACTGATGTGTTTGAGTTAATTTTATATCCAGCCATTTTGCTGAAGTTGTTTATCAGCTATAAAAGTTCTCTGGTGTAATTTTTGTGGTCACTTAAGTATACTATCATGTCATCTGCACATATTGATATTTTTACTTCTTCCTTTCTAATTTGTATCCCTTTGATTTCATTTTTTCTCTCTAATTTCTCTGGCCAATACTTCCAGTACTATGTTAAATAGGAAGGGGGAGAGTGGGCAACCTTGTCTAGTACCTAATTTTAGTAGGATTGCTCCAGGTTTCTCACTGTTTAGTTTGATGTTGGCTATTGGTTTGCTGTATATTGCTTTCATTATACTTATGTAAGGGTCATGGATTCTTGCTCTTTTCAAGACTTTTAACTGAACTTTTAACCTTTCTATTTTTCTGAAATAAATTCATAGAACCAGCCTCACCAAAACTTGTAATTAGTTATTATGAAATTTTAACATTTTGTTGTTTTAGTGTAGGTCTGCTTCCCCCAAAGCCTGCTTCAGTTCATGCTTTCTTGGTACTAGTTGAAGCTTCTTTACATTGCATGCTAGATTGACCATGATCTGCAGAGTCCTTACTACTGATGGCTGGCTGAATTTTTTTTTTCTTTTTATTAAGTTTGTTTTAGTTTTGGTAGAGTCATACAATTTTCTATGTTTTGAGCATTTTTGTATTTTCAGACAATAATCTGGGACCATTTATTGGTAAAAGTCTTAGCGTTGAGTAAGTTGAGCCTTGTGCTGTTAGCTTCTTTGTAGGTCATAACATTGTTGGGTATCATCTCATCCAGGTGTTTTCTCACAGGCATTCAGGTGATTAGCTTTTAGATATATTGATTGCAAATATTTTTGTTGAGACTTTGATGTAGTTATTTTATTTCTACAATAAATATCCAATAATCTGGAAATATTTGAATAATGAAGATGATACACCAGTGATATGTGTAGGTTGTTGTTGTTCTAATCTATGAGTTTTGAGTAAAAAAAGATGTATTTTTACAAGATAAATTAAGGCTGAACTTACTTTGGAGCTAGAGTTAGAAATTCCATTGAAAGAATTCTAGTAAGGTGAGTCAAAAATGTCTTTATTATGGTCAATATCATCTTAGTAAAACAACTGTCACCATAGTGTTACAGCAGTTAAAGATGTAGTTTTATCTATAGCAACTTAGGATCTTTTAGGAAAAGAGCAATAACAGCTCAGGGATATGCATATATGCTCTGTGACAGGGCACATCTGTTTTCAGGGAGGACTCAGAATGATGTGTCTCATTCTTAGTTGAAAAAAGCCAAACTTGGACTAATTGACTCTGGAGCAATTTAGTGTCTTCTCTTTCCTGTAAGTAGTCATTTAATAGTTTGAAGGTTGAGTGTCATACTGCATTCTGGTCTTACATCCTGGGAAAGAAGAGAGCTGCCATCATGTGAGCCTCCTGTCACTTGTGTATATCAGGATGAATGCTGCTTCGACAGCCTCGAGTATTTCAGAGATAACAAAGCACTGCTTTGAAACGATGCTCCCAGGGACCCATGTTTGTAGAAACCATTCTGTTTGATTCTGTGCCTATAGGGAGGGGGTGGGAGGCACCATGTTCATGTTCTTTGAACTTCTGGCTAAGATGATTCTTACCAGATCAATTTCTGCCTCACATACTCCCCTCCCCCTGACCCCCATCAATTACCACTGATCTGTGACCCAGCTAGAAAGCCAGTATGCCTCTTCCGGGGTCCAAGCCTTTGATCAACCCACTGAGTCTCGTTGTCTTCCTCATGTGCCAACAACACTATAGTCTGCTCTTGCAATGTGGCTTCCCATGGTGTGGGGACTGAAGCCACTACAGACAATGTCCCTGTAGACTTTCAGCAGCGTTCTTTATGGGTGAGGAAGGAAGACATTCCCAATTTACAGTGTAGAGTGGCTGAATTCAGGTTTTCCCCAAAGGAAAACGATTGTCACTTGATTGCTATTCCCTAGCATGCTAGACAGACTGGGGGTGTTGTCAGTGAGGAAGAACAGGTTCTTTGACCTTTGTACTGATTGACCCATTCCTTCATTAAACCTGCAAGCTCTGTTTTACTGGCACCAACCAAAGACCAGCAGAGCACATAGGGACAGGCTGTTTCCATGCCATGTAGGAACAAATTCTTTAGAGCACAAGGTGCATGTCTCTCAATGCCATCTGGACCAGTGGGCTGGAGGCTACTCAGTGCAGCCAGCTGCAACAATATGGGTGGCTGTTCCATTTGTGCATAAGGTCTCACTTGAGCTGCACTTTGTTTTGCTGAAGATGACTTATTTACATAGCCCAGATGGTCTTTGTAACCAAGAGCCCTAGGAACAACTCTGACAACACACACACACACACACACACACACACACACACACACACAAACACACACTTTAAAAGGGGTTGATAGGGTGTAACCAAATGGCTGGAGACTGTTGACCTAAAGTTGAACAGATTAAGACTGGACCTCATTTCTTCCTTCCTGCCCTTTACAGTTAGGAGGCAAATTGTAATGTCTGTGGTTTCAGCATTCATTGTAAGGGTTTTTGCAACAACCATACCTGGGAACATTTTGCAAAAATTTTAAGTAGAAAGACAAAATCTTACATGGTTTTCAGGCTAGCCTGTAACTCCTGGACTAGAGCAATCTTCCCGAGTATCTGAGATAACTGGTATACCACTATGCCCAGATCCAGAATATGAAAATATATGGAAAATATAACTCTATTTTTTTTAAAATAATGGCATTATTTTATATCTGACTTTCATATGTGTATTTCCACACCTACAAAGTGGAGCCTGAAGCTTTTTCTGGGAAGAGTGTTGTATGACAATAAGACTATTTTATATAGCTAGGGTACAAGTCTTTGCTTCCAAAGTCAGAGAGCCCAGTCATATATAGTGTGTGATGTGCTGCCAAATTTTTTTATCTTCCCAGGCCAAACCCATACTATGAACTTCTAGTCTATGGATCTTTTAAGGTCTCTTGGGTAGCTGATATTCTCCCTGAATGGGATGAATTCTTGCTACATCTTGTGAAATGCACCAGGTACAGAGACTGTTTCTCCCAGACTTTAGAAACCTCAGGTTTTCCATGCCTTTTCTCAACCTTTCCAGTCTTCCCTGATCACCCAGTTGCAGTGGACCCATGGAATATGCTCTAGGTTTGCTCTGGCTCTTCCAAGCCATTCTCATGCTGCTGACATTTGTTCAGCCTGTCTTCTATGTCTTCAAATTCCAAGGACAGAGCTGAGTTGGTTTCTTCATTAACATGCTGCAATCTCTGGTAAGCAGAATTTCGTCTATCTCTGGCAATTAAAAAGAGTGGTCATGACAGAAGCTAGGCTGGCCCTACCTCCCAGTATCCACATCCCTATCATTTGCCAGTGTACCAGTCATTTCTAACCCTACTTTTCTACTCCTGTTTGCTTAATATTGGACACCTTTCTATCCCTGTCTCCCTCCCACATCCTCTTTATTTTTTCTAGTTCCTACCTAGAATCTTATCCTATAGAAGCCTGCTCATGGCCCCTGGCCCCTGGCCCCTGGCCCCTGGCCCCTGGCCCCTGATCATTGGGTCCTGTACTTTGACCCATGTGATTCATTGTGAGTTTTGCCATTTCCAAATTTGCCATGTTCAGTACATTGTGGGCACAAACCTTCACACATGCCTCCTTGCCTCATCACTAGAGTTTTCTCCATCTCTAGTGTTGGCTTCCCTTATCAGATTGCTATCCATCCCAGACCCACATCCTCTAAACCTCAAGCAGAGAAGAGCATAGACCAGCTACTCAATAGCTGTCTGGGTGATTGATTGTTATTGGGTAGTTTCCCAGCTTCTATATAACACCCACATCCTATATCCATCCTCTTCTGCTGAGGTTTTTTGTAAACTGCCCCATATTAATCTCCTGGATGCTTCACCCTGTATGCCCACACTTTCTAGATCTCTTTCCCCCATTAGAGGTGACAGGTTTAATTTTCACCACCAGTCTGTATGTATAGCTCATATCTGAATTTTACAGTATCTATTGTGTACTGACTCTGGGTCACTGGTCCACTGCAGGGAAGCCACATACTACTTGATCATCTGCAGTCTCATTATTATGGTTTGCAGTTCTGAACTAGAAGCAGGGCTCTCTACATGCTAGGCAAGTGCTCTGCCACTGAGATACTTGTTCTCCATGCTTTCATGCCCTTTTACAATCCATTTCATACTGCTGATTCTTCATGCTCTTTGACATCAGAGAACACAAGGCCTAAACTATGTAACTGAGACTATAGTCTTC
Organism: Micromys minutus; assembly: GCF_963924665.1. NCBI lineage: Eukaryota > Metazoa > Chordata > Mammalia > Rodentia > Muridae > Micromys > Micromys minutus. The sequence goes on from NC_137969.1 coordinate 117,711,154, forward strand.
ATGGATTGACATCATAGCTCCTGGCCTAGAGTTTGGTATACACATTTCTCAGGGTCAGATACTAAGAGGTGCCCTTTGTGAACAAGAAAACCATCATCAAGGGACTAAAGATTTTGGGCGGCAGTAAAAGATTTACTTATTTTAAAGAATTCCTGCTGTGCCTGGCACAAGAAAGGAACGTAGCATGTGGTGCATTAAAATAGTCAGGTTGCAAACTGATACTTCAGTCCCCAGCAAACTGCACATGGCACAGCAGCGCCATGAGCGTATAACAAAGCTGAGACATTCCTGTTGCCTAGTGACCTTGTAGCCTTGGTAATGACAAAGCACACTGTGGAGCGATGCTAGTGTAAACCAGCCTACTGTGCTACTCGTTGCATAGAAGCACAGCTTATAGTGTGGTGTCCAGCACATCATACTTGAAGTGATAATACATGACCATTATTGGTTTATATGCTTCCTGTACTGTGCTTTTAATTGAGATTTCGGAATGGCCCACTTATTGAAAAAAAATGTATATGGTGGCATAGTCTTCTGTGTGGCACTGGTATCAGCCCATCTTGATTTTATGAGGAGGCCACATGGCTGTCCTCATACCCTCTGGATTTTTTCAGTGATTCCATGGTGTTCAGTGATAAGAATGTGTAATGGTGCAGTTTTTAGACTGTGTCCCCATCATTAGACACTACAGTCCTTCACATTCAGTGTCCTTACTCAGAGCTCTCACACAGCTGCTACTGAGCCACAAGAAATTACTCAGAAACTCTCTGTAATAATCCACATGTTGGCATCTAAAATTTCCTGGTAAGTTTAAGTAATTTTATTTCCTACTAATAGAAAATAGAAAATGCTAAATATTCTATCTTGTTTAAAAAGGATAAGAATTGGCTGGCTGGAATGCATGTTTTAAAATATTATCTGACAAAAATGATTCTTGGTCTTCATAAAGGATAACATAACTGAAAGTGATCAGACAGAGTTTTTGGGTTGTGTGCTTGGTTAGTTTTATTTTGAAAACTTTAATTATGTGGAAAAATGTGTCCTTCTCCTTGAAGAAATATCTAAAAGGCTGGCAAAGACCAAAAGCCTTGTGTGTTTGGGACCCTGGTTTGTTATTTGTTTTAATTTATCCAACTCTTTCTTGCTCCTTCCTGAAGCCAGCACCAAAGCTAGACTGGAGTAATGCAGGATAATCCTTTATTTTACAAAATGAGAAAAGTACTCTTTTTTTGGACTGAGGCTTGTTGTCAAGCAGATTAATAGCTAAAGAATAGATATATAGCCAGCAGTGAGCCAGCCTGCAGTCCCCTGTTTTCCCCTCCCTGCTTCAGCTTGCTCCAGCAACCAGTAACCCTGCATCCAGCTATTTCCAGTGGGACCACCGGCCACCAGGAACAGCAGGGAGCCAGGTGATCCAGGGAAACAGGTGTGGAACAGCAGTTAACTAGTGGTGAGCCAGCAGTGAGCCAGGGACACAAGACTGACAATAAGATGGCAAAAGGAAAGGGAAAGAACGTACCCCAGGGAAACCAAGACAACCTGGCAAAACCAGTACCCAGCTCTCCCATCACAGCAAACAGCAGAATGCCAAACACACAAGAAAAAGAAGACCCAGACCTAAAATCATACCTCAAGACAATGATAGAGATCTTTAAACAAGAATGGGAGGAAAAGCATAAAGAAGTAGAAGCTTTTAAAGAGGAAACAAGAAAAACACTCAAAAACTCAAAGAACTAGAGGAAAACGGAACCAAAGAGATGAAGGAATGGAAGAAGAAATTTAAAATGGAAATTGACACAATAAAGAAAACACTAAAAGAGATAACCCTAGAGTTAGAACACCTAAAAAAGAAATCAGGAGACACAGATGCAAGCATTTTCAATGGCCTACGAGAGATGGAAGAGAGAATCTCAGGGGCCAAAGACAACATTGAAAACATAGACAAAACAGTCAGAGAAGATGCAAAAACCAAAAGGCTCCTAACCGAAAATGTCCAGAAGATCCAGGACACAATGAGAAGACCGAACCTAAGGATAATAGGAATAGAAGAGGGCGAAGAATATCAACTAAGAGGCACAGTAAATATCCTCAACAAAATCATAGAAGAAAACTTCCCCACCCTTAAGACTGAGATGACCATGAACATAAAACAAGCCTACCGAACTCCAAATAGATTGGATCAGAAAAGAAACTCCTCCCGACACATAATAGTCAAAATGCCAAGTGCTCAAAGTAAAGAAAAAATATTAAAAGCAGTAAGGGAAAAAGGCTAGGTAACATATAAAGGCAGATCAATCAGAACCACATCCGATTTTTCAACAGAGACTATGAAAGCTAGAAGAGCCTGGACAGACATTATGCAGACCCTAAGAGAGCACAGGTGCCAGCCAAAGCTGCTATACCCAGCAAAACTCTCAATCACCATAGATGGAAAGACTAAGATACTTCAAGACAAAACTAAATTTACACAATATCTGAAAACAAACCCTACACCACAACGAGTTATAGGTGGAAAACCGATTACAATGAGGGGAACTACATCCTAGTAAAAAGAAGAAAACTCTTAAGAAAGAAAACCAAAAGAAGAAAGACATATAGGCACAATTCAACCTTCAAAAACAAAAATAGCAGGAAACAGCAACCACTATTCCTTGATATCTGTTAACATAAATGGACTCAATTACCCAATAAAAAGACATAGGCTCTCAGACTGGATACATAAACAAAACACAGCAATTTGTTGCATAAAAGAAACTCATCTCAGAGACAAAGACAGACACTATCTCAGAGTAAAAGGGTGGGAAATAACCCTTCCAAGCAAATGGCACCTAGAAGCAAGCTGGAGTGGCCATTCTAATATCAAATAAAGTAGATTTTCAACCAAAAATTATCAAAAAGGATAAGGAAGGACACTTTTTACTCATTACAGGAGAAACTTGTCAGGAGGAACTCTCAATCCTTAACATATATGCTCCAAATACAAAAGCACCGATGTTCATAAAAGAAACCCTACTAAAGCTCAAAAAATACATTGTGCCCTACACAATAATAGGGGGAGAAGTCAATACCCCACTCTCAACAATGGACAGATCAGGGAAACAAAAACTGAACAAGGATACTGTAAAACTAGCAGAGGTTATAAAACAACTGGAATTAATAGATATCTACAGAACATATCATCCTAATAAAATAGAATACATCTTCTTCTCAGCACCTCATGGAACCTTCTCAAAAACTGACCACATAATTGGTCAAAACGAGCCTCAATAGATATAACAAGATTGAAATACTCACATGCATCCTCTCAGATCGCCATGGTCTAAGGCTTCTCTTTAACAACAACAAAGACAAGAAAAAGCCCACATACACATGCAAACTAAACAACGCTCTGTTAAACGATAGCAGGGTCAAAGAAGAAATAAAGAAAGAAATCAACAATTTTCTAGAATTCAATGAAAACAAAAACACAACATACCCAACCCTATGGGATGCAATGAAAGCAGTACTGAGAGGAACACTCATAGCGCTGAGTGCTTCCAAAAAGAAACTGGAGAGAGCATACATCAGCAACTTGACAGCACAGCTAAAAGCTCTAGAACAAAAGGAAGCAGATACACCCAAGAGGTGTAGATGGCAAGAAATAATCAAACTTGGGGCAGAAATTGACCAGATAGAAACAAAAAGAACCATTGAAAGAATCCACAAAACCAAGAGCTGGTTCTTTGAGAAAATCAACAAGATTGATAAACCCTTAGCCAGATTAACTAGAGGGCAAAGAGAGAGTATCCAAATTAATAAAATCAGAAAAGAAAGTGGAGAAATAATAACTGAAACAGGAAATTCAACAAATCATCAGATCATACTACAAAAGCCTATACTCAACAAAGCTAGAAAATCTGGAGGAAATGGAAGGATTCCTAGTCAGATACAAGATACTAAAGTTAAATCAGGACCAGGTAAACCATCTAAATAATCCCATAACACCTAAAGAAATAGAGGCAGTTATCAAAAGCCTCCCAACCAAAAAAAGCCCAGGTCCAGATAGGTTTAGTGCAGAATTTTATCAAACATTTATTGAAGACATAATACCAATACTCTCCAAAATATTCCACAAAATAGAATCAGATAGAAAATTACCTAACTCATTTTTTCAGGCTACAATAACCCTCATTACTAAACCACACAGAGACCCTACAAGGAAAGAGAACCTCAGACCAATCTCCCTTATGAACATTGATGCAAAAATACACAACAAAATCCTTGCAAACCGAATCCAAGAACACATCAAAATGATCATTCACCATGATCAAGTAGGCTTCATCCCTGGCATGCAGGGATGGTTTAACATATGGAAATCCATCAATGTAATCCATCATATAAACAAACTCAAAGACCAAAATCACATGGTCATCTCACTAGATGCTGAGAAAGCAATTGACAAAATTCAACGCCCCTTCATGTTAAAAGTCTTGTAAAGAACAGGAATCCAATGCCCATACCTAAACATAATAAAAGCAATATACAGCAAACCAACAGCCAACATCAAACTTAATGGTGGGAAACTTGAAGCAATCCCACTAAAATCAGGGACTAGACAAGGCTGCCCACTCTCCTTCTACCTACTCAACATAGTACTGGAAGTCTTGGCCGGAGCAAATAGGGAGCAAAAGAAAATCAAAGGGATACAAATAGGAGAGGAAGAAGTAAAAATATCATTATTTGCAGATGACATGATCGTGTACTTAACTGACCTAACAAATTCCACCAGAGAACTCCTACAGCTGTTAAACAAGTTCAGCAAGGTGGCTGAATATAAAATTAACTCACACAAATGAATAGCCTTTCTATACTCAAAGGACAAACATGTGGAGAAAGAAATTAGGGAAAAGATACCCTTCACAATAGTAAGAAAAACCATGAAATACCTTGGTTTGACTCTAACTAAGCAAGTAAAGGACCTGTATGATTAGAACTTCAAACCTCTAAAGAAGAAAATAGAAAGATCTCTCATGCTCATGGATTGGAAGGATTGACATTTTAAAAATGGCCATCTTACCAAAAGCAATCTACAGATTCAATGCAGTCCCCATCAAAATTCCAACCCAGTTCTCCACTGAGTTGGAAAGAGAAATGTGCAATTTCATTTGAAATAACAAAAGACCTAGAATAGCGAAATCTATTCTCAACAACAAGAAAACATCTGCGGGAATCACTATCCTTGACCTCAAGCTATATTACAAGGCAATTGTGCTGAAAACTGCATGGTACTGGTACAGAAATAGGCATGTGGATCAATGGAATAGAATAGAAGATCCAGAAATGAGCTCTCATGTATATGGTCACCTGACTTTTGACAAAGGAGCTGTAAACATTCAATGGAAAAAGTACAGCCTATTCAACAAATGGTGTTGGTCCAACTGGCACTCAGCATGCAGAAGAATGAAAATAGCCTCTTTCTTATCTACTTGTACAAAGCTCAAGTGCAAGTGGATCAAAGATCTCCACATTAAACCAGGTACACTGAAACTATTAGATGAAAAGGTCGAGAAAACCTTAAAACTCATAGACACAGGAGAAAATTTCCTAAGCAGAACACCAATAGCTAGAGCTCTAATGTCAAAGATTGACAAATGGGACTTAATGAGATTGCAAAGATTCTGTAAGGCTAAAGACACTATCATGAAAACAAAACGCCAGCCAACAGAGTGGGAAAAGATATTTACCAATCCCACATCAGATAGAGGCCGAATATCCAAGGTATACAAAGAACTCAAAAAGCGAGATTCCAGAGAATCAAACAACCCTATTAAAAAATGGGGTACAGACTTAAACAAAAATTTCTCAATTGTGGAATATCAAATTGCTGAGAAACATCTAAGGAAGTGCTCAACATCCTTAGCCATCAGGGAAATGTAAATCAAAACAACCCTGAGATTCCACCTCACACCAGTTAGATTGGCCAAGATCCAAAACTCAGATGACAATAGATGCTGGCGAGGATGTGGAGAAAGAGGAACACTTCTCCACTGCTGGTGGGGTTGTAAACTGATACAACCACTCTGGAAATCAGTCTGGCAGTTCCTCAGAAAAATGGACATAGTACTACCTGAAGACCCAGTTATTCCACTTCTGGGCATTTATCCCAGAGATGCTCCAACATACAACAAAGATACATGCACCACTATGTTCATTGCAGCTCTATTTATAATAGCTAGAAGTTGGAAAGAACCCAGATATCCATCAATATTTGAATGGATACAAAAATTATGGTACATTTACACAATGGAGTACTACTCAGCTATCAGAAACAATGGCCTAACGAAATTCTCAGGATAATGGATGCATCTACACAATATTATCCTGAGTGAGATAACCTAGTCACAAAAGAACAGACATAATATGCAGTCACTGATAATGGGATACTAAACCCAGATAGCTCTGAATACCCCAGAAACAACTGACAGACTGTGTGAAGATCAAGAAAAAATATATATTTCAATTAAAATAGAACCCTATCTCATCCCCCTTTCCTTCCTACAACCTCTCTCAGTTTCTCTCCTATCTCCTCAAATTAATAACCTCCTTTCCTATATTATTGTTACATATATACATATGTGTATGTATATGTACCCACAAATACTTAATTGCAACCTTATAAAAATGTATTTGTATACTTTTATGCAGAAATGCTTAAAAATCTGTACATTTATCTTAATTTTTAAGATAAAGTTAATGGAAAAAAAAGAATAGATATAGGTATTTGGTACCCTTATAGCTATCCTCACATGAGTATCATTTACACAGTCTCTGCCCACCCCCAGTGAAATGCATGACCAGTAGGAAAACGCTGGATTTCCAGCTATCTTAGTGACTGGAGAGATGAAGACAGCCATGTGCAATGGCTGACCAAGCTAGGGAGCAGAGACTTTTCTCTTTCTGTTTGGACAAGATGTCTCATGTTTCCCTGGAGAAGCAGGCTAACTGAACATCCAGAAGTGGCCAGGAAAAAAAAACTTGTTAGATGTACTTGTTAGATATTGAATAACTAAGTACTAGAAGCAAGGGTGGAAATGAAATTCAGGGTAGCAAAGCTAAGGATGTTTGGTAGAATTTATCGGCACCTAGGGAGCAAAGGGTGGCAAAGGGAGGATGAGGTGCTGTAGGGACAAGAGACAGGGTCCAGGAACGAGGCTGGACTGGCCATCAGCCTGTATGAATTAAAGTGCACCGTGATTCTTTTGGCCCATTATCTACAGGGAAGCTTGGAACATGCTCCTGTACCCTAGCCTATAGAAAGAGCATTGTCGAAGCCAGTGGTTCTCAACCTGTTGTTCATAATCACTTTGGTGGAGGAGTTATGTGGGGAGGGTGGAGGTGAGGTGGACAGATGTTAAAAGACTCTTGCAGGAGTCTCCTACAGATATCCTATATATCAAATATTTACATTATAATTCATAATAGTAGCACAATTATAATTATAATGTAACAACAAAAACAATTTTATAGTTGGGGGTCACCACAACATGGGGAACTGTAAAAAAGAGTCATGGCAGTAGGAAGGTTGCAAACCACATTGTACTACGAAGTACAGTGAGGACAATCTAGCTTCTGGCTGCTGCTGTGGCTAAGGATGAATCCCATATGCTGTGATCTTGTGCTGGCTCATGGGTTTGAGATGCCTGTAAACTCAGATGAGTCAAACTCTGCCAGTCCTTTGCACCCCCACTGGTCCCTCTCCCTGGGACACTCTCATCAGTCACTGTCAAGTCTGAACCTTCTTGCCCAGCATGTTCCTTCAAGCCTTCCCCTTAGAGCAGATTTTTTAAACAGCATCCACACCTGTGGAGTCTCACCAGGGATGTTTTTGGGGAAAGTAGAATCTTAAGACAAGCCTGGCGATTCTAATAAGAAATTGAAATTTATAATACTGGAGCCTGGGTAATAGTGACAATACCCAGGAAACTGTATTTTTATAAAGTGTCCAGGTGGCACAGAGGGGTAGGACTAGGCATGCAATAGGCCTAGCCCTCCAGTTGGTCCAGGGGAGCAGAAACTCTGCTATAGGGACAAGGTGTCTGCCTGGAAGGCCCTTGCGTGGGGACAAACGTTCAAGTCATTTGCCACCTTGAACAGCAGAGATCCAGGGATACAGACCTGGTGAGACTGTGCCATGAGTGGCCAGAGCAGAGAGAGGTCTGGGCTGAGCACGAGGAAAGCGCTCCCGGACCCAACATTGATTCACTGGAGCAGGAACCCTGGAATAGGGACTTGGTATCCGCCCAGAAAGCCATCACATGCTGACAAAATGCTCAGGCCATTTGCCACTCGGAACAGAAGAGATACAGGGACACAGGCCTGGCAAGACTGTGCTGTGAGTAGCTGGGGCACAGAGAGGGCTACACCTAGCACACGGGAGGCACGGCCCTCCAGTTGGTCCAGGGGAGCTGGAACTCTGCCATAGAAACTCGCTCTCTGCCAGGAAGGCCCTTGAGTGTGGAGCAAATGCTCAAGCTATTTGCCACTTAAAACAGGGACACAGGCCAGGTACATGGGAGGGATGAGAACCGTCACTGACAGCAAGATCACATATAGTCACAGCCAACAAGATGGCAAGAGGAAAGCGAAAGAACTTACACAATGGAAACCAAGACAACCTGGCAACATCCGAACCCAGCTCTCCCATCACAGCAAGCAGCAGAATGCCAAACACTCCAGAAAAGAAAAAAAGAATCAGACTTGAAATCATACCTCAAGATAATGATGGTGATCATTGAGAAGAGCATGAACAACTAACTCACTTCACAAGAACGGGAGGACAACCATAAAAATATAGAAGCTTTTAAAGAAAAAACACTCAAAGAAATCAAAGAACTAGAAGAAAACAGAATCAAACAGATGAAGAAATTGAAAATAGATTTGGGAACAATAAAGAAAATACTAAAAGAGAAAATCCTGGAGGTGGAAAACCAAAAAAAGAAATCAGGAGTCACAGATGCAAGCATCTCCAACAGACTACAAAAGATGGAAGATAAAATTCCAGGGGCTGAAGACTCCATTAAAAACATAGACAAAACAGTCATAGAAGATGCAAAAGCCAAAAAACTCCTAACCCAAAATGTCCGGGAGATCCAGGACACAATGAGAATACCAAACATAAGGATAATAGGAATAAATGAGGGCAAAAAATAGCAACAAAGACGCACAGTAAATATCTTCAACCAAATTGTAGAAGAAAATTTCTCTACCATTAAGAATGAGATGACCATGAGCATAAAAGAAGCCTACAGAACTCCAAATAGAGTATACAAAAAAGAAATTCCTCCTGACACATAATAGTCAAAACGCCAAGTGTCAAAAGCAAAGAAAAAATACTAAAAGCAGTAAGGGGAAAAGGTCATAAAACATATAATGGAATACCAAACAGAATTACACCCAAATTCTCAACTGAGACTATGAAAGGTAGAAGATTCTGGGCAGATATCATGCAGACCATAAGAGAACACAAGTGTCAGCCCAGACTGCTATAACCAGCAAAACTCTCAATCATCATAGATGGAGAGACCAAGATATTATAGGACAAAACTAAATTTACACAATATCTGACCACAAATCCAGCACTACAATGAGTTATAGGTGTAACTCAACACAAGGAGGGAAACTACATCCTAGTAAAAACAAAAAAGTAATTAAGCAAGAAAACTAAAAGTAGAAAGACACACAGGCAAAATTCTACCTCTAAAAGCAAAAAATAGCAAGAAACAAAAACCACTATTCCTTAATATATCTTAACATAAATGAACTCAATTCACCAATAAAAAGATATAGGCTATCGGACTGGATACATAAACAGAATCCAGCATTTGGTGCATACAGGAAACTTATCTCAGAGACAAAGACAGACACTATCTCAGAGTAAAAGATTGGGAAAAAAAAAAACCTTACAAAGAAACGGCTCCAAGGAACAAGCTGGAGTAGCCATTTTGATATCAAATAAAGTAGATTTTCAACCATAAGTTATCAAAAAAGACAAGGAAGGACATTTCTTTCTCATTACAGGGAAAATTTATCAGGAGGAACTCTCAATCCTTAATATTTATGCTCCAAATACAAGAGCACCCATATTCATAAAAGATACCCTACTAAAGCTCAAAAAATGCATCTCACCCAAAACAATAATAGTGGGAGACCTCAACACCCCACTCTCATGGACAGATCATGGAACCTGAAACTAAACAAGGACGTAGTGAAACTAGCAGAGGTTATGAACAAATTGGAATTAATAGACATATACAGAACTTTTCATCCTAAAACAAAAAAACACACCTTCTTCTCAGCAAAGAACCATTGAAAAAATCAACAAAACCAAGAGTTGGTTCTTTGAGAAAATCAACAAGATTGATAAACCCCTAACCAGACAAACTAGAGGGCAAAGAGAGAGTATCCAAATTAACAAAATCAGAAAGGAAAGTGGGGACATAACAACTGAAACTGAGGAAATTCAAGAAATCATCAGATCCTACAACAAAAACTTATACTCCACAAAATTGGAAAATCTGGAGGAAATGGATGAATTCCTAGACAGATACAAGGTCCCAAAATTAAACCAGGACCAAGTAATCCATCTAAATAACCCTATAACACCTAAAGAAATAAAAGAAGTCATCAAAAGCCTCCCAACTAAAAAAAGCCCAGGTCCAGACGGGTTCAGTGAAGAATTTTATCAGACTTTTATTGAGGATATAACACCAATACTCACCAAACTATTCCAAAAGATAGAATCAGATGGAATATTACCCAACTCATTTTTTGAGGCTACAATAACCCTCATTCCTAAACCACACAAAGACCCTACAAAGAAAGAGAAATTCAGACCAATCTCACTTATGAACATTGATGCAAAAATACTCAACAAAATCCTCGCAAACCGAATCCAAGAACACATCAAAACGATCATTCATCATGACCAAGTAGGCTTCATCCCTGGGATGCAGGGATGGTTTTAACATAAGGAAATCCATCAACGTAATCCACCATATAAACAAACTCAAAGACCAAAATCACATGGTCATCTCACTAGACGCTGAGAAAGCATTAGACAAAATCCAACACCCCTTCATGTTAAAAGTCCTGGAAAAAACAGGAATCCAAGGCCCATACTTAAACATAATAAAAGCAATATACAGCAAACCAACAGCCAACATCAAACTTAATAGCGAGAAACTTGAAGCAATCCCACTAAAATCAGGGACTCGACAAGGCTGCCCACTCTCCCCCTACCTATTCAACATAGTACTGGAAGTCCTGGCTGGAGCAATTAGACAGCAAAAGGAGATCAAGGGGATACAAATCGGAAAGGAAGAGATGAAAACATCACTCTTTGCCGATGACATGATAGTGTACTTGAGTGACCCCAAAAATTCCACCAGAGAACTCCTACAGCTGATAAACAAGTTCAGCAAAGTGGCTGGATACAAAATTAACTCAAACAAATCAGTAGCCTTCCTGTACTCAAAGGACAAACATGTGGAGAAAGAAATTAGGGAAAACGTACCCTTCACAATCGTTACAAAAACTATGAAATACCTTGGTGTGACTCTAACTAAGCAAGTGAAGGACCTGTATGACAAGAACTTCAAACCTCTAAAGAAAGAAATTGAGGAGGATCTCAGAAAATGGAAAGATCTCCCATGCTCATGGATTGGAAAAATCAACATCTTAAAAATGGCCATCCTACCAAAAGCAATCTACAGATTCAATGCAATCCCCATCAAAATTCCAACCCAGTTCTTCATGGAATTGGAAAGATCAATGTGCAATTTCATATGGAATAACAAAAAACCTAGAATAGCGAAATCCATCCTCAACAACAAGAAAACATCTGCGGGAATCACTATCCCTGACCTCAAGCTATATTACAAGGCAATTGTGCTGAAAACTGCATGGTACTGGTACAGAAATAGGCAAGTGGATCAATTGAATAGAATATAAGATCCAGAAATGAGCCCTCATGTATATGGTCACCTGATTTTTGACAAAGGAGCAGTAAACATTCAATGGAAAAAAAACAGCCTATTCAACAAATGGTGCTGGTCCAACTGGCACTCAACATGCAAACGAATGAAAATAGACCCTTTCTTATATCCTTGTACAAAGCTCAAGTGTAAGTGGATCAAAGATCTCCACATTAAACCAGATACACTGAAACTATTAGATGAGAAAGTAGGGAAAACCTTAGAACACATTGGTACAGGAGAATATTTCCTGAACAAAACACCAATGGCTCAAGCTCTAAGGTCAAAGATTAACAAATGGGACTTAATGAGATTGCAAAGTTTCTGTAAGGCTAAGGACATCGTCAAGAAAACAAAACGGCAACCAACAGAATGGGAAAAGATCTTTACCAACACCACATCAGATAGAGGCCTAATATCCAAGGTGTACAAGGAACTCAAAAAGCTAGACACCAGAGAATCAAATAACCCTATTAAAAAATGGGGTACAAAGCTAAACAAAACATTTTCAGTTGAGAAACACCGAATGGCCGAGAAACATCTGAGGAAGTGCTTGACATCCTTAGCCATCAGGGAAATGCAAATCAAAACAACCCTGAGATTCCACCTCACACCAGTCAGATTGGCCAAGATCCAAAACTCAGATGACAGCAGATGCTGGCGAGGCTGCGGAGAAAGAGGAACACTTCTCCACTGTTGGTGGGGTTGCAAGCTAATACAACCACTCTGGAAATCTTTCTGGCGATATCTCAGAAAATTGGATATAGTACTACCTGAAGACCCAGCTATTCCACTTCTGGTCATATACCCCAGAGACACTTTAATACACAACAAAGATATATGCACCACAATGTTCATAGCAGCTCTATTTATAATAGCCAGAAGCTGGAAGGAACCCAGATGTCCTTCAGAAGATGAATGGATTCAAAAATTGTTGTACATATACACAATGGAATACTACTCAGCCACCAGAAACAATGACTTAACCAAATTCTTAAGAAAATGGCTGCATCTAAAGAATATCATCCTGAGTGAGATAACCCAGTCACAAAAGAACAGACATAATATGCAGTCACTGATATTGGGATGCTAACCCTAGAGGCTTGCACTCCCCCAGAAACAACTCACAGACTGTATGAAGTCCAAGAAATAAAGAAAACAAAAAAAAAAAAAAAATACATATATTTACAAACAAGAAGACTTTGACTGTTTCCATGTTTCGTTTTGTTTTGCATGTACTTTACGCTTATTGTAACTATTGGGTTTTCAATGTGTACTGTCAGGCCCTTGAAAAAAATCAAGTACTGACTAAAAAAAATGTATTCACATGGTTTTATGTAAAAATTATTTTAATGTCTGAAAAAACAGTACTGACAAAAAAGTATAATTTTAAGCAAAAAATGTTTAAAATCTGTACATTTATCTTTGTTTTGTAAAATAAAGTTTTTTTAAAAAAAGAATATAGAATATAGAATATAGAATATAGAATATAGAATATAGAATATAGAATATAGAATATAGAATATAGAATATAGAATATAGAATATAGAATATAGAATATAGAATATAGAATATAGAATATAGAATATAGAATATAGAATATAGAATATAGAATATAGAATATAGAATATAGAATATAGAATATAGAATATAGAATATAGAATATAGAATATAGAATATAGAATATAGAATATAGAATCAAAAAAAAAAAAAAAAGAAATCATCAGATCCTACTACAAAAACCTATACTCAACAAAGCTGAAAAAACTTGGAGGAAATGGATCAATTCCTAGACAGCTACCAGATACTAAAGTTAAACCAGGACCAGGTAAACCATCTAAATAATCCCATAACACCTAAAGAAGTAGATGCAGTCATCAAAAGCCTGCCAACCAAATAAAAGCCCAGGTCCAGATGGGTTCAGTGCAGAATTCGATCAGACATTTATTGACAACCTAATACCAATGCTCTCCAAACTATTCCACAAAATAGAGTCAGAAAAAACAATACTTAACTCATTCTTTGAGGCCACAATAATCCTCGTTCCTAAACCACACAAAGACCCTACTAGGAAAGAGAACTTCAGACCAATCTTACTTATGAGCATTGATGCAAAAATATTCAACAAAATCCTTGCAAACCGAATCCAGAACACTTCAAAATGATCATTTATCATGATCAAGTAGGCTTCATCCCTGGGATGCAGTAATCGTTTAATACACGGAAATCCATCGGCATGATCTACCATATAAGCAAACTCAAAGAAAAAACCACATGGTCATCTCTCTAGATGATGAAAAAACATTTGACAAAATTCAATACCATTTCATGTTAAAAGTCTTGGAAAGAACAGGAATTCAAGGCCCATACATAAACATAATAAAAGCAATATACAACAAACCAATAGCCAACATCAAACTTAACTGTGAGAAACTTGAAGCAATCCCACTAAAATCAGAGACTAGACATAGTTGCCCACTTTACCCCTACCTATTCAACAAAATACTGGAAGTCCTAGCCAGAGCAATTAGACAGCAAAAGGAAATCAAAGGGATACAAATTGGAAAAGATGAAGTAAAAATATCACAGTTTGCAGATAACATGGTAGTGTATATAAGTGACGCCAAAAATTCCACCAGAGAACTTCTCCAGCTGTTAAACAAGTTCAGCAAAGTGGCTAGATATAAAATTAACTCAAACAAAACAGTAGCCTTCCTGTACTCAAAAAACAAACACGTGGAAAAAGAAATTAGGGAAAAAATACCCTTTACAATAGTCACAAACAATATGAAATACCTTGGTGTAAATCTAACTAAGAAAATGAAGGACCTGTATGACAAGAACTTCAAATCTCTGAAGAAGGAAATCGAAGAAGACTTCAGGAAATGGAAAGATCTCCCATGCTCATGGATTGGAAGGATCAAAATTGTAAAAATGTCCATGTTACCAAAAGCAATCTACAGATTCAATGCAATCCCCATCAACATTCCAACCCAATTCTTCATAGAGTTTGAAAGAGCAATGTGCACTTTCATCTGGAATAACAAAAGACCTAGAATAGTGAAATCCATCCTCAACACCATCCCTGACCTCAAGTTACATTACAAAGCAACTGTGTTTAAAACTGCATTGTACTGGTACAGAGATAGGATAGTTGATCAATGGAACAGAATAGAAGATTCAGAAATGAACCCTCACATATATGGTCAATTGATTTTTGACAAAGGAGCTGTAAACATTCATTGGAAAAAGGACAGTCTCTTCAAAAAATGGTGTTGGTTCAACTGGCACTCAGCATGCAGATGAATGAAAATAGAACTTTTCTTATCTCTTTGTACAAAGGTCAAGTGCAAGTGAATCAAAGATCTCCACATTAAACCAGGTACACTGAAACGATTAGAATAGAAAGTAGAGAAAACCTCAGAACACATATTTACAGGGGGAAATTTCCTGAACAGAACACCAATGACTCGTGCTCTAAGGTCAAATATAGACAAATGGGACTTAATAAGATTGCAAAGTTCCTATAAGTCTAGGGACACTTTCAAGAAAACAAAACGGCAGCCAACTCATTGGGAAAATATCTTTACCAACCCCACATCTGATAGTGGCCTAATATCCAATGTATACAAAGAGCTCAAGCATTTAGACAACCTAGAATCAAACAACCCTATTAAAAATGGGTTACTGAGCTAAACAAAATTTATCAATTGAAGAATATCAAATGGCTGAGAAGCATCTAAGGAAGTTCTAGACATCCTTAGTCATCAGGAAAATGCAAATCAAAACCACCCTGAGATTCCACCTAACACCAGTCAGAATGGCTAAGATGCCCAGTGGACATCTTTATTGTTTAATAGATCATCAACTTCTTCAAACTACAGCTAGAATTTCATTGTATTTCCATGATGAGTCATGAACAGTGACAAAGTTAACCAGAGGCTGCACTCAGAGAGCTAAGCTTTTGCAGCTCACCTCCTTTCACAGAGAGAATCTAAATAGATGCCCTCTACAATGTACAATGGTTTAATTCACTAAGGAATTAAATGGGATCTTGAAGAATGTAGACAGATCCCAATGCAGCAAAGACTTGAGCTGAGATTCTGTGCATCTGTTTAAGGGATGCTGGTGCTGCATCTTGCACTAACACCATATGGAGATGTGGAGAACACTGGCTTGGCTTAGGGGCTGTGGACAGGAACCAAAGGCAGGAAAATGCAAAACATTGCTGAGAGCATCTGCTGCATAAAGGACTTTACCTTCCAGGATCTCTAGACTGACACTGCCCCCAGTACTCACATGGCTGACTTCATCCTCTGTTTTCCATTTGGCACAGCAAGTGGCAGTGCCTCCACCAACTATGATAGTGATACAACCCCTAGAAGTGGCTTTCACCACCTCACTCATGAGTGACTTGGATACCCTGGCAAAGGCTTCCCATTCAAATATCCCAGCAGGACCATTCCAAACAATCTGCTTATCTTGAGCCACAGCCTCAGCATATTTCTTGCTTCTCTTAGTACCACAGTCCCAGCCCATCCAGCCAGCAGGTATACCAAAAGAGACAGTAGCGTGGCCAGTCTTGGCATTCTCATCAAATTTGTCAGCAGTGACAAAGTTAACAGGTAAGGTAATCATCACACCATTTTTCTCAGCTTTGGACATGAGATCTTTGACAATCTTGGCTCCTTCTTCATTATACAGAGATGTGCCAATCTACATGTTGGTGAGTACCTTAAGAAGGGTAAAAGCCATTCCACTGTCAATTATCATCTCATTGACTTTGTCTAGCATATTATTGATCAGCTGGATCTTTATTGCAACTTTAGTTCTTCCCAAGATAGCAAGGAAGTGTTGCTCTGGACTCTCTAAAGCCTTGGCAAAGTAGTTTGGCTTCTTCTTCATCAAAAATCCACCAGCCTACTGGGGCAGATTCACACCCACCATGGAGCTGTGGGCTTAGTGTGTAATCCCAAAAGCATCATTGACATAGACATCTCCTAGTTTGGACAGTGAGATTCAGAAAGCATCAATTTTAGCTGGCTCAGCTTCAGTTTTGTTTCCAGAAGCATCTTTTCCCTTCTCTTCTTCCCCTACATGAAAGCGAAGGTTCTCCAAAAGGATAACAGTGCCAGGCACTGGGTTGGCACAGGCATTCTCTACTTCTGTGCCCACACAATTCTTCAAAAACAGAACATCCTTGCTCAGCAGAGATTTGAGTTCTGCAGCAACTGGCTCTAAGAAATATTTGTCAGGCATGGGAACATCATCAGGCTGACCCAGGTGGCTCATAAGGACAGCTGACTTGGCTCCATTGTCCAAACAGGATTTGATGCTTGGAACAGCAGCTTTGATCTGTTGGTTATTTGTTATCTGGCTGTTCTTCATAGGAACATTGAAGTTCACCCTCATCATGACCCACTTCCTCTTCACATCCAGCTTGTCCAAAGTCAGTTTGTTAGAAAGCGACATTTTGGCAACACTGTGAGGTCAAGAGGCCTGGAGCAGAGGAAGAGGAGCCAAATGTTTATGTTTTAATGAGAGGCAGAAAGGGTGTGAATCTGGTGGGAGTGGGGGCTGAGAGACACTGGGAGGAGTTGGAGGAGGGAAATTGTAATCAGAATATGTTATACAAAGGAAAAAAAATTCATATTCAACAAAAGAAAGGAATCAAAATATGGCTGAGGGGAGGCCAAGGAATCCACATACACTGAACAATATGGTAGAAATAGAGGGCTGAGTGAGGAAGGTGCTAACATAGGCTCTAGGTACAGAAAAGAGCTGGGTTTTAGTTACTGTGTTTTAGTTGGCAGGATTATAGCAGAATATCACAGGTTTGGCAATTTATAAGGAAAGGGAAATTATTTCTTAAAGTTTGGAGGCTGAGAAATGCAGCTCCAATGTATTACCTCCGGTTAGGCTGATTATGTTGTGTCATCTTGTAGTAGAAGGTAGAAGAACAAGAGGATTCAATAGAGCAAGGAAGAAAGAACTAGCTTAGCTTTTCATAACAAATACTCTCTTGAGATGATGGCACAGCCCTTATGATGTAATCTTTTCCTCCCAAAACTGTTTGCACTAGGAATGAAACTTCTAACATCTGTGCTTTGAGGGGCCACACTGAAACCTTAATATCTTCTTTCAGGCATTGGTCATAACACCCATCTGGCAAGGCTCCCTTAAGGATTAAATAAAAAGCTTCATGTGGAAGAATGGGTCATAAAGACCACAAAAGAGAGCTGAGAACACTGAATTAATCCATGATGGGTTGAGCTGCTAATTTTGCTACACAGTTCAATGTGACCTTTCAGAATCTGTAAGCTTCTGTCTCATTCCTAACTGACTCCCTAAACACCTTCAACCACAGCTGATTTTCTGCAATTCTCACATCCGAGGCAGCTTCATCACTTCTCTTGAAGACCTTATTACCTTTTTATAGCAGAGGCTGAAGTTTTTCCATTCAGCTGCCCAGTGTATTCTCTCTTCTTTGTGTTTAGGAGATCTTTGCCTTTCTGTAATAGTTAAAAGATTTTTATTATTTTGGAACTCTACTCCTGACCTCAAATCCTCAATTCCTATTCATACATCTGGTTAAACATCACAGAAACATTCTAAAAAGGACCCTCTGACCACTAAAGGGTTACAAGAGCATTGCAAAGTCCCTCTTTCTTTAAACAAAACTTTTTATTCACAGGCTTCCATTGTGGCCATCCTATGCCTCCTTGCTATCTTGATTAATTTATATTCAGGTAAATTTGTAAACCTAACTTTTTTTCTCTAGTATTCTTGAAGTCTTCATTGCTGTCTGCTGGCTAGACATTTCTACAAAAAAATGTCTCAACCATCTGAAACTCAAGGATTGATCACTGACCATATTGCTTTTGCCATCACACTGGCTCTTCCTCTAATTTCCCTGGGATGGCCCCAGGCATTGTCAAGGTCAAAGCCTGAGAGCCATCTCAACCCTTTCTCGCTCTCGTGACATTTTATGAAAGCGAATGTTCGTTTCTTTTCTTTCTCTCTAATGTATTAGCTCTGCTCTGTGGGGTTGGGTTACTTGAGACCCCACATGGAGATCTCTGGCCAGGGAGAGAAAATGGCTTCCACTGCCTCTGCTGTTGGGTCTGGCTAGGTGCATGGTTTCAGGTGAGGGGGAGAGGGACTCTAGCAGGGGCAGGAGGAACCAGGTTCCCCTGCCTTGGCTACTAGTGCTTCCCTGCCTCCGTTTCGACTACCTACATAAAATGCTGGGCCAGATCAAGCAAGTAGGGGACTAGCTAGGTGGCAAGGGGTGCAGGAGAGCTTCCAGCGGTAATTTAAGGAGAGTAGATCTCTTCCCAAGAGGCAGTGTTACAGCTCTTAAGACAGAATCTCTCAGACAATGGAATAATTCCTGCACACTTTTAATTTTGGACAGGCCTCATTTATAGTTTTGAGATGGTTCAGAGTCTTACAACAGGAGCTTCCTATTGGTTTGGCCTGAGGGATTGGGAATACCCCATCTATATATTTGGGGGTGTGGTCATGCTTCTGTCTTGAGCCTATGACATGTGTGGTCACATCTTCATCTGCGGAGGAGGGTCTTGGGGCATGACTATTCTGTCCTGAGACTATATCACATTCTCACCTGTGGAGGAGGGTCTTGGAGTGTGATTGATGCCACACTATGGGGGGCTGTGGGGTGTTGTAGCTTCGTGAGGGTGCCTTGATCTCCTGGGAGACTAGGAAGCTGCCTGCTGTTCCTTAGGGTCCCCAGGGCTCCACTTATCTTGACCAAGAATTAGGGCATCCTTCTTCGCCAAATTGCCCCACACTATTCCTCTGATAGAGACCTATTAACAGTCCCCACTGTTGACCTTCCCATCTCTGGGATCCATTCTCATCCAACTGCAGCTTGAGGCCAAGGACAAATTTACTTCAATTCCATAGTCATTCGTTAATTAAAAATAAATAATAAATATGTAAGTAAACCAACCTCCTAGAAGACTCAAAGAATAAAATAAATAACAGTATAGAGATCGTATATCTTAAACCACCAACTCTAATTGCCAGTGAAAACTCAAGGCACTCTTTTCAAAGCCAGGTTACGACAAAGATATCCATCGTTATAATGAGTTAAAAGAGGGAAACCAATTGTTGCTACCTTGAAAGCTGAGGCAAACTTTACTACAGTATTTTTTGAGTTTTTGAGCAAATGGATATAACCCACTGAAAAATGTTTAGTGTATTGTTAAGTGAAAAAAAATGTGGCTGAAATGACTTTCTACCAATTTCATGAAACAACCTTTTTGAAAGAAGAAAATTTTCACAAGTAAAGAAAGTTAATTCTGTCTTTAACAAGACAGTCATTTCTACATTAACTGGAGTTTGTGTGACTCAAGATGGAGTGTGTTGAGTTCTTACATGAAAGTGAGTAGGGCAGGTCATTAAGCTTTTGCCTGACATGCCAGCCACTCACTTCTTTCATGTCCTCTCCAGATGCACATGATTCTGTCCCAGCTTCACATGGTCCTGGGAAGTACTAGAGCAGTGTTTCTCAACCCTCCTTATGCTGTGGCCTGTTGATACAGTTCTTCATGCTGGAGAAAGTGGAAGTTTACTGGGAAACCCTTGATACAGCTATGTGGAAGTCATCTATGCTGGATGAAGCTTCCTTTGGGTCACCTGTGCCCCAGTATGTAACCTCTTACCCCAGATTTTATAAGCAAGCCATTTACACTCATTGATAGTCTAACCCAGACAGATGAAATCATTACTCTGCTTGATATTGGCTTTGCTATGTAGGATGCTTAGACTTTTGGTCATGACTCCTTATAAAAAAATTAACACAACCTTAGTAATCTTGGTGCACACATTTTTTAATTGAACATCTTTATTTAAAAAAAGATAAATGTACAGATTTTAAAAGCATTTTGCATAAAAGAATATGAATAAATTTTTGTCAGCACTTGACTTTTTAAAGGTTTGATAGTATGCATTAAAATCTTACTAGTTACAATGAGCATAAAGTACATGTAAAACAAGATGTAACCTGGAAATAGTCAAAGTTTTCTTGGTGTGTAAAGATTAAACAATGATTTTTCATCATTTTTTGGCCTTTGTTTTTCTTGAACTTCATATAGTCTGTGAGTTGTTTCTGGGGTGTCCAGAGCTTTCTGGGGATTCTCACTGACTGCATATTATGTCTGTTCTTTTGTGACTGGGTTACCTCACTCAGGATGATATTCTCTAGATGCATCAATTTTCTTAAGAATTTCATAAAGTCATTGTTTCTGATAGTTGAGTAGTACTCAATCATGTAAATATACCACAATTTTTGTATCCATTCATCTACTGATGGACATTCTTTCCAGCTTCTGGCTATTATAAATAGGACTGCTATGAACATTGTGGTGCATGTGTCTTTGTTTAATGTTGGAGCGTCTCTGGAGTATATGCCCAGAAGTGGAATAACTGGGTATTCAGGTAGTACTATGTCCAATTTTCTGAGGAACCATCAGACTGATTTCCAGAGTGGTTGTACCAGTTTACAACCCCACCAACAGTGGAGAAGTGTTCCTCTTTATCCACATCCTCTCCAGCATCTGCTGTCATCTGAATTTTTGATCTTAGCCATTCTCACTGGTGTGAGGTGGAATCTCAGAGTTGTTTTTATTTGCATTTCCCTGATGACTAAGGATGTCAAGCACTTCCTTAGATGCTTCTCAGCCATTCCATATTCCTCAATTGAGAACTTTTTGTTTAGCTCTGTACCCCATTTTTTAATAGGGTTGTTTGATTCTGTGGTGTCAAACTTCTTGAGTTCTTTGTATACCTTGGATATTAGGCCTCTGTCAGATGTGGGGTTGTTAAAGATCTTTTCTTAATCTGTTGGCTACTGTTTTCTTTCTTTCTTTCTTTCTTTCTTTTTTTTTTTGACAGTGTCCTTAGCCCTACAGAAACTTTGCAATCTCATTAAATCCCATTTTTAGATATTTGACTTTAGAGCCTGAGCCATTGGTGTTCTGTTCAGGAAATTTTCTCCTGTGCTTATGTGTTCTAAGGTTTTTCCTAATTTCTCATCTAATAGTTTCAGTGTACCTGGTTTAATGTGGAGATCTTTAACCCACTTGCACTTGAGCTTTGTACAAGTAGATAAGTAAGGGTCTATTTCAATTCTTCTGCATGCTGAGTGCCAGTTGGACCAACACCAATTGTAATGACCATATGTGTAAGGGTTCATTTCTGGATCTTCTATTCTGTTCTATTGATCAACCTTCCTATCTATGTACCTTGCAGTTTAAACACTATTGCCTTGTAATGTAGTTTGGGGTCAGGAATGGTGATTCCTGCAGATGTTATTTTTGTTGTTGAGGTTGGATTTCGATATTCTAGGTTTTTTGTTATTGCAGATGAATTTGCAAATTGCTCTTTCCAACTCTATGAAGAATTGGATTGGACTTTTGATAGGGATTGCATTGAATCAGTATATCGCTTTTGATAAGATGGCCATTTTTACAATGTTGATCCTTCCAATCCATGAGCATGGGAGATCTTTCCATCTTTTGAGATCTTCTTTAATTTTCTTCTTCAGAGATTTGAAGTTCTTGTCATACAGGTCCATCACTTACTTAGTTAGAGTCACATCAAGGTATTTCATATTGTTTGTGACTATTGTGAAGGGTATCTTTTCCCTAATTTCTTTCTCAGCATGTTTGTCCTTGAGTAGAGGAAGACTACTGATTTGTTTGAGTTAATTTTATATCCAGCCACTTTGCTGAACTTGTTTAACAGCTGTAGGAGTTCTCTGGTGGAATTTGTGGGGTCACTTATTGTTGAGTATAGGATTGTTCAGTTTCCATGTATATATGGTCTTTTTGTTGTTTTTATTGTTATTAAAGACTAGCCACTAGTCCATGGTGATCTGATAAGATTCATGGAAGTATTTAAATCTTCTTATATCTATGAAGGCTTGTTTTGTGACTAAATATATCATAATTTTTGAGAAGGTGCTGTGAGGTGCTGAGAAGAAGGTGTATATTTTTGTTTTAGGGTGACATGTTCCATAGATGTCTGTTTTTTCCAATTGATTCATAACCTCTGCTAGTTTCACTGAGTCCTTATTCAGTTTCTGCTTCTATCATGTGTCCAGTGATGAGAGTGGGGTGTTGAAGTCTCCCACTATTATTGTGTGTGGTGCAATGTATGTTTTGAGCTTTAGTAGGGTTTCTTTTATGAATATGAGTAATCTTGTATTTGCATCATATATGTTAAGAATTTAGAATTTATCCTGATAAATTTTCCCTGTAATGAATAAAAAGTGTACTTTCTTATGTTTTTTGATAACTTTTGGTTGAAAATCTACTTCATTTCATATTAGAATAACTACTCCCATTTTTTTCTTGGGATCATTTGCTTGGAAGTTTTTTTCTCAACCTTTTACTCTGAGATAGTGTCTGTCTTTGTCTCTGAGAGGAGTTTTCTGTATGCAGCAATATGCTGGATTCTGTTTATGTTTCCAGTCTGGTAGTCTGTGTCCCTTTATTGGGGAATTGAGTTCATTGATGTTAACAGATATTAAGAAATAGTGGTTGCTCTTTCCTGCTATTTTTGCTTTTAGAGGTAGAATTATGTCCCTGTGTCTTTCTTCTTTTGGTTTTCTTGCTTAGTTATTTTCTTACTTTTTCTAGAATGTAGTTACCCTCTTTGTGTTGGGTTTTTCTATCTATTATTTGTTTCAGTCCCGAATTTGTGGTCAGATATTTAAATTATCTTGTCCTGGAATATCTTGGCCTCTCCATCTCTGGTGATTGAGAGTTTTGTTGGATATAGTAACCTGGGCTGACATTTTTGGTCTCTTAGGGTCTGTATAATGTCTTCCCAAGATCTTCTAGCTTTCATAGTCTCTGTTGGGAAGACAGGTGTAATTCTAATTGGTCTTCCTTTATATGTTACATGACCTTTTTTCCTTACTGATTTTAGTATTCTTTCTTTGTTTTGAACATTTGGCATTTTGACTATTATGTGTTGGGAAGAATTTCTTTTCTGGTCCAATCTATTTGGGGTTCTGTAGGCTTCTTGTATGCTCATGGTCATCTCATTTCATTCTTAAGTGTATAAAAGTTTTCTTCTACAATTTTGTTGAAGATATTTACTGTGCCTCTTAGTTGATATTCTTCGCCCTGTTCTGTTCCTATTATCCTTATGTTTGGTCTTCTCATTGTATCCTGGATCTTCTGGACATTTTGGTTATGAGCTTCTTGGTTTTTGAATCTTCTCTGAATGTATTGTCTATGTTTCAATTTTGTCTTCAGCCCCTATTGTTTTCTGTTGAAGATGCTTGCATCTGTGACTCCTGATTTCTTTTTCAGGTTTTCCATCTCCATGGTTGTCTCTTTCTGTGTTTTCTTTAGTGTTTCTATATCTATTTTCAATTCCTTCATCTTTTTGGTTGAGTTTTCCTATAAGTCTTTGAAGTCTTTGAGTGATTTTTGTGTTTCCTTTTTAAATGCTTCTATTTGTTTATTGTTGTCCTCTTTTATACTTGTTTAGGGGAGTTATTCATTCCCTTCTCAAATATCTCTATCATCATCTTGAGGTATAATTTCAAGTCTGAATCTTTTATTTCTGGGGTGTTTGGCAATCCACTACTTGCTGTGGTGGGAGAGCTGGGTTCTGATGTAGCCAGGTTGTCTTGGTTTCCTTTGCTTAAGTTCTTTTGTTTTCCTCTTGCCATCTTGTTGTCTGTGGTTATATGTGGTCTAGTTGTCAGTTACTGGCACCTGTCACTCTTGTGGATCTGAGGGCCTGTGGGCTCAGGAAGAAAATTGCTTCCTTCTGAGTGTTGTGCTTTTTGTGAGAGAGCAATGAGTTCTGGTGGCAGGTACTCAGTTGTCTTTGTGGGCTCAGGTGGGGGAGCTGTTGCTAGGCTGCTCTGGGAGCTAGAACCTTTGCCCACTGGTTCTGAATACTAAAGGTGGGGATCTGGCTCTTTCTCCAGGCCAAAATGTACCTTTTCCCATCAAATACAGCACTCTCTGCTCACTGAGAACTCATAGTGTGCCCTCCCTGGGCCTTTGTGTCAGGTTCACTTCTGGTCCAGGTGTAAAAGTGCTCATGGAGCTGATATTCCAGAACTGCCTTCCCCAGGCAGATCATGATTCTCTCTGACAGTCATGGCACCGCCTCCAAGCACTCTCTGTGCTCTGGGTACTCCCTGCACAACCTCACTAGGTCTGTGCCCCAGATTACCTGCTGGTCCAGGTGGAAGAGCTTCTTGGAGTCAGGTCAGTCAGCAAAGTTTTTCAGGGCAGGCCGATCCGGATACTTCCTTACTGTGGGCTGGAAAGTCCTCCCCAGGCCTGTGCCCCAGGTTATCTGCTGGCCCAAGTTACAGGGTGCCTGCGCATCTGGTCCACAAACATAGTCTTTCTGGGCAGATCTCACATTTCCCAGCATATCTGGATAGGCCGATCTGGATACTCTTTTACGGCGGGCCTGAAAGTAACCTTTGCTACAAGTACTACCACCCAGAGCTCTCTGTGTTCTGAGTACTTACTGCACAACCTGAATAGATCTGTGTTCCAGGTTACCTGCTGGTCTAGGTAGCAGAGCGCCTGGGCATCTGGTCCACAAACACAGTCTTTCTGGGCAGATCTCGCTCCTTACTTTTCTACATATATTATGATGGATAGTTTCTGTTGTTATATTTTTCACATTCTTTGTATTATTTTGTTTTTATGCTATCCAATGTGCTGTTAAACCATCTAATAACTTTCCTTTCTGAATTCAGATATTGTATTTTTTTCAGATTTGTAATTTCATCAAGCTATTTTTTTTATATTTTCCAAATTACAGAGTATTTCAATATTTCTTAGAAGTGTTGGACTATATTTATAACAGTTGTTTTGATGGTTTTTTTTTGTATTCTATAGTTTATATAAATACTTATTCTGGTTCTATTGCTTTTTCCCTCTGGATTATGGGTTTCTCTTGTCACTTCTTCTCTAATGTAGTAAATTTTAGTTAGAAGCTGGTCAATGTGCTACTATCTTGTTGAATGTGTAGATTTTGCTCTGTCTTTAAGTAGATTGGGATTCAGTGTGCTGGGTTAAATTATTTATATTAGACTTTATTCTTTTGTGGATTTTAGAAAAGTTTTGTGAAGACAAAGCTAGAGCTGTCATTGCCCTAGGACTAGATAACCAACCCCATCTCCCCTCCTTGTGTCTTTGCAGAATGTTTTATGTATTTAGCTTATCCCACCAGTGTTTTAGTGAGATCATATATTCTTTGTTTCTGCCTAGAATTTTGGTTACTTGATATTTCTGTGCTTCCAAGCAAATTCTATTAACATTTTTTCGTAGTTCTGTGAACGATATCACTGATTTTGATATCACTGACTTTTGATGGGGTTTGTGTGAACCTGTAGATTGTTTTTAGTAACATAACCAGTCTTACAATATTAATTCTGCCAGTCAATGAGCATGAGAGTCTTTCAATATTCTTTCATTTTCAGATCTTTGTCTTTCATGCTTTGAAGTTTTTATTGTAGAACTTTTTCAGACCCTTAGATTTATTCTGAAATGTTTGTTGAAAGCTATTGGAACTATGTCCTGCCTTAGTTACTTTTCTGTTGCTGTGATAAGACACCATGACCAAAAGAACTTATAGAAGAAAGAGTATGTTTCGGTCTTGTGTTTTTAGAGGATTAGAGTCACAATGGCTGAGTGGAGGTGGCAGATGGCAAGAACAATAGCCGAGAGTTCACATCTTGAATATGCTTAAGATTTGGCTGAAATTGTTTTCAAAGTCTAAGGATTTTCTGTGAAGTCTTTTAAATATTGGGGTCAGATCATCTAAAAACATGAATAATTTGACTTTTTCCCTTTTCTATTTGTAATCTTTTGTTTCTTTTTCTTTTCTTATTGCTCAAGCGAAGAATTCAATACTTAATAAGATTGAAAAGAATGGGTACTTCAACTCATTCCTGATTTTAGAGGTAATGTTTCAAGTTTTCCCTGGTTCATATAATGTTGACTATAGCTTTGTTGTATAAGGTCTTTATTATGCTGAGATAAATTCATTTTTTTCTTCAAGACTTTATTATAAACTGATGTACTTTATCAAAGGCCTTTCTTACATTCATTGAGATGGCAGATAATTTATGTCCATGGGTTTATTTGTATGCTGTATTACATTTATTGATTTGTGTGTATCTAAACATCATTGTATTCCTAAGATAAAACCTACTTGATCATAGTGCATATATAGCCTTTTAAATGTGTTTTATTTGCATCTATTTTGTAGAAAAATTGGCATATAATGTTATTTTTCTGTTTCATATTTACTTGGTTTTAGACTGGACAGCCTATGTGAGAAAATATGGTATTGAAGTTATTCAGAGTTTTCGTCCTTTTATGTCTGTTAGTTTTTGTTGTTATGAAATTGAGAACCTCAATATCCAATGCATATATATTTACAATTATTATATCTTCTTGAAGAATTGTTCTCTTCAGTACATAATGCTCTCAATCTCTTAATACTAATTTTAGATTGACATCTATTTCAGCAAATATAAGGATAACTATGTCTAATCATTTTCAGCTTCTATTTGCTTAATATATTTAAATAGGCTCTAATAATTTAACTATTAATTCCTGACAGTCTTTGCAAGTGAGGTGTATTTCTTGATAACAGATAGTTGGATCTTCAAAAAAATGTAGTCAGCCAATCTGCATTTTCTAGTGGCATATTTATGACCATTCACTTTCAAGGTGTGTGGTGCGTGTGTGATTCTTTGTTGAGGTCAGTGGTCAACTCAAAGTATTGTTGTGAGACAGGATATCTCACTGTGACCTTAGCCTGAAGAGTTAGGTTAGGCTGGCTAGCCACTCAGTCCCAGAGATTCACCTGCTTCTACCTTACACACAGGAATTATGAGCATGTGCCACCATACTTGGATCATTTTGTGGGTGCAAGGTATCAAACTAATTGATACCCATTAAGGCCATCCTCTGCTACATATGCAGTTAGACCCATGGTTCACTCCATGTGTACTCTTTGGTTGGTAGTTTAGTGCCTGGGAGCTTGGGGGCATCTGGCTGGTTGGTATTGTTGTTCTTCCTATGGGGTTGCAAACCCCTTTAGCTTCAGTCCTTTCTCTAGTTTTCTTGTCTATGGTACTATCTTCTATACCTGCATTTCCAATTCATCTCCTATATGTTGATAACTTTCTTCTCTGGGTCCTGAATTGATCTCATTATTTTGTTCACCTGCTTGTTTACATCTCCTTTGACATTATTGATAGCTTTTAGAAATAAATTTATAAATTCTTCACCTGATATTTTACCCATGTTAGTATCCTTAGATATATGGGAAATACTGAAATAATGAAGTGAGTTATTTTAAGTTCAGTGTGTGTTTCTGATATAAAATAAAATCACTGATTTTTCAGTACATTTCCTACATGAGCAGTGTTTCATGACTTTCTAAAGTTACTTAGGTTCTTATTTTTAAGTTAGAGTATATGACTATTTTGGAGGCTGCCATCATCATCATCATCATCATCATCATCATCATCATCATCATCATTATTATTATTATTATTATTATTATTATTATTATTATTATTATACTGAAGGTCTAACCTAGGGCCTGAGGATCTAAACGGTTAGCAAGTGTTCTACTGCTGCCCCAACCCAGCACAGTCAGGAGAGCAATGGGTGCATGCATGCCACTGAATTGCTCACCTCTTCTCCACATTTGCTCAGCAAAGGATTCCAGTCAGGAAGTGGTGCTGCCTACAATAGGCTGGTCTTGTTACATCTGTTAACTTAGTAATCAAGAAATCCTACCCCCTCACCCTAGCACATGTCCTGAACTCATCACCCAGATGGTTTTCAGTTTTATTAATGATCTACACTAACCATGACAATTATGCATAAGTATAATTGCTATTTCACATATGCACAAATATAAAGTTCCATTTCATGCATTAAAACTCTTTTAAGGAAACCATTTTAAAATGAAATAGAACTGTCCGGCTGGAGTATGTGAATAGTAAATTCTTCTAAAGGTTTCTTTAAAGGTTTTAAAACCAAATGTGAAGGCTAACATTAAGACTGATAAAAGTTTAATAAAGTTGGTTCCTGTAACCCTGAATAAATACATTCTTCCTCCTACACCTCCCTTTACTCCCACAAGGTTGTTTTTTCTTTTCTGCCACTCACATACACATTCGTTGCTTATGAAGCAACAAAAGCCAGTGGTTCCCAAACCTGGCTGGTGATTAGAATCACCCAGGGAGCTATAAAAAATACCATGGCCTGGGTCTCACCCCCAGAGATTTCAATTAAATTGGATTTAGAGCCACTATATTAAGCAATTCAACTCACCAGGCTAGAATTTTATACAAAACATTCAATTATGCAAAGTACATCTCTCTATAATACATCTTCACATCTCCTCTATCTCCCATCTTCCTTTTGGAGTCTGTAATTTGGGCAGACTTTTCACAGGCTTCACCTTTGCTCCAATTCCCATGAACTAATTGTGTAAACTTGAAGGAGTTACTTAATTTTGATATTGCATTTTTTATCTGTGAAACAAATTATAATCCCACCATATTTTGCAGAGCTATTATGAGCATCAAATTAAATTATACATGTGAGTAAAACACAAAGCAATTTACTAACACTATTATGAGTCTTCCTGCTCAAGATCATCATATGCTGTTTGGATTATATCCACATGTGCTTTTGTGTATTAGGATTGCTGCAATTTCCTGTTTTTCCTTCTCTTTTTAATGTGTGCTTATATAACTGAACTCTTGACTCAATGAAGACAAATTGGGAGCAAGAGGCAAAACTTACATTTCTTTAATGTATTTTACTTTTCTCATATCCAAAGACATTGTAAGAAATTAAGAAAGCAGAAATAAAATCTACAATTTAATTTTTTTCTTCTAATACAAGATATTAATTAAGAGTTTTTTTCTTCTCACCTACAAACAATATATAACCTGTAGAATATATATCTAGGAGAATGTATATTTAAATTTTATTTTATATGTATAAATACTTGTCATGTATGTATGTGTGTGCACTATACCTGTCTGTGCCTGGTGCCCATAGAAGTCAAAAGAGGTCTTTGGATCCCCTGGAGCTGGAGTTACAGATGCTTATGAATATCTGTAACTGTGTGGGTACCTGGAATTGAACCCAAGTCCTCTGCAAGAACAACAAGTGATTTTAGTCACTGAGTAATCTCTCCATTTTAGGGGATTATTTTTGACATAGTGCTCTTTGATCTTTGCCACCAGCACTCTCACTTTGATAGTTCAGCCCACTGACTCTTGTTTCAGTGTTTGAGGAAAGGGAAGTATCAGTATCTAAAGTAGAAGTAACCAAGTCTTTCTATTCTAATTAATTTTTATCTTAATTAAAAATAGCTATGCACATTTATGGACTGATATCATGAGATTCCAGTATATACTGCATATGGTCATCAGTTGAGGCTTATTGGTGTATCTATCACATTAGACACATAATTTCTTTGTTTGGGGAATGTTCAAAGTTCTTTCTACTAATGTATTAGTCATGGTTCTCTAGTCACAGAACTTATGAGTAGTCTCTATATAGTAAGGAAATTTGTTGATGACTTACATACAATCTGTAGTCTAATTCCCCAACAATGGTCAGCAGCAGCTATGAATGGAAGTCTAAGGATATAGCAGTTGCTCAATCCCACAAGGTGGGCAGCTAAAGCAGAGATAATCTTCCTTCTTCCAACGTCCTTACGTAGGTCTCCAGCAGAAGGTGTGGCCAAGATTAAAGGTGTGTATCACCTTTTCTGGATGTGGGATTTGCTTTGTGCCAGATGACCTTGAACTCAGAGATCTCCTTGTCTTAGTCTCCTGGGATTCATAGCCACTATACCTCTACATCTCCATGCCAAGATTCAGGTTGTATCTCCCAGCCTCAAGATCAGGATCACAGATGCACCTTCTAATTCTGGATTGTGGTTCATCCCAGATATAGTCAAGTTGACAACCAGGAATAAATAGCCACTAAAACTGGTGATTATGGTATGATCCTTTAACTGTTACCAACCATAGCAGAGGCCATCATGCTGTATGTTAGAAATTATTCTTCATAGTCAATGTAGAAGTTATTCTTTCACAACATTATCAACCAACCAAACCCTCCAAAACTTCCATGGACTAAAACATCAACCTTTGTGCACACATTGAGAGACCTATTGATCCAGTTGTATATGTAGCTGAGGGTAGCGGTGGGTGTCTGGCATCAATGTGAGAGGAGGCTTTTGTTCCAGGGAGGGCATGTTTTCCCAATGTAGGGGAATGCCTAGGTAATGGGTTGGAGAGGGTGATTAGGAGGGAGTATATTTTTGTGAAGGCAAAGGGGGGGGGATGGGAACAGGGCCAGGGGTGGTGTGGGGGAGGGATAACATCTCAAATGTAAATACAAAGTATCTAATAACAAAATGGAAAAAAGAGAAGGTATTTTTTCTACTTAACTAGACTTTCTACACTTTAAGTACTCTTTGTCAACCATACATCCCCTCACATCTGTGTTCTAGTTCTTGGCCATCAATGTTTTGGCTTCCACACAGAAGTAGAAATAGGCCTGTTCTTTATCTGGCTTATTTCACTTAATCTAATGTTCTCTGGTTCCACACATTTCACCATACACAATGGGATTTTAATTCTCTTTAACTTCTTCTATATAAGTATGTCCAGTTTTCTAGGATCATCTGTTGAAGAGGCTTTCACTTTTCAATATGTGATCCTACTATGATTTTTGTTGAAAATAAGTTGTCTATAAAGATGAATTCATCTTCTGATT
The DNA here is from genome assembly GCF_963924665.1 of Micromys minutus. Taxonomy (NCBI): domain Eukaryota; kingdom Metazoa; phylum Chordata; class Mammalia; order Rodentia; family Muridae; genus Micromys; species Micromys minutus. Next base: position 117,743,012 of record NC_137969.1, read on the forward strand.
TTTATCAGGTTCCACTGATTTGTATGTCTGCTTTATATGCCATGCCTTGCCATTTTTTTCTACTAATTTACTGCATGTTTTGAAGTTAAGTTTAATAATCTCTCCAAATTTGCTATTTTTTGCTCACTATCGATGTGGCATTTAGGGCCATTTGTGTTCCATACCAGTGTCAGTAGTATTTTTTTCATTTTTTGCAAAGAATGCAATGGGGATTTTGACAGTAAAAACACACTGATAGTTCAAGAATGTTAATATTAGTAAAGCACCATCCTCCAGTGATGGTATTTGGCTGATATACAATATGTCAACATCGTTGAACAAAGTATGTGTGTGTGGTTTTGTCATGACAAGGTTGTCATCCTTTTGAGATGTCTGTAAATAACACTTTGGGTGTATTCAATAATGTTAGTTCTCCCAGTTCATAAATAGTGGACATCATTTGTGTGTGTGTGTGTGTGTGTGTGTGTGTGTGTGTGTTGATTCTTTATCCTGCAACCTTACTAAATTCATCTATCAATTATAATGATTTCTAGTGAAAACTTTGTGTTTTTCTCTCTATATAAAATCACGTCACATATAAATTATTTGAAAACCTCTTTTTCCTGTTTTGGGTGTCTTTTATTTCTTCAGCATGTATTACTGTTCAGGCTGAGACTTCCAATATTGAATAAGAATGTTAAGCATGAACATTTTTTTCTTGTTCCCACTCTTAGAACAAATGATTTCAGATTCTTACAACTGGACATTATATAGCTGATTTGTTTGTCATATGTAGATATTACTGTGTCAATGTATATCCTTAGCTCATTTCCTAGTGGTTTCTCATGGTAGAATGTTAAATTTAACCATTTTATTTATTGAAGCATAGTTTTACACCTTAACTCTGGTGACACACTGTTACAGTTATTAATTTGTGTTCCCTGGACTAAGTTCCACTTAATCATGACCTGCAGTCTTTTTTATATGCCATTTCATTTTTATTTGCTTGTTTTATTGAGAACTTTTACATCTAGGTTCCTCAGGGATACTGGTCTATATATCCTTTTCTTGTGTCTTTGTATAGCTTTAGAATCGGTGTGGCCTGGTTTTGCAGAAAGAGACTGGAAAGGTTGTTTCCTTTTCAATTACTGTGCTGATCCAACTTTTGGGTCCATGTGACCAAACACCCAAGAAAAGTAACTTAAGGGAGAGGGTTAGTGTATCATAGCTGGGATGGTGTGATGGAGTGAAACAGTACATATCTTGGTGGTCAGTAAACATAGGATAGGGGGCTATTCTTAGTTGTCAACTTAACTACATCTGCAATGAACTACAATGCAGAAATGGGGGGGCACCCGTGATCCATATCTTGAGGCTGGAAGACACAGGCTCCTGATCCAGATCTTGGCATGAGACAACACACACTTTTGAATCAGATCTTGAGTCATAGTGGCCATGAGAAGCTTAGGCCCAGGCATGCCTTTAATTCCAGGAAACTGAGGTAAGCAGATCAATGGGTTGAAGGCCAGCCTCAGACAGCAATTCCAAATCCAGGCATAGTGGTACAAACATTTAATCTGGGCCAAACCTTCTGCCGGATGCCTACATAAGGATGATGGGAGAAGGAAGACTCGTTCTTCTTTGCCTGCTTTCAGTTAAGTTGCCAGCACGTTTATTGGAACCTACTTCTTCAGGATTTCAGCTCATACAGAAGACCATCGGACACTACTAGCCTCATAGGACTGTGCAACTAGATTCTTGGACTTCCCACTCACAGCTGCTCATTGTTGGGTTAGTTAGACTGCAGACTTCCCAGTCACTGTTGCCAAATGCTGGGTGAGTTGGAAGTCATTACAATACATTACCTTAACATATAGAGACATTCCATGAGTTCTGTGACTCTAGAAAACTCTGACTAATACATCTCAATCCAGAGGCTCCACATCTCAATGACATCATGATGTCATGATGACTCCATCAGTGGATTACTGAGTAGGTCGGCACCCTGTGGATCTAGTTGACTCTAGAAATACCCCACAGACACTCAGGCACATCCTTTCCAACCAAGGTGATAAGTCATCCAAGTACTATGGGACAGTTTAAAGTGAACCAGCATGAATTCTTCTTTAAGCAATGTTTGGTAAAGTTCAGCTTTGAAATCACCCAGCTCTAGGCTTTTATGTTGTTGTTGCTGGAGGCATTTTATTACCAGCTCTATATCATTATTTGTTAGTAGGCAGTCTAGCTTTTTTACATCCTCATGGTCCTGCCAGTCAGATATACCCAGAAATGTATTCATTTCACCAAAGTTTTCCAACATGGAAGATATGCACTTTCTCTTGAGGTAGAATTGAAGTAGAAAAGACCAGATACTGATTTATTGATTTGCTTAAAGCACTGCTTGCACTGCCTATATGCAAGCAGGATTTCACTTCCTACCTGAAACAGAATAATCTGGAGAAATAGCTGAGACAATGGGCTGTTGCCCTTAACAACCCGCTGACTGCCCCATGAGCTTCTGTAAGATCTTGCTTTCTTGACCACCACAACTTGCAGTTTTAAAATATAAAATGGGAATAGAAACTGGACCCAGGATTAAGGCCTTTCAGGCTATTCTGGCTTTGGCCCACTAATGCCATATCCTCTCTTCAACTCTCATTGCTGTCCAGGAAGAGTCCCAGAAAGACTCCTAACAGTTCATTAATGATCTTTTTCTTCCATAACATCAATGAGCTGTGTGCTTTTTCATCTCTGATTTTGTTTATTTAGGTTTTCTCTCTTTTTAATCTATGTTTCTCTAAAGGAACATGTTAGCTTTGGGTATATCTGATTACAGATGTGAGGTGACAAACACTCTGTGTGAGGAATATGTCACTCATGAGCCCATGTGTTAGGGCTTGTTGGAGTCTGGCTGAGGTGCTTACCTCACACTGGGACTAGGGCCTGTGAGTGCCTCAGGGATTTTCAAGAGCAAATGGATGAGTGTCTGAAGGAGGAGGGAGACTGGCCTTTTGAAAGAGGTTGGCCTCAAGAGACAGAATAAAAGATGCTTTGTGATAAGCTCCTTCTCTATAAGGCCCCTGTATTTCCATGCCCTCTAGCATCTCTGCTACACTCTGTTTTAAACTCTCTTGTGAAGTATGATCCACTCTCTCACATCCCATTTTCTTTTTGTTGTGGAGGAAAGCACTCTAGATACCTGTGGTCAGCCACCTTGCTGATATCACTCAGCCTTTGTTATTATTGATGTGTTTATAAAAAGATAAACAAAAAATATGTCCTGGGTTTCGGCACCAATGTTATTAAAAGGATAAAGAGAGTGGAGAGTGTGTGTGTGGGGGTGTATCCCTTCCCCCTGAGGGACCAGCCACATGACAACAGTATGGTATAGAATAGAGTTTATTCTGGGCATGGGAATGGGGGTTAAGAGGGTAGTAGAAGCAGAGGGGGGTAGGGGAGGGGAAAGGAAGAGGAGAGGAGAAGGGAGGAGAGGAGAGAAGAGGAGAGGAGGAGAGGAGAGGAGAGGAGAGGGGAGGGGAGGGGAGAGGGGAGGGGAGGGGAGGGGAGGGGAGGAGAGGAAGAGGAGAAGAGAGGGGAGGAGAGGAGAGGAGAGGAGAGGAGAGGAGAAGAGGCCAGCCATAAGCATGGGGGAAGGGGAGGGACATAGGGGTAAGAACAAAAGAAACAAGAACAAGAGCATGAGGGCAAGAGAAGAGAGTGAGAAGGCAGCAAATATCGTTCTAGGTAACTGTAGGAGGAACATGCCTGGATGTTGCCAGGTAACTGTGGGGAGGGTTTTGGACAGCATCCTAACAATTATAGTGTCTAGAAGTCTAACCCCAGAGGGGGCTAAAGGATCTGCATAATGAATAAAATACCTGCCAGACCCATAGAGGACATGGAGTTTACCCATCTCTGGGCAAGAAGAGTGATTTGTGTGGTTAGAAAAGTGGTGAACAGAGAGTACATGGTGCTATGTGCTGGCAATGCTCCAAAGAGAGGCTGTGTACCAGCTTCCAGGATGATGAACAAGCTTGAAAAACTCCCAGCACTGCAAACATGACCAGAGAAACACAGATGGCAGTGGGGCCTGAAGAAACTTTCATGCTGGGATGGAGACATTCTCCATGGAAACATGTGAACCCATAACCAAAGAAGGAGTTTCCCTGTAATTCTCCAGGCCTTGCTATTGTATATAATTCCAAAACCATTCACAACAGCCACCATTTACCAGGAATAAGCTAATAAAGGCTGAGATCAATGTATCTTAATGACCCAGGAACCAATGGAAATAAAATTGTCTGAGGAACCAATGAATATGCTGTTTCTTATACTTGGGAATGCAGGCATAGATTTGTAGTCATATGTATATGTATGTGTATGTGTATGTGTATATGTATATGTATGTATCTTGTATTTCACATGCCGAAATTCATGCTATTTTTTTCTAAGAATTAGGTTATATTTTTCTCTCTTCTCTAAAAAGAAAAATGCCCAGAAATCACCTTGGCACCCCTGTGAGTACCTGTGCTATCCAGAGGCTCCTAGTGTCAGAAATAAAGAAAATTCTACCCTTAAAGATATCAAAAAGCCATGTCATGAAGAGAGTACATACACCTTGTTGAATGATGTCAAAACACACTATGTGTCAACCAAATAACATGTCGCTGAAGGCTGATATACAAATTCTAACAGTCTTACCTTGCACTGTCAGTATGGTTTTGCCTTCCTTTTCTTCTTTCTTTTTTTTATTTTGCTGGTATAGGGGTTGATAGACAGTTTTATGGTACATTAAGAATTATAAAACTAATGGTATCTTAGTAATGATGACAAAGTGGCAAGATGAGAGTGCTAGATAGGAATCTTCACAGCAAGGCACGGCTGGGATGTTTCCAATGACTCTTAAAAAGGAAGCAATCCAGGGCTCCTCATGTGTAGCCTGGAGCAGACACCCTCTGGGAGACATGAGCTTCTAATTCCCAAGAGAAGGAAGATAAAAATTGTCAAATAAATGAGGACAGCCACTGAAAAGGAAAGCTGCTTGGAGCAGATAATTGCATCTTATCCGTCCTCCCATCCTTCCTCCTCTGCGTTCTTCCTGTCAGCAATGCAGCTGAGATGTCTATTAATAGATGCCAATCTGTGACACAGGAGCAGCTGTTGTGCAACACTGGGGACAGAGCTACCTGGTAAAACGTCGAGCTAGAAGACGGAAGAGGTTTGAGTTCTTGTTAAGTCTCCTAAGCATTATTTTTAGGGACAGCTCACCTTCTCATTGGGAGAGAGATAGATAATCCATCTTAAATCCCAATGATTAAGATTTTGAAACCAAATCCCTCCCCAGTCAAATGGAAGAGCAGAGCTATGATTACCTAATATTTTACCCACAGTAAACTTGCAAGTAGATCATCGTTAGTGATGGTGGAGATAAAGCCTCTTGCTGGAAGGTTCTTGTGGTAATTATGAAAACTTTTGGCCAAGCCCTTATCAGATCTGGTTGTATTATCCCTGTCTACCTTTAAGATGAGGGTTTTGCAAAGCTCCTGCCAGGACTTGTACTGATCCATCAGGGGCTTGCCTTTGCTTTCTACCTGAACTATTAAGATGATCTTCTTTCCCCAAGGACTTTTTGTAAACATCTTTTGAAGGCTCTATTTTGGGAGCATTAAGTAATATATGACACTGTACATACCCACACAATCAGTCACACAGAGAGCACAAGGGGCATCCAGTGAGAAAACCAGTAATTGACAGTGCCACCTTTCCTACCCTCTATTCCTCAAAACTTAAGGTTTTACCTTCCAGGAATGATAAAAAAAATTTGTGATATTTCCTAGCCATTTCCTTTTGAGAATGTTCCAGTCTCATTTCTTTTAATGAATCCTGTGGGCTTTTTTGTTTGTTTGCTTTGAGTTCTTTATAAATTTTGGATATTAATCCTATGTTAGATATATAGCTGGCAACAATTCTTTTGCATTGTGGACTTTCTCTTTACTCAATTTATTCTTTCTGTGTCCCTTCCTCCCTCCCTTCCTCCCTCCTTCCTTTCCTCCCTCCTTTTCTTCTTTTCTTTGAGTAGGCCTGACTGTCCCGAAACTCACTCTGTAGACCAGGCTGGCCTCAAATTCAGGTCTGCCTGCCTCTGCCTTCTAAGTGCCGGAATTAAAGGTGTGGACTACCATTGACTGATGAATGTTTCTTCAGCTGTGAAGAGGCTTCTCAAGTTCATAAAATCCCACTTGTGCGTTGTTGGCCTTAACTCTTGGGCAAACTGAGTTCCACTGAGGAATTTCTTTCTTACACCGTATTACGCATAGCACAGTCTGTTTCTTTCCAGCAGCCCCAGGTTCCATGTTCAAGCCTTTGATCCCTGTAAAGTTAGTTTTTGTGCAAGGTTATAGATACTGTTGCAATTTCATTCTTCTTTTATGTAGATATTTAGTTTCCCCACAACCATTTATTGAAGTAGCTTTTTTTCCTCCAGCTAATATTTTTTTGCATATTTAAAAAAATTAAGTAGGTGAAATTTCTTACACTCACATTTGGGTTTTAATCATTGGTTTTCATCTCTCTTTTTTGTGCCACACTATATTATTTTTAACACTACGGCTCTGTAATTATAATCCCTCCGGCATTGTTCTTTTTGTTTTGTTTTTGTTTCATTTTGTTTTAGGACTATTTCGGATATACAAGATCATTTTTGGGTTTCATGTGAATTTTAGAATAATATTTTCTATTTCTGTGAAGAATAAGATGGAAGTTTTGGTTGACACTGTATTGAATCTGTAAACAGCTTTCTGTGCAAGCACAGGCTTTCCATTTTCTAAGGTGTTTCTCCATCTGTCTCAGAGGCTTAATAGTTTTACTGTAGCAGTCCTTCACTTCCTCAATGAGGTTGATTTCTAATTTTTTTGAGGCTGTTATGTCGTCAGAAATCTGTGCATTATCTCCTTCTCTGTGTGTTTGCTGTTGATGTGTAGAAAATCTATGGATTTGTTCAGGTTGTTTCTGTATCCTGCTATGTTTCTGAATTTGTCATTTCTGGAGGTGTTTTGGTAGGTATTTTGCAATCTCTCATCTCATCTGCAAACGGGGAGAATATCCCTTTTATGTATCTCTTTAATATCCTTCTCATGTCTTATTGCTCTAGCCAGTACCCAGCACAGTATTTTTTTTTTTTGGGGGGGGGGGGAGTGAAACTACCGGCTGCACCTGTCTCCTTCCTGACTCAGGGAGATTGCTTCAATCTTTTCTCCATTCTAAATTTTAAAATGATGTTTCCTGTGGGGTTTCTTGTATTGTGAACCATGCATCTTTTATTGTGTGTATATATGTGGGTTTTTTTATTTTAATTTTTAAAATTCACTTTATATCTTCATCACATCTCCCTTCTTTCCTCTTCCTAGTTTCATCCTTACGAATCCCTCCTACAATTGTACCTCTCCTTTTTCTCAGAGAATGGGGAGACCCCCTCAGATACCAGCTCACCCTGAGACATCTAGTCCGGACACGACTAGGCACATCCTCTCTTACTAAGGCCCAACCAGGCAGTCCAGGTAGGGGAAAGGGAATTAATAGGAGGGAACAGAGATAGATACAGCCCCTGCTCCACTTGTTATGTGGGTTTCTATTATTGTGGTGAGGGGTGTTCTTTCTATCCCTATATTTTAAAGATTTTATCATGATAAGTTCAGTTTTGTCAAAGGCTTTTTATTCACCTATTCAGATGATCATGCAATTTTTTTATCTTTAAGTCTATTTATGAGATTTATTCCATTTATTGACTTGTATATGGTGAACCATGCCTGCATTTCATAGATAAAGCCAATGTGGTCATTTGGTATATAATTGCTTTTATGTGTGCTCATATTCTGCTTGTAAGTATCCTATTGAGTGTCTATGTTCATTAGGGATGTTGCGCTGTAGTTTTATTTCTTGTTCTTTGAGTCTTTACTTGGTTTTAGTGTTAGAGTGATAGTTGCTTTGTGGAAGAAGTTTGGGGATGCTATTTCTATTCATATTCATAGTTTAAGAAATATTGACTGTATATATATATTTTTGAATGTCTGGTATAATTCTGCTATAAAGCCATCTAGCCTTGGAAGGTTTTTTTAAGCTGGAGGGCTTTTTATTAAAATTTTTATCTCATCATTTATATTTATTTTTTTCCTTTTTCCATTTTAGTTATGATTGTTTAGCTGAATCCACAAAATTATTCTTTTCTGTTTTATTTTACTTTTTTCACTTAATAAATACATTTTAAGTTTTCCGGTATAACATTCTGAATTGCTTTGGTATCTGTTATAAGGTTTTCTTGTTTACTTTGGCTTTTGTTCCCTTGGGTACTCTTTTTCTTTCTTTTGTTTAATTGGGCAAGAGTCTATCAATCTTGTTCATCTTTTCAAAGAAGCAGCTCTTAGGTTGGTTGATTCTTTGTGCTATTTTTTGTTTGTTTCTTTGTTTGTATTTTATTGATTTCTGCTCCAAATTTTATCATTTCTTGACATCAACTGGTTTGGATTTGGTTTGTTCTTGGTTTCCCAAATGTTACGCTGCATAATTAAGCCATTTATTTGTGCTCTTTCAGATTTTTAAACTTTCTCTCATAGGACTGCTATCAATTGTTCCAGAGGTTTGTTGTGTTGTTTTTTCATTTTTATTTAGCTCCAGAAAATTCTTTTGTTCCTTTCTTGATATTTTTTCTCTGACCTATTTAATCATCACTTGGTAATGAACTGTTTGGTCTCCATCAGGTTGTGTATTTGCTAGAAACTTATGTAATTTTAAAGTTTTATTGCATTGTGCCAGATAATGTACAGGAGTGATTTCATATTTTTTTTAATTTGCAAAGATTTGTTTTGTGGCCTGGGATGCTTTTCTATTTTTAGAAAATAAAATGTGTACCCTTTACCATTTTGATTTTATGTGCTGTAGCCATTTCTTAAGTTTATTGATATATGATGGCAATTAATTCTTAGTGTTTCTTTGTTTAATTTTTCCCCAGATGCCTTGTCTATTAAAGAAAGTGGTTTATTAAAATCAGCCACTATTGATGGACTGATGTTAATTCATGTCTTTAAATCCTATAGTACATTTTTAATGAATTTGGGTGCTCTAGAGTTTGGTGCATATATGTTTAGGATAATTATGCATTCTTCTTAACCTCTCCCTGACTAAAGTAAAATGTCCCTCTTTATCTCTTCTGATTAATTTTAGTTTTAAGTTTATTTTGTCTGATATTAGAATAATAGTGCTGGCTTGTTTCCTGGTCCCATTTACTTGCTGTACTTTTTCCATTCTTTTATTCTAAAGCAGTAGGTTTCAACTTGGCTTAGATGGAATGAAGTCAGTTAGCCATAGTAGAATGAATTGCATCATGGGTCTTCTTATCTATGCTTGTGGTATGGAGGTATATCTGATGGATTTGAAAGGTTGAATGTAGCAAGGGAGGGACTATGGGTTCAGGGTTGTTAGGTATGATCCTCTCATAAGTCAAGACATTGTTGACAGTGCAGGCAAAGTGTAGCCAGAATATGACAGAGAACTGGAATTGAGACCAGAGATCTATCGGGTTTGGTAGGATGAGTGGACAGAGATGGGTGGAGAGAATTACTAGGTTAGACCTAGAGAAGGATGGGGGAGATATGGCAAGGCAGATAAGTTGGATGGGAAGGTAAAGAGGGGACATGTGGTTGTTGGTCCTGGTGAAAGTCTCATACTTCATTTTTTATAGAAAAAGATGTTTTTCAAGTTTAGCAAGTCCCATGATTCTTATTACTATATTTTCAGATGAACATGGTCTCTGTGTATATATAAAACATGATAAGCACTTTGTAATTATCTCTTGAAGAAACAAAAATATCCAATTAGATTGGAATGCATCCAGAATTGGTGCCTTCTGAATTGGCTCATGATAGTTAACAGATCTGGTGTGTCTTGGGATACATAATTGGCATATGTAGAATTATCATAGTCTCAGAGATGATTACTGGCTTTGTTTTGATGTCCTTTAATTTCACATTTGTTTCAACTCCTTTACCAGACTCATATGTTTATCTCCTCTGCATCTGTTCTCAGAATATTAGTGTTTAGCACAGAAACAGTATCAATAAACCTCAGTTGTTACTAAGATTGCCAAATAGCAAACAAGTAGTCAATTGGCCAAAAAATTGTTACTCTAATTTTAAATTTTTAAAAAAGTTCTTTTCAAATAAATCTTGGGAAAGCTGAGTTCTTAATTTGGGAAGATGTGATATTTGTTTTTACTTATCTGATTTTTGTTTGTTTTGCTTGGGATTTTTTGCTTGTTTGTTTTGTTTTGTTTTTGAGACAGAATCTATGTAGCCTTGACTGTCATGGAGCTCACTGTGTAGACCAGGGCAGTCTAAAATTCTCAGAGATCTACCTGTATCTAACTTCCTAGGACTAGGATTAAAGGGCTGAGTTATTACTCCCAACTTTCTTTGTTTTGTTTCACTGTACAGCACGTTCAGGCTGGTGCCGAGAGCCTGAAGAACTTCCTGAGAGCTGCTGGTTTCCCATTGGATCCTGAAGAAGCTGGATCTGGCGTCAGAGGGACAGTAGAGCAGCAATAGGTAGACATCCTCACCAGAAGGAAGCAAAGGCAGGCAGACAAGTAGCCTTCTTTAACCTTGGATATTAATTTTAAACCTAGCTGAGTGTCAAGAGCTCCTGACCTCCTTGGGGCATGATCTTTTTCCCCAGTTTATTGATCTGGAAATGCCCTCATGGACCTACACAGACAAATGTCTCTTAGTTTCCACATCCCACTGAGTTGACAACCAAGATTAACCATCACAAAGATGAAAAAAAATGTAAGATAAGTTGGAAAGATTATGAAACGTCCACATTTCCTCCAGACCCATAGTTTTCAGAGTATCCCTTGCCTTCAACCCAGTCACCATTCCAATCTTAGGGTTAGAGATTTACATAACTCAATCTGGGATCTTCCTTTCTTTAAAGAAATGAGTAAGGCTGAGTTCCCAACTATTAATTAGTGCTTTGTCTTTATGGGGACCATACTCCTCCCTAGGGTCCTTAAACTAAACTCCTGAGAACAAAAGACGTTCCTATCAACCAGGAAATTCCAAGAAATTAGCTCTGTGCCAGGAAATGGTAACATAGACTGCACTTGTCTTCAAGGGGATGCTAGACAAAGTGCTTTCTTAATGGATGGTACATACTTCCAGCTAGGCCAGAGGTAGGAGATCTGTGATTTGTTGAAGGACATAGCAGGTTACTTCTTTTCTGCTTTGTTGCCTATCAGTGACTTGATTTCTCCAAAAAATAATAGGCCTTCCCTGTATCTGTTTTCAGTAGGCTGCTTGTAAAAATAGCCACAGTTGCATATCTGTCTAGACAAAGTTTTATTTGTTTTTTTTTTTTTTTTTGTTTTCCCTAAAGACTAAATTAAGAGCCTCTGTGTTCTTCCTACCAGGGGTATCCTCCTTGAGGACATTTGGTGGATAAGCTTAAGTGGGAAGAAAAAAAAAACCTCAATTTGACTTTGCTACTGAGGAGTCTCTTGTTGTCCAGCAGAGTTAAAGTAAAAGAAGTTGCTTTGAAAAAGACTGGTCAAGGATGTCCCTCTGATGGCACTGCTTACAATGATGTAACTTACAATGAGGGCTACAGAAACTGTTGATATTTTCAGCTCGGAAGGTCTAAATGATTAACTCTCAGTGAAGTTAGATCATAGAGCACAAATAAATCTGCATTTTCATCCCCTTCATTGGGCTTCAGGTAAGATAGTTGTAGTTAAAGTTAATTTACCTCTCAAAAGTTATGTTGAGATAGTCAGAGGTTTTAAGCACATTCATGTGTTCTAGACCTTTCTTTCTCATATGCCCTTGGATGGAAGATTATGGGATAATGTCATAGGCAAGAAAATGAACTTAATGAGATCTTGCCTCAGTGCAAATTTTACACACACATGGTCACCTCATATTTTAAGGTATTTAAAAAAATTAAAACCTGGAGAAGAGGCAAATGCTTATAAAACCTTAACACTCAAAAGAGAAGGCATGAGAATCACAAATTTGAGGCCAGCTTGAGGTGTATAAGATACCTTGCCTCAAAAATTCAAAGTGAAATCACACAAATATATACAAATACTAGGAATTTTTTTCTTTCGCCTCTTTCTGAAATTTGATTTAACATATTATTGCTTGCAGTTGGTGGTTTTGCTTTTTGTTTGTTTTTTTGAAACATAGTCTCACCAGATACTTCAGGCTGAACTCAAGTTTTCTGCCTTAGCTTCTGAGTACTGAAATTATAGGCATGTCTCAGCATACAGAGAAGCAGTCAATATTTTCATTGCCATTCATTTTATAAAACTATTTTGCAACTAAAATAATAGGCAATGATAGTTTTTCCAACATGAAATATTAAGCTTATATTGCCTCATGGTATATAATGTTTAGTAAACCACCTCTGTAATGTCAGTCATGGGAACAAATTGGGTACTGAGATTTTGTTCTGATCTAAAGAAAAAAAATTTTATTTAAGACAGATATTAATTTCCCTTTCAAATCAGTGTAGGACAGTGAATATTGGTATTGTCTTTACATTGTCTCTAGAAAAATACTCCTACCAACTGCCACAGAACACAAACTCACATTTCATTTATCAGAAACAAGGTAGTATGTAGCTGCAAGGGAAGCTAGAAAATGTAGTTTTTGTTCTAAGTAGCCATGTGCACCACTAAAAATGGCATTACTCTGGAGGATACTAGGGACTGAAAGAGGTATTGACTGGGAGCATCCCAGGGAAAAAAGAGTAAGCTCTTAAGCTGATCCAGTCTTTCCCTACTCCCCTGGTCTTCAAGGTGCACCCATGCCTATACTTGAGCTATGCTGGCATCTGGGTATCTGGCAAGACCTGTGCATTAGGAAGCTTTCATGCTCTTCCTCCATGAAGGGAAAGAGTATTTGAACTTGAATATTATTTACAGTTAGACCAGGAAATTTAACATGGTAAAGTGCCTGACACTGAAAAGTTGGTGGCTCATGGCTCCACATAAGAAAGGAACAAGAATTATTAGGGATGTGTCAAAGTCACCTTCTTCTTTACTCTCAAGTGTCCAGGCCCTGAGGTGATGCAGTGAGACCCACTCAATCTGACTTTAATGAGATACCATATTATAATCGGGGTGGGAGGAATTTCACATGTTAGAAACACAAAACATGCCAAACCATCTGGCCTCACTGGGGGGCCTTAAAAAGAAAGGCCACCATAGATGGTTAGTGTGTCCCCAAGCTTTGGGCCTGCAAGCTGTCAGAATACTCTACTTTCTGTCCCAATGCAAATGAGATATGCATTTTTTGCAGAACTATGAAGTTGCAACATTCAAGTCATCAAGCAGACCTCTCAGTGGGACCTTTACTCTTTCAGGAAAGCATAGTCCCCTAGCTTCAAATTCTGCTTGGGGATGAAAGAAACCACAACTTTAAACTTTACCTAGTACCAGTCTTTCTGGTTAGTCACATCAGCCAAAGGAAGCAGAGATTTCCTTTTTCTCTCTTTTGGAAGAGGAACAACTAACCAAAACACGGTTTATAAATGCAAATAATTTATTTCTGGGGAAAGGGAGGTACCTAATACAAATGCTAAATGGGATTTCGATTTTCACTTCCTTGCTGTAGCCTGGGGCAACAGAATTTCCTCTCTGAGAGCCTAAGGAGCAAACTCACCATTGGGATTCATCCTGCCAAAATGCTATTTGGGAGGCAGTCTGTATTTCAAAGGCCAGGCTAACCTGGAGAGATACAATGCAGGCTTGAGTAAAGTTGAGAAACCTCTTCTCACCAGGAGCAGATTACAATGCTACAGGGAGGTTGCATTTGGTAATAGATTGTTGACCAAGGCAGGGCAAGATTTGGAAATTTACATATTTTACTATTCATTACCTCAGGACTAAAGGAATTAGAATGACAGCAGGCACTATCTGATAGTCTGATGCCACAGGAAGGGAATGCATTATGTGGGTAGGTAAATAGGCACAGTTTGTTTTGCCTTTTCCTTCTCTACTTGATGTTCTATTAAAGTCAAGCATGGAAAATTCCTTTTTGAAGAAAAGGGCACATAGATGAGAATAATTAACCCAATACCAAAGGCCCACTATGGCGCCCAGAGAGTGAGCCAGTGGTAGTCCAGGCTCAAGGAGGAACTGAGTGAAGTCCAGGCCAGGAAGGCAAGATTGAGTTGGGGTAACACCATGTTACCAGGGAGAGCTTTCCAGGGTGCCAGCATTGGTGAAGTCTTGAAAGATGTCATCAGAAGACAGCAACATAGGCAAAAGTCAGACTTGGCAGGATACCGAAGTCCCACATTTCTGTATGGCTCCCTACCCAGCCATCCCACTCAGACATAGCAAAACAACTTCTAGTGTCCACTGCATACTTCCCATTGTTTTCTTTCCAAAATTGCTCCTAGGAAAGTCTCTAATACTAGCAATTCAAACATTAGGGGCTTTGAGTTTCAATAGTACTGTTAAATGATGTTGAAGTAAAATGGCAGGTGTCAGTCACAAAGTACAGGCCCATGTTCTAACAAGTTTCTCCCATTTCAAAAATAAATGTATAGTGATCTTAGCATTGTTATTGGTTAAGAAGACTCTTTTCTCCCATTAAATTACCTTTGTACCTTTGATGGTATTGGTTAGAGTCTCTTCTTGGGCTCAGTTCTGTTTAACTGATGAGATTATCCATTTTCTTCCGATATCTTGTTGCCGATATCCTGTTTAAAGTCAAATAATGGCAGTTGTGACTTTCTCCTTTATAGATCAATTAGGTGCAGATCTGACACTTTAACAATACAGAACTTTCCTGTCCATGGCCATAGAATGCCTCTCCATTTGGTTATATCATCAGAGGCTTCACCCCAGCTTGCAGAAGTTCCTGCAAATCGTTTTGTTTGTTTCTGTGGTTGGTTTTTGTTTTATTTCTAAGTTTTCATTTTGGATTATAAGAGCTATTGCATTGAAAATGTCAAATTCTAATTGTCCATAAATAGAATAAAAGAAGTTAATTAACTTTTATGCAGTAACTATCCTATAATCTTAATATTATTATCGATAAGTTTCAGGAGGCTTTTGGTCAATTCTTTGGAATTTATTCCATTTTAATCTATTTGCCTTTTATTCTTCATTTTTTTTTCTTGTTCTGATTTCTGGTACAGTGTTGAATAAGAGTGGTCAGAGAGACACCTTGCTCTTTACTATGGTTTTGCAGAGAAAAAAGCCTCTTTTTAGTCGTTAAATGTGATTGGAACCTGAAATTTCTATAAATGTTCTTAATTATGTTGAGAACACCTGTCATAATAGGTTGCAGACATTAACATGTATATTAACACTTAAAAATAATGTTTGCATCTATTGATGTTAAGTGATTTTTTTATTAACCTGTCAATGAGATGATTGGATTATTTATATTTCAAGTGTTATTTGGGGTGCTGCTGGCACACACCTTTACTCCTAGCATTTGAGAGGCAGAGGCAGCCATATCTCTGAGTTTTATGCCAGCGTGGTCTTCAGAGTGAGTTCCAGGACACCCAGGGTTACACAGAAAACTGTCTTAAAACACAAACAAATAAACAAACAAAAACAAATTCCAAGTGCTAACCTATATTGTCATTACATCTATCTGATAATATGCTGTCATTACATCTATTTGATAACATGCTGTCATTACATCTATGTGATAATATGCTGTTATTACATCTATGGGATAATATGCTGTTGCTACATCTATGGGATAACATGCTGTTATTATCACATCTATGTGATAACATGCTGTTATTACATCTATGTGATAACATACTGTTATTACATCTATGTGATAATATGCTGTTATTACATTTATGGGATAACATGTTGTTATTACATCTATGAGATAGCATGCTGCTATTATCACATCTATGTGATAATATGCTATTCTAAGCCTTTTTCATCTTTGTTCATGAGAGATCTTGGTCCATAGTTTTTTTCCCTCTACCGTTCTTTTAAAATTTTGTTGTTAGGTTGGTGTTTACCTCATAGAATGAAATAGAAAGTGGTTTTCTTTTGTTGTTGTTGTTGTTGTTTTAACTTTTTTACTTCTATCTTTTGAAAGACATAGAAAAACAGGTATATTTACCCTTTAATATGTGGTAGCATTCTCCACTGGAGTCATGGAGACCTGTTTCTTTCTATTTCTTTAGCTTCCTTTCAGAGATTATAAATTGTTGATTCATTTCTGTAATAAACATAAAGCTATTCATGTCATCTACTTATATATAAGTTTGATGGATTGTGTCTTTCAAAGAAATTATCTATTTCATTCATTTTAAATTGTTGAAATAAAGTCTTATGAGGTGGTAGTGATGAAACATTTTTCACTAGATGTATATTGTATTATCTCTTTTTGTTATTGATTAGATGGCCAGAGGTTTATGAATTGTATTGATCTTATGAAACAGCTTTAAATTTGGATAAATTTCTTTTTTAATCATCTGTTTTCAGTTTTATTAATTGATGGCCAGGATTTTCTTTGTCTTTCCTTGGGCTCATGTTGCATATATTTTCTCTCTAGCCTCTTGAGTGGAAATACAGATTGCTTATTTCATGTCTCTCCTTTGTTTTATATATTTTCAGTCAACGCCCTACATATTATACTTTCATTTGCTTAACTTAAAGAATTTAACATTTCTCTTGAGATTATAATATCTAAACAGTTTGGTCAGTCCCAGTTACTTTTCTGCTATTGATTTGTGGATCATTGTGGTTTGAAAGAATATTTTGCATGGTTTCCATTATTTAACTGATCTTAGGTATTTGTGGTCCAGAAAGTGGTCTACCTTGGTGTGTGCTTTTCGTGAACATAAGAATGTATGTTTTGCTGTTGTGTGAAGTATCAGGCAACTGTTACTAAGGTCTGATTGATTGGTGGCGAAGCTCAGCTATCTAAATCCACACTGAATTTCTGCCACCATGTCTGTTAATTACACACTGATGGAGTTTATGTCTGCAGCTCTCATATTCTGTGGTTCTAATTCACATATTTTTAAATACTTCTTAGTTCTGTATGTATCAAGGATTGCTGTTATCTCTGACAACTGGCCCTTTCATTGCTCTGCAATGCTGCTTTTTTGTCTAAACTACAGATGCTTTAAATTATTTTTAAAGGTTTATATTATTTTTATGTACAAAGATATTTATATATATATATATATATATATATATATATATATATATATATATATATATATATATATATATATATGTTTAACACATGCACACAAGGAGGCCAGAAAGGGGTGTTAAATCTTCTGGGACTGGAGTTACAGACACATGGGTCATGAGCATCCATGTGAGTATTGAAAAATGTGAGTATTGAAAAATGTGAGTATTGAAAATCAAACCCGAGCCCCTGGAAGAGCAGCAAGTGATCTTATTCATGGAACCATCTCCTGACTTTCATGAGATACCTCTCAGATATCTGATCTCTTTTTAATTGTTGTTGTTGTTGTGGTTGTCGGTGGTGGTGGTGGTGGTGGTACTGATAGTTGGTGCATGGGTGTGTTTCTAAATATATCAACACAATCTACTCAGTCTGTATAATGTTATTTGTAGGTTATGACTTCATGACTGACCACTTGGTTTTAGTTAACTAGCTGGGAGACTCTTCCAAGGGGAAGTAAACTATTTATACTTAAAGTAATTATTAATATTAGTTACTTTCCTAAATACATGTCCTTATGTTCTTTTCCTTTTATTCTTTTTCTTATAGTTTTAATTGAGCATTTTATGTGATTTTATTTTCTAGCCTCTTTTAGCATACCAATTATATTTGAAAATGTTTAGTGTTTCCCAAGAGTTCATAGTATAAATTTACAACCAATTTAAGCTGGCTTTCATATGTTGCCCTCCTGTTTTATGAATGATGAAGGATGCACTACCGAGTGAGTGTTCCGCTCTTTAAAGTTTGCTGCCGCTCTCTGTGCTCACCCATGCTATTATGATGTAGGCATTGCAGCACTATTTTTATGCCAAGTGTTGGAAATTAGAAATGCAATGATAATATTTTATTTTAGCCTCATTTATTTTCATGTTGACATGCCTCCTTTCTTGAAGGTGTGTAAAGGTGCTTGACAAAACAATTGCCAAAACCAACTTGGGAAGGAAATGGTTTATTTGTGCTATAGGTGACAAGAGCCAAGGCAGGAACTCCAGGCAGAAATTTGGAGGCAAGAACTAAAGCAAGAATGTACTTACTGACTTGACTTGCTTCTCCTGTTGCTGCTACCTTTCTTATACAGCTCAATACAACTGGCCTGGAGCTGCTCATGGTACTCTGATCCCTCGTTGTATCAATTAGCAATTCGGAAAATTTCCCACAACCATACCCACAGGCCAACCTGACTGAGATAAACAAAAGCAGCAGGTAACAAATATCATCAAATCGGACGTTTTTTTTACAACACTCAGCAGACTCAATTGTAAACCAAAGTGATGTTTTCAAATTGCAGGCTTACAAACCTCTAGCAAAATTTGACTGGAAAAGTCAGGACTGTGAGTCAGTTCAAACTGAGCTTTCTCCCCATAGATAGGCTTCTGGTTTCTTGTTTCCACTGTAGTACTTTTGCACTATGGGATGAAAACAGTAACCTCTGTTAGCAATGGTCACCTTCCAGATTATCTTTAGGAGTAAGGTTTTTACTCTTGAGTTGTTTTTTTATTCTTTTCTCACTGTCATAGGGACAAAGAGTAAACCTGTCCCTGGAAAACAAGACTTGAAGGACAGTTTGAGACAAGGACTCTGTGATCTGGAAAAGGAGAGGGCCTATTCTGCTTCTGGAGGCAGCTTCTTAGTAAGCTTTAACAGCAGGTTAAAACTTACCATTATAACATATAGAACAGCTTCCTTCTAAGTCTGTCTTAGTGATTGTGTGTCTTTCCCATTTGCATATAAAGCTTCAGCCCTGTTTGCCAATTTCCATTAAAATTTCCACTGGTATTTTTACTATGTCCTGAGTAATAGTTGAAGAGAATTAAAGTTTTTGCAGTATGTCTTCCTAACAACCAACATGACAGATCACTCCACTTTTTCAGGCTTTAATTCTTTGTGACACTTTATGCTTTCCCATATAGTGCTCAAACACATCCCAGATTCATTCCTTAGTGTTTACTGTTTTGACTGCATTGTTTAAATTGCATTTGTATTTGTTGCTGAAGTATAGAAATCCACTTAAGCATTGTGTATTGAAACTGTACCATTCTTTCTAATTTTGTTTGTTAATGTCATGTCTTGATGATAATTTTCTTCTGGATTAAAAAAAAAAAAAAACATGTGTGCCTGTGGAACAATGAAGCATGCTCAGAAACTTGGTGTGGTTCAGCAGGTTGAGTGGCTTCAGCATCCCACACCTTAGGCTGCATTTTTTCACCCCCAGAGCAGCACAAGGTAACCACGTCAAGGTCCATGTGTTCCACCTCCCCAGCAGCAGGCACAATCACACATGCCATCGTGTCATTGTAAGTAGTGATGACTTTAATTTTCACTATTTCCAACATGTACTGATTTTGTTGGTTTTCTCTCTTGTTTTTGCAACTTTTTAATATAACGTTAAATAGAACTAACATCTATGAGCATCCTTGGTTCATGAATGCAAGCGAAAACTTTCAGTAGTTCACCAATATTTCTAGAGGAATTCTCCCCAATTCCATGATCAGTTTAAGATAAGAATATTACCTTCTAATCCTACTGGGTTGGATAGTTGTATGTCAACTTGACATAAGCTAAAGTCACTTGAGAGGAGGGAACCTCAATTATGAAAACGTAATTAGACTGTGGGCAAGCCTGTAGGGATTATAACTTAATTATCACTTGTAGAGAATGGTCCAGCCCCTTGTGGGTGGTGCCATCCTTGGCTGGGGGTCCTGGAGTCTATAAGAAAGCAGGCCGAGAAAGACAGGAAGAGCAAGCCAGCAAGCAGCACCCCTCTATGGGCTCTGTATCAGCGTCTGCCTCCAGGTTCTCATCCTGCTTGAATTCCTGCCTGTGATATTTTGATAGGAAATGCCCCCAATAGGCCCATAGGAAGTGTGTCACTACTAGGAGGTATGCCCTTGGAGTACATATGGCTTTTTGGAGGAGGTGTGTGTGGCTAAGATGTGGGCTTCAAGGTCTCAGAAGCTCATGTCAGTTCGCTTCCAATTACCTGCATTTCCAGTTGTAGAGCTCCAGCACCATGTCTGCCTGCACACTGCCATGCTTTCTGCCATGATGAGAATAGAATAAACCCCTGAAACTCTAACCCAGCCCCAATTAAATGTTTTTTTTTTTTTTTTTTTTTTTTTTTTTTTTGTAAGAATTGCCATGGTCATGGTGTCTCTTTGTAGCAATAAAACTCTGAGACATAAGCTACTACCAGGAACTGAGGTGTTGCTGGGATAGGCCTGGTCAAAGTTTTGTTAGAGGAATGCTGATTTTGGGACTATGAGTTCAGAAAGGAGTGAAATGCTTTAAGTGAGGCTTAATGGACCATCCTAGAGGAATATAAAAAATGTTGGTTCTGAGGGTAATTGAAACAGTAGGAGCCCTACTCAAGAAGTTCAGAGGAAAAGAATTTAAGTATGTAGCCTAGAAACTGTTTTTGTGATATTCTGGCTAAGAATGTGGAAGCATTTTACCTTTGTCCAAAGAGACTGCCTGAGGCTAAACTGAAAAGTTTTTGATTAATTGTACTAGTAGAGGAAATTTCAAAATGACCTAGTATTGACTCTGTCGTGTTGTTAATAGTGTTCACTTTTATGAAGATTTATAATGCAAAGGAGCAAGATGAGCAAGGAAAAGTACAAAGTGTACAGTTTAAGGAGAAAGGGGGTTTCAGGGATTGAATAGATGTAAATCCTGTGCTCAAGGAGATGAATAGATTAAAGGGAAGTTTGATATTAAGTGAAACAAAAAGAGCAAGACCTTGGGGAAAGACCCCACTC
Organism: Micromys minutus; assembly: GCF_963924665.1. NCBI lineage: Eukaryota > Metazoa > Chordata > Mammalia > Rodentia > Muridae > Micromys > Micromys minutus. Next base: position 117,763,986 of record NC_137969.1, read on the forward strand.
AGATGAGCTTTCTAAGTTGAGAAAATGAATTAAAGAAAAGCTTAGAGTGGAGTATATTGGTACACAACTTTGATTCCAGCACTCAGAATGAGAGACTGGTGGATTTCTGAGTTTGAGGTCAGCCTGCACTACAGAGCAAGTTTCAGAACAGCCAAGCTTGGACAGTGAAGGGAACCACGGAGAACAGAAAACCGGTAAAAATGTAATTGAAGGTGGAGCCATGTTCCAGACACAGCAAGCAGTAGAACTTGGCAACTTAAGCCATTTGGTTCTGGCCTTAGAATCATGGACAGAAGATAAGGGTTATGGAATCTCCCTCCATGACTAAGAAAAGCTGTTGAAGCCAGGCATGTGGCAGGGGTTTCCCTGCATGGAAGCCTAGAAAGGCCATTGTGTGAAGCTACAAAGAAGAACCTGAATTGCCTTGGAGACCCCAAAATGTTGGAGGTGTCAGAGCCATGGAAACCTGCCAAGGAGAACTGATAATGGGGAGTGGATCCAGCACAACAGCAAAAAAAAAAAAAAAAAAAAAAAAAAAGTGGTGCAGTCATCTACACTAAAGGAATTGATCTGAAGAACATTTTGACATCAGGCATGGAGAGGCAGTGTTTGGAATTTACCCAGCTGATTTTAGGTGTTGTTCTGGTCCAGCATTTTCTCACTATGGTCCCTTTACTCCAGATTGGAATTGCAATGTACATTATGTGGCATAATATATTATAAATAGGTGATATGATTTTTAAATTTTAATTTTTATAGGGGATTAGAGTTAAGAGATCAAATGAATCTCAGAAGAGACTTTGAACTTTTAAACATGATAGACTATGGGGACTTTTGACATTGCACTGAATGGAGTTTTGCATTTATAATATGACTATAAGCCCCTGTCTGCCAGGGTGTGGAACGTGGTGGTTTGAAAAAAAAGGCCCTTCGGGACCCATAGTGAGTGGTCTCAGGGTAGATGTGGCTTTGTTGGAAGAGGTGTGTTACTAGGAGATGAGCTTCAAGGTCTCAAAAGCTCAAGCCAATTCACTTCCTGCTGCCTGTGGATCAAGATGCAGAACTGTCAGCTCCTTTTCCAGCACCGTGTCTGCTTGCATGCTGCCAAGCTTCCCACCATGATGATAATGGACTAACCTCTGAAAATAAGCCAGCCCCAATTGAACATTTTATCTATAAGGGTTGCCATGGTCATGCTATCTCTTCACAGCAATAGAACCCTAAGACACTGCCTTTAAAAGTTTTGATAGTGAACTATTTTGGAACTGTGAGTAAAATAAACTCTTTCCTTCCCAAGTTACTTTATCACTATGTTTAATCACAGCAATAGTAAGCCTAGTTAAGATATTTACTCTAAGAGATTTCTTTTGTGTGATGAATGACCATTACATTATATTAGATTATTTTCTGCAATTATTTAGACAAATATTTGATTTTCCTTTCTTGTCTTATTGATTTATTTTTGATCACCAAATCAACCTGGTATTGGTAGAATAAATTCAACTCATTCTTGCTTCATTATCAGTTTGCTCCTACATTTGACTGTAATGTTTTATATTTCTCCTTTATGTTGTGGGAGGGATTGACTTATAAGGTTTTGTTTTTGTTAACATTGTAATGGAGGATAGTTTTCCTTATTTCATGAACTGAGAAATGGTTACTCTTTTTTGGCCTCTGGGTGAGTTTGCATAAGATCAGTAATTCATTTTCTTCTTGACCATTTGGAAGACACATCGGTAAAGGATGTGGGCACTGAGTTTTATTTGGGGTAGAGTTAAATGACAGTTTAAATGTCCTTAATACATGTGTGATGATTTAGATTTTCTACTTCAGGCTGTGTTCATTTTGGTAAATTATGCTTTCTAAAAATTTCTCATTCCATTTCTATTTTTCAATCTGTTGCCTGTAAAATTACCCACAATGCTCTCTTCTTCCTGATAACTTCTGTATTCTTTTATTGCTAATGTTGCCATAATTTATACATTCTATTACTTTTTTTCTAAAAGAAAAGTTATTTTTTTGAGATTATGCTTTTATATTTTATGTGAAACATGTTAAAACCAATATGCACATCAAATTAAATCATGTTAACACATTAGTGGAACAAATCAGGACAGAGGCTGTCATTCCAGCTGTTTCTGTCTTCTTGTTTCTGTTTCTAACAGAGTTACCAGGTCTATCCCACTCTCCCCCACCCACTTCATAATGCTGGTCTGGATCCATGGCTCTTGGCTTGAGGTCTGAAGAAGGATTTCTGATGTTAGGCCACTAAATACTCAGAGCATTGTATACACTTCCTGACTGACCAACAAACCCATCACACAACGATCAAATAACCTCTTGGTCCTTTTCTCTACATCAAAGATAAATGCTAAAGCCCTGCAGATACTGTCTTCTAACTCACTGTGATAGTTAACATTGGTTGTCAACTTGCCTAGATCTGGAATTAATTAAGAGGAAAACCACTGGGCACATCTGTAAAATAATTTATTTATTAGGTTAATTTAAGTGGGAGACATAGTAAAGGTGAGTTGCATCTTTCCATGGTGGCCCAGATGCAAGGAGATCCATAGTTTGCTTTGCTTTCCTTCTAGACTGAAAAAGCTGCCAGTTCTCAGCCTGTTCAGTTTGAAAGTATTCATTGCTGGACTATCCAGACTTTATATATATATATATACACACACACACATACACATATACATACATACATACATACATATATACATATATATGTATATGTATATGTATATATATATATATATATATATATATAAAATACATTATGTTTCTCTAGAGAACCCTGACTAATCCATTTATTTTCCCCTTATACTACAACAGTAGATATGATGGTAACAGGAAATTAAACTTATTCTAAATATCCCATACATAAAATCCATCAGTGGTATCAACATGGGACTGGCTGGTTCTTCTCACCTAACCTCTGAGAAAGAACTGGTGTGTCAGTGGAATGGACTCTAGAAGCTCCTCTGCCCAGCTGTCCTATACCCTGTATCTTCTCCATTTCTCTGAGTACAAGTAGGACTCAACAAATGGACAGTGATAGGTGCTTGCACAGCTATCTGTGCAATGCCTCATTGGTCTGACATCATCACTGATCTTCACTTAGTTAATAGAGGCATGCAAAGAATTCGTGGCATTCCAGCTGGTCCTAGCTACTCCCACTGACTCATGCTGATTCAGTGGAGGCCTGGTGGTTTCTGCTGTATCCTGCTGCTGCTGACAGTTTTGAACTGGACTATTGGTAGCCTGACTCTACTGAACTGGATTGCTCATATGCTGACAGAGACTGGAATCATCTCCAAAGAACTGCTTTTAATCAGGTCCACATCCACTTATCCTGTTTATCATCTTTTCTCCCCTACCTTTGGATGCTGGGCTAGAGGAATGAATGAAGTGTTTGAGAATCATTATTAAAGTAGGTTTTGAAAAAAACTAAAACTACACGGTCCTACTCTTAGGGAAGTTGGTTCCTTCCTCTTAAAGATCAGCTTTGATCTATTATTTTTATTTTTTCTTGGGCTGTGTGCATCCCTATTCCTTCCAAAAATAACTGCATAGAGAGGAATGTGCCATACACAGAGTGAGAAGGAATAGATGCACTATGTAAAGGATTACTCAGCTGCTTGTGTTTGAGCTGGTATCTTGGCACCCTTGCAATTATGCCCTCACAGTGATTCCTGCCAGCATGACCTCTGCACTGGCCTCCTTTCTTTTCTCCCAGAGAGCCTGGATACTTTTTTTGTATGCAGTTGCAGTAATGCCATGTCCCCAAAGACACTTCTTCTGAATCTTGTCTTTTATGTTTGCTCCAATTCCTCACTCTTTCTAGCCTCACAAGCTGCCCAATACATTCAGCTGGCAGTCCTCCCTGAGAAGAAACCTCATCTAGAAAATCACCAGTACACCATCAGAGTTTTGGCTGTAGGTATGCACCATCTCCACTCCAAACTGCCTTGATTTTGTAGGTCCTCATGGTAGGCAGCTAGAAGCTTTGATAATTTACCCTTATAAAATAATGTCTTTTGTAGCATGTTTGCTTTCTGCTTCTTGAATTTCTATTCTAGTCTTTACAATTTCCACCCTCTTTATTTATTTTAGTTTTCTTTCTCTTAGTTCTACAGGAATAGTGTCCGTCTTGGAAGGCATAGTGACAGGATCATGAGATCATCCATTTCATTGTATTAGCAATCTTGAAGCCAAACAGGGTCAGGCTATAAAACCTCAAAGGGATGTACTTTCTTCAGGAAGGTGTCATCTCTTGAAAGATACATATCTTTCTCAGACAGCTGAACCAAGGTTTCAAATACATGAGCCTATGGGGCACATTTCACCTTTAATCATGACCCATTTCATGTGGGTGTCTCTGTAAACACCAGTGCCAGCAAAATAATTATACCCAAGAGTCAAGAAGGTAAATCGGGTTCTAGAAGACTTAGTTAACCAGGTTGATGTAAACTTAAGAGTCTGACAGGTCAGTTTATTATAGGTGTAGTTAAGAACAGTACAATTTGGGGTGAAAGTTTCTTCATGGCAATTAACTCAATAACATCAACAACAAGGCTAAGACATGTTACATGTAGCTCTTTACAAAGCCCACAAGGTGTCTTCCATAAAGTGGTACTGTTGAGTCAAAAACAGTGTTCAAGATAGGGGTCTAGGAAGAATGCCTGAGACAAATATGTCTATGAGAGTCAGAGTTGGTGTGTCATTAGAGATAGCATGAAAGTAACCTAGACTTATAATGTACAAGTGACATCTCTTGTAAGGATGGGCCCTATTGACTGAGAAACAATGCTCAAGATAAAGAGTCTGATAAACAAACATAATAATCTGCAGGATTAGAGTGGATCCTGGTCCTCCAGATGACACAGATTACAAGGCTATTAACAACATCCTTTCCCAGCTTCCCAGGTGGAGAGCAGGTATATATCTTGTTCCTTGGAAGCGACAACCCTGTGTGTTTAATATTGCTGGCTTCCCTTCTGCTTGTGAGCACAAGAATTTCATGTCCTTTGCAATTTCAATTTTTATCTTAAATTTTCTATATGAAAATTTAGGTCAGGTTTTCAATCCTTTCAACTATCATTTATGGCCTTTGTGTGTGTGTGTGTGTGTGTGTGTGTGTGTGTGGTGCAGGAGTCTTCAGAAGCCAGAAGAGGTATCAGATTCTACTTAATTGAAATTACAGACACTTTTGACCTGGCATGTGCATGCTGGGAATTGAACCTAGAACTTCTGCAAGAGCTTTAAGTGCTCGTAACTATGGAGACATCTTTCTGGTTCTACACAGTCAAATCTTTAAGTACCCTGCTTCTGTGACTTTGGCTGTATCCCGTACATTTTGATGCCTTCCTTTCAGGGTCAGCTGTTCAAAATAATATAATATGTTATCTCTTTCTCCTCTGTGGATTATTTAGAAGTATATGATGCAAATATGTTTTTATTTCCTAAACCTATTTTAGCCAGAGATTACATTCCATATGATTTCAATCTTCTGATTTCAAATAACTAAATGACTCATTTCCTGGTCTAGATACTTTTTGTGGCTGCTTCAATTGCAGTTAAAGATGTCGTGGACTGTGTTTTGGGGTTCAGTGTTCTCCGTGTGTCACTATGCCAACTATCTAAAAATCATGATGTACAAGACTTTTATATAATTATAGTTTTTTCCTTTTGCCCTCAAGAAAATCTCCTCTGATAGTTTTTAGTTTTTCAGTGGCTACACTAACTATGGAAGATGTGAATCCACTAAGATTATGAATTTGAATAATCAATGTTCTCAACTTCTGATTTAAAATTTTTCAACTGTGTTTGAAGTGCATCCAAACTTAAAACTGTTACATACTCTTGATGACTTCTTTAATCGTTATTCAGAGTCCCTCTTTATTCTGAGTAGGGCATTCTCAGATAACTGCATAAAAACTTTTATTAAATGTACTTTTATTATTTTAGTAATTTTTGTTTTAATTATACCCATATTTTAAAGAACAATAACATATATTAATTGTACAAATAATGGCTTTGTTTTATCTTTAAATATGTAAATAGTATATTACAACCACTTTTAGCCCTTACCTCACCACTGTCATGTCTTTCCTTTTTGCTTACTGGTGACCCCAGTGAGCCTGTTCTGCTTTCATGGATTTTTTCCTTTATATGTAAGTTCAGGAGAAGATTTCTTTTTTTTTTTTTTTTAAACATCTTTATTTTATAAAACAAAGATAAATGTACAGATTTTAAACATTTTTTGCTTAAAATTATGCATTTTTAGTCAGTACTTTTTTTTCAGATTTTAACATAATTTTTATACAAAATTATGTGAATATATATTTTAGTTAGTACTTGATTTTTTTAAAGGTTTGATAGTATGCATTGAAAACTTAATAGTTACAATGAGCTAAAGTACATGTAAAACAAAATTTAACATGGAAATAGTTAAAGTTTTCTTGTTTTGTAATTTTGTTTTGTTTTGTTTTGTTTTCTTTATTTCTTGGATTTATACAGTGTGTGAGTTGTTTCTGGGGGAGTGCAAGCCTCTGGGGTTAGCATTCCACTACAAGTGACTGCATATTATTTCTTCTCTTTTGTGACTGGGTTATCTCACTCAGGATGATATTCTCTAGATGCAGCCATTTTCTTAAGAATTTGGTTAAGTCATTGTTTCTGGTGGCTGAGAAGTATTCCATTGTGTATAGGTACCACAATTTTTGTATCCATTCATCTTCTGAAGGACATCTGGGTTCCTTCCAGCTTCTGGCTATTATAAATAGAGCCGCTATGAACATTGTGGTGCATATATCTTTGTTGTGTATTAAAGTGTCTCTGGGGTATATGCCCAGAAGTGGAATAGCTGGGTCTTCAGTTAGTACTATATCCAATTTTCTGAGGTATCGCCAGACAGATTTCCAGAGTGGTTGTATTAGCTTGCAACCCCACCAACAGTGGAGAAGTGTTCCTCTTTTTCCGCAGCCTCACCAGCATCTGCTGTCATCTGAGTTTTGGATCTTGGCCAATCTGACTGGTGTGAGGTGGAATCTCAGGGTTGTTTTGATTTGCATTTCCCTGATGGCTAAGGATGTGGAGAACTTCCTCAGATGTTTCTTGGCATTTCGGTGTTCCTCAACTGAAAACGTTTTGTTTAGCTCTGTACCCCATTTTTTAATAGGGTTATTTGATTCTCTGGTGTCTAGCTTTTTGAGTTCCTTGTACACCTTGGATATTAGGCCTCTATCTGATGTGGTGTTGGTAAAGATCTTTTCCCATTCTGTTGGTTGCCGTTTTGTTTTCTTGACTATGTCCTTAGCCTTACAGAAACTTTGCAATCTCATTAAGTCCTATTTGTTAATCTTTGACCTTAGAACTTGAGCCATTGGTGTTTTGTTCAGGAAATTTTCTCCTGTGCCTATGTGTTCTAAGATTTTCCCTACTTTCTCATCAAATAGTTTCAGTGTATCTGGTTTAATGTGGAGATCTTTGATCCACTTACACTTGAGCTTTGTACAAGGAGATAAGAAAGGGTCTATTTTCATTCTTTTGCATGCTGAGTGCCAGTTGGACCAGCACCATTTGTTGAATAGGCTGTCCTTTTTCCATTGAATGTTTACTGCTCCTTTGTCAAAAATCAGGTGACCATATACATGAGGGCTCATTTCTGGATCTTCTATTCTATTCCATTGATCCACATGCCTATTTCTGTACCAGTACCATGCAGTTTTCAGCACAATTGCCTTGTAATATAGCTTGAGGTCAGGGATAGTGATTCCCGCAGATGTTTTTTTTGTTGTTGAGGATGGATTTCACTATTCTAGGTCTTTTGTTATTCCATATGAAATTGCACATTGATCTTTCCAATTCCATGAAGAACTGGGTTGGAATTTTGATGGGGATTGCATTGAATCTGTAGATTGCTTTTGGTAGGATGGCCATTTTTAAGATGTTGATTTTTCCAATCCATGAGCATAGGAGATCTTTCCATTTTCTGAGATCCTCCTCAATTTCTTTCTTTAGAGGTTTGAAGTTCTTGTCATACAGGTACTTCACTTGCTTAATTAGAGTCACACCAAGGTATTTCATAGTTTTTGTAAGGATTGTGAAGGGTACGTTTTCCCTAATTTCTTTCTCCACATGTTTGTCCTTTGAGTACAGAAAGGCTACTGATTTGTTTGAGTTAATTTTGTATCCAGCCACTTTGCTGAACTTGTTTATCAGCTGTAGGAGTTCTCTGGTGGAATTTTTGGGGTCACTCAAGTACACTATCATGTCATCGGCAAAGAGTGATGTTTTTATCTCTTCTTTTCCGATTTGTATTTCCTTGATCTTCTTTTGCTGTCTAATTGCTCCGGCCAGGACTTCCAGTACTATGTTGAATAGGTAGGGGGAGAGTGGGCAGCCTTGTCGAGTCCCTGATTTTAGTGGGATTGCTTCAAGTTTCTCGCCATTAAGTTATATGTTGGCTGTTGGTTTGCTGTATATTGCTTTTATTATGTTTAAATATGGGCCTTGGATACCTGTTCTTTCCAGGACTTTTAACATGAAGGGGTGTTGGATTTTGTCGAATGCTTTCTCAGCATCTAGTGAGATGACCATGTGATTTTGGTCTTTGAGTTTGTTTATATGGTGGATTACATTGATGGATTTCCTTATGTTAAACCATCCCTGCATCCCAGGGATGAAGCCTACTTGGTCATGATGAATGATCATTTTGATGTGTTCTTGGATTAGGTTTGCAAGAATTTTGTTGAGTATTTTTGCATTAATGTTCATAAGTGAGATTGGTCTGAAGTTCTCTTTCCTTGTAGGGTCTTTATGTGGTTTAGGTACAAGGGTCATTGTAGCCTCAAAAAATGAGTTGGGTAATATTCCATCTGATTCTATCTTTTGGAATATTTTGGCGGGTATTGGTATTATATCTTCAATAAATGTCTGATAAAATTCTGCACTGAACCCGTCTGGACCTGGGCTTTTTTTGGTTGGGAGGCTTTTGATGACTTCTTTTATTTCTTTAGGTGTTATAGGGTTATTTATATGGTTTACTTGGTCCTGGTTTAACTTTGGGACCTTGTATCTGTCTAGGAATTCATCCATTTCCTCCATATTTTCCAATTTTGTGGAGTATAAGTTTTTGTAGTAGGATCTGATGATTTCTTGAATTTCCTCAGTTTCAGTTGTTATGTCCCCACTTTCCTTTCTGATTTTGTTAATTTGGATACTCTCTCTTTGCCCTCTAGTTAGTCTGGCTAGGGGTTTATCAATCTTGTTGATTTTCTCAAAGAACCAACTCTTGGTTTAGTTGATTTTTTTCAATGGTTCTTTTTGTTTCTATTTGGTCTATTTCTGCCCTAATTTTGATTATTTCTTGCCGTCTACTCTTTTTGGGTGTATCTGCTTCCTTTTGTTCTAGGGCTTTTAGCTGTGCTGTCAGGTTGCTGATGTGAGTTCTCTCCAGTTTCTTTTTGTAAGCACTTAGGGCTATGAGTTTTCCTCTCAATACTGCTTTCATTTCATCCCATAGGTTTAGGTATGTTGTGTTTTCATTTTTGTTGAATTCTAGAAAATCCTTAATTTCTTTCTTTATTTCTTCTTTGACCCTGCTATCCTTTAACAGAGCATTGTTTAGTTTCCATGTGTATGTGGGCTTCTTGTTGTCTTTGTTTTTGTTGTCTTTGTTGTTGTTAAAGACCAGCCGTAGACAATGGTGATCTGAAAGGATGCATGGTTGTATTTCAATCTTCTTATATTGATGGAGGCTCGTTCTGTGTCCAATTATATGGTCAATTTTCGAGAAGGTTCCATGGGTGGTGAGAAGAAGGTGTATTCTTTTACTTTGGGATAGTATGTTCTGTATATATCTATTAATTCTAGTTGGTTCAAAGTCTCTGCTAGTTTTGCAGTGTCCTTGTTCAGTTTCTGTTTCCTTGATCTGTCCATTTGTGAGAGTGGGGTATTAAAGTCTCCCACTAATATTGTGTTGGGTTAAATGTATTTTTTGAGCTTTAGTAGGGTTTCTTTTATGAATGTGGGTGATTTTTTATTTGGAGCATATATGTTAAGGATTGAGAGTTCCTCCTGACAGATTTCTCCGGTAATGAGTAAAAAGTGTCCTTCCTTATCTTTTTTGATAACTTTTGGTTGGAAATTTACTTTATTCGATATTAGAATAGCCACTCCAGCTTGCTTCTTGGAGCTGTTTGCTTGGAAGTTTTTTTCCCACCCTTTTACTCTGAGATAGTGTCTGTCTTTGTTTCTGAGATGAGTTTCCTGTATGCAGCAAAAGGCTGGATTTTGTTTATGTATCCAGTCTGATAGTCTATGTCTCTTTATTGGGGAGTTGAGACCATTTATGTTAATAGATAACAAGGAGTAGTTGTTTCTGTTTCCTTCGTCCCTCCATCGATGGTGATTGATAGTTTTGCTGGGTATAGCAGCTTGGGCTGGCACTTGTGCTCTCTTATGGAGTGCATGACGTCTGTCCAGGCTCTTCTAGCTTTCATAGTCTCTGTTGAGAAATCGGGTGTGAGTCTGATTGGTCTGCCTTTATATGTTACCTGACCTTTTTCCCTTACTGCTTTTAGTATTCTTTCTTTACTTTGGGTGCTTGATGTTTTTACTATTATGTGTCGGGAGGTATTTCTTTTCTGGTCCAACCTATTTGGAGTTCTGAAGGTTTCTTTTATGCTCGTGGCCATCTCATTCTTGAGGGTAGGAAAGTTTTCTTCTATGATTTTGTTGAAGATATTTACTGTGCCCCTTAGTTGATACTCTTCTCCCTCTTCTATTCCTATTATCCTTAGGTTCGGTCTTCTCATTGTGTCTTGGATTTCCTGGACATTTTGGATTAGAAGCTTTTTGTTTTTTGCATCTTCTCTGGCTGTTTTGTCTATGTTTGCAATGTTGTCTTCTGCCCCCGAGATTCTCTCTTCGATCTCTTGTAATCTATTGGAAATGCTTGCTTCTGTGACTCCTGATCTCTTTTTTTGGTGTTCTGAATCTAGGGTTATCTCTTTTAGTGTTTTCTTTATTGTGTCAATCTCTGTTTTAATTTCCCTCTTCCATTCTTTTATTTCTTTGTTTCTGTTTTCGTCTCGTTCTTTGAGTTCTTTGAGTGTTTTTCTTGTTTCTTCTTTAAAAGCTTCTGAATCTTTTTGCTTTTCCTACCTTTCTTGTTTAATTAACTCTATCAGCGTCTTGAGGCATGATTTTAGGTCTGTGTCTTCTTTTTCTGGAGTTTTTGGAGTTCCGATGTTTGCTCTTATGGGAGAGCTGGGCTCTGGTGTTGCTAGATTGTCTTGGTTCCCTTGGGATATACTCTTTCTCTTTCCTCTTGCCATTTTGTTGTCAGTGAGATGTTCTTACCTTTCCCTTTTATCTGGTCTGTGTCCCTGGTTCTCCACTGGTTGAGGTGTCAGATTGGTCAAGCCCTGTTTTATGCCTCAGAGTTGTCAGGTGTGAGCAGAAGTTCCAAAGTTCTGTTTCTGTTTGCTGGATCAGGCAGGGCAGGGCAGGGCAGGGCAATGCAGGGGGTGCACTTTCCTGGTGTACTCCACAGAGATCTTTCTGCTCCCCTGCAGCCCAGGTCTCCCACCCACCAGTTGCTCAGCCTCTACGAGCCTCCGTTCTGGGTGGCAGATGGGCCAGGCTCTGCTCTGCGTCCTGAAGTCGCCTCCAGGCAGAAACAGAAGTTCTAATTTTCTGTTCCCAATTGCAGTTGCTCAGCCTCTTTGAGCCGCCAATCCCGGAGTCAGGTAGGCCAGGCTCCGCTCTGCGTCCGGAAGTTGCCTCCGGGTGGAAACAGAAGTTATAATTTTCTGTTCCCAATCGCTGTATCGGGCAAGGCGGGGCAGGGTAAGTTATGGTGTGCACTTTCCCTGTGCACTCCGCAGAGATCTCTCTGCACCCCTGCAGTCTTGGTCTCCCACTCACCAGTTGCTCAGCCTCTATGAGCCGCCGATCTGGGTGGCAGGTAGGCCAGGCTCTGCTCTGCGGCTTGAAGTCGCCTCCGGGCGGAAACAGAAGTTCTAATTTTCTGTTCCCAATCGCAGTTGCTCAGCCTCTATGAGCCGCTGTTCCGCCTGGCAGGTAGGCCAGGCTCCGCTCTGTGTCCGGAAGTCACCTCCGGGTGGAAACAGATGTTCTAATTTTCTGTTCCCAATCGGTGGATCGGGCAGGGCGGGGAAGGGAAAGTTACGGTGTGCACTTTCCCTGTGCACTCTGCAGAGATCTCTCTGCACCCCTGCAGTCTTGGTCTCCCACTCACCAGTTGCTCAGCCTCTATGAGCCGCTGTTCTGCCTGGCAGGTTGGCCAGGCTCCGCTCTTTGACTTCTTTCTTATTTTTATACCTTTTATTTAGTTTTCTTACCTTATTTCTCTGACTAAGACTTCAAGCACTATGCTAAATACAAGTGAAAAGATTGAAACCTTAGTTTTGGTCTTAGTTTTGAGGCAGTCCTCTCACTTTTTCCCCATATCACTTAGATACAGGCTTGTTGTATATTGCCTTTATTATGTTGCTGTATGGTCTTATCGTTTCTAGTTGTTTCATGGCTTTTACCATAAAGAGGTATTAAATTTCAACAAAAGTGTTTGTGTTTTATTTACACACACACACACACACACACACACACATACAAGGCCATATACCAAACTCACATCCCTATGCATTCACACATATACACACACACATACCAAAAAAAGTGCTGAGAGTAACTGTTGAGTGCTCAGCTTAAAATGGGGCATCTATACCACACCTTCCAAGGGTTAAAGAACACGAAAGATGAGGTAAGAGAATGAGTGTAAGGTCTGGAGGATAAGAAAGTGCTGTAAAATGTTTTCTCCTAGACGTGACATGTCTACTGTACTCATGAACTTATAGAAGCTGTCATTACCTACACAATAATGAGCTCACCAATATTATGTCATGGATGGGGAGAAACCCAGATATTCCTCCTGGATCTATTAGCAATATATAGCTATTTGTGTGGGATGAGAATAATTTTATTTAGTGGTATAGCAATTAGTTAAGTGCTTGTACTTCGTCAAATAACTAATTCTCATGATATCCACCCTAAATAACCTCCATGGACCACACACACATACACATGAAGACATAAAAGACGGAGGAACATTTATTGTAAAGAAGAAGAGGGTTCAACAGGAGCAGAGAGTGTGTAAGGGAAGGTAATGAGTTTATCTGATCAAAATATGCCATAGAATGTTTTCAAAACATATTATATTTTAGTACTTAAAAACAAATATTAATAAATAAAAAATAGATTATAAAAAGTATACCATAAGATAAAGGGAAGAGAGGATTCCAAACTCAGTTTGTCCAATCAATACTACCCTGATTGCAAAACTGGGAAAGAACAAAACAACAAAAAGAAAATTATACAGCAATTCCCTTAATGAAAGTAGATGCAAAAAATCCAAAAACCAAAAACCAAAAAACCACCTTAATAAAATACATCATGGTCACATGGTTTCATTCCAAAAATTCAAGAAGCTTGAACATATTCAGACTAATAAATACAATACATCATATGAACAAAATCGTGGACAGAAGGGAAGGTGTGCTAGTAAAACTATATAAAGATTAAATGATAAATTTTTAAAAAAGAAAGATCTGTCTCTAAAGGTATGATGGTGTGGTTGCTGTGTCACATGTTGCATCCATAGGTGAGAAAGAAAGAGTATGTCTATCTATAATCAGTGTTCTGACCTATGAACATCTGAAAGATTTGTAGCTTAATATTTCCTGAAAAAAATGACATTCTCTGAGCCTGAAGTGACCACCAGTCTTGCATCTGGGGACCCAGAGAAGTAGTTAGCCTGAGATGACCACCAGTCTGTTGCAGTGCAGGCCTGGATTGTCTCCAAGATGATGGGGAACAAGCCAAAGACTAAAAAGAATCTTGCCCAGGGCCATGGAATCCTGTTGCAGTGCAGGCATTTATTGTCTCCATGCTGATGGGGAACAAGCGGAAGACTAAAAGAATCTTGCCCAGGACCATGGAATCCCAGTTGGAGTGAGCCTGAGACTGATTCATGGGACCACTCAGGCAAGGTGGATGAGAAGCTAGCTCAAGAGGACCATCAGAACTGCACCATGGGGCCCATACAAGGAGCTAGTCTGTGATGACCACAAGCTTACCACATAGGTCTGGGGTGGCAGAACATACCCAAGTGCTCAGCCAAAGTGAATCAGACTTCCCACGGGTGATCTCACTAGAAATCCATACAGCTAGTTTTCCAAATGGTTGCCTTTGTACTGGCTGGTTTTCTGTCAACTAGACACAAGCCAGAGTTATCACAGAGAATAAAAGCCTCAGTTGAGGAAATGCCTCCATGAGATCCAGCTGTAAGCCATTTTCTCAACTAGTGATCAAGGGGGAACGGTCCAAACCATTCTGGGTGGTTCCATCCCTGGGCTGGTAGACCTGGTTTTTATTAAAAAAAGCAAGCTGAGCAAGCCAGGGGAAGCAAGCCAGTAAGCAACAATCCTGCCATGACCTCTGCATCAGCTCCTGCTTCCTGACCTGCTTAAGTTCCAGTCCTGACTTCTTTTGGTGATAAACAGCAATGTGGAAGTGTAAGCTGAATAAACCCTTTAACCCTTTTCTCTCCAACTTGCTTCTTGATCATGATGTTTGTGCAGGAATAGAAACTCTAACTAAGACACACACACACACACACACACACACACACACACACACACACACATACACACACACACACACACACACACACACACACACACACACAGGAACATGCACATGCACATGCACACACACTTCTCATCTATTTTCTAGCTCTTATCTATCATTAAAACAATGGTGCATTTTTCCTTTTTCTGTACTTGTGCCTAACTTTATTATTAGAGGAATTTAAGGGATGAGAATTTATCTTTCTCCCCTCAAAGAATTTACAACTAAACTCAAATTTACTTTCCCTCATGGGGAGGGGCTGGTCTTCAACTCCAGGTCCATTTCAGTCCAGGAGTGACTTGGTGAATGGCCCCAACAGCTTCTTGAAACCACAGTGGGATGTTGTGCTGATCCTGGCACCATGAAAGCAAAAAGCTGACCTGCCCTTAACCAGCTGCAGTATTCAGTAAATGTTGGTGAGGTTTCCCCAAGGATACAAACATAGGAAAGTTGGGCCCACCACTGTCTCCTTTGAGATGGTGTGGATGAGGAAGAGATATATCCTTCTCTCCTCTTTCCCATTCGCAACTACACCAGATGGGGAAATACTTTAATGAAATATTTCAAAAGCTAAAATAAAAGCAATACTAAGAAAAACAGCAAAGTAGCAGACAAACACGAGGGAAAGGAGAAGGAAGAAGAGGAGTAAGGGGAAGAGGAAGAAAGAAAAGAAGGGAGAGGATGAGACTAAGAGGATCAGAGAAGCTCTTCTGTAGCTCCTCTAATACTGAATATTAGAATCTACCAGATCTGAGAGGATTACTGAACAATAAAAAGGACCCAGTGCATATTTTCTAATAAACCCCCTAAAAGTCAGGAGAGTATGGGACAGTGTATTCAAAGTTCTGATAGACAATGATTGCCAATCTAATTAATACATACAACAAATCCATATATGAAAAAAAATGAGAAAAAATTTCCATGATAAAACCAAGCTCCCCCTCAAAAAAATCATGACACTTGAACAGATCTAATGGAGAATACTTAAAGGGTTTTCTCAGACTGAAGAGAAATATAATCATACAGAGAAATAAACCATGCTCCTGAGTGTCAAGAAAGAGGAAAACAGTAGACACTACAAATACAACAAAATGACAAGAATTTGGAACTTATTTTTCAATATTTATTTTGAAAAATATCTGTCTAAATCTTCAAATCAAAAGAGAGTAGATGACATTAGAAAAAAATGAACAATGAAGGGCTTTATTAGTTTTTCTAAGAAATGCACCAAGCATTAAAGACAAATGGAAACTTAGGGTGGAAACGATGAAAAAAGTACTCTAAGCAAAGGGAACGTGAAGGCAAGTGGAAAGAGCTCTTCTAATAGCTGGCAAAATAGACTTTAAAATACAGTAATTCAGAGGAGATATAATAGATTAACTCAAACATAACAGTAGTGAGTGATGAATGACGCCAATAGCCCTCTTTAACCAAACGGATCTGCTCAACCAAATAAATAAATAGATAAATAAATAAATAGATAAACGTCTGAATTAAATGGCATCATAGATCACATGTATCTAAGAGACATCTACAGAGCATTCCATCCAAACACTGCAGAGTACAAAATCATCTCAGTGACCCACTAGGATTTTTTTAAAACACATTATGTAATTGGATACAAAGCAAGTTTTAACAATGATGAAACAACTGAAATAATTTATTGCATTCAATCTGACTGCAGGGAGTAAAGCTACACAAACTTATGGAGCCTGAACAATACACTACTGAATAAAGGACAGGCCATTGACAAGAATTAAGAAGAAGTTTTCAATTTTTTTCAGAATTGAATTAAAATGAAAACACAGGGCAACAACACTATAGAATACAATGGAAACATCACTAGAAGAGACATTCATGGCTGTACATGACTATATAAAAATTACAAAAAGATTTCAAATTAGATAACTTAAAATACACTTGGACTCTTGAAAAGTAAACAAGAATAAGCCAAGGCTCAAATCAGTAAGAGGGAAGAAATTATCAAAATCGGGAGGAAATCAATGAAATAGAGATGAAAAAATACAAAGAATAAACAAAACTAAGAATTGGTTTTTTGAAAAGAAAAACAGGACAAACCTTTAGTTAAGCCAACCAAAAAATAAAAAGAAATTTAAATTTCACAATTAATAAAATAAGATGAAAATGAAGATGTTACAACATGTATGTCAATGAAATTCAGAAAACCGCTGGAACATTTTATTTTTGTACATATTTAATTTTATATGTCTCTAAATATTTTGCCTACATCTATGAATATATGTGTACCACATACAAGTCTTGTGCCTGTGAAGGCCAGAAAAGAGCATCAGATCCCCTGACATTGCAGTTATAGATGGCTGTGGGCTACCATATGGTAGTTGGAAACCAGATATAGATCCTCTTCAGGTGCTGCAAGTGTTCTTAACTACTGAGTCATCTCTCCATCCCCAATAGCATAAAATTACCTTAAAAACACATATTCCACTAACTTGGTAATTTAAAAGAAATGAATGAGTCTCTAAAATGTTTGCCCTACCAAAATTAACTCAAGACAGACAACTTAATGGGTATAAAAGAAAACAAAAACAGTGATGCTGAAGTGTTAATAAAAATTTCTTGGCTAAAAATGTCCAAATCCTGATAGAGTCACTAATGAATTCTACCAAATGCTCAAAGCATTAACACCAATGTTCCCCAAGCCACAAAATAGAAAAGGAAGGACACTGAAAAACTGCTTCTATGAGCTAATGTTACCCCGATACTAATGCCAGGTGAATTCACACATAAAACAGAAAATTATACACCAATCTTCTCAGTGAACATAAACAAAATATTCTCCACAACATACTTGTGAACAGAAATTTTAAAGAATATCCCCAAAAGATTATTCACCATGATCAAGTCAAACATATGGATGTTTAAATATGCTAATCCATAAATGTAATGCATTGCATGAGTAGACTGAAGGAGAGAAAAGGAAGTCTCATTATTGTCTCTATAGGTGTACAAAAGCCTTTTAACAAATCCAACACTCCTTCCTGATAAAAACCGGATAAAAAGAGAAACTGGAGAGAACATAGGGAACTGGGCATAGAGAATTTAGATGACAAACCTAAAGCCAGTGTTGTGTTAAGTAAGGACATCTGAAAACATTTCCAGTAGAGTCAGAGTAAAGCAGAGGTACCTGCTCTCCCCACCATTTAGTCAGCATACTGCTGAAGTTGTGGCTAGAGCCATTGGACAAAAGAGAATAAAAGAGATACAAATAACAAAACGGGAGTCTCAGTGTCTTTATTTTCAGATGATACATTTCTTTTTTACTCAAAATTAACTAAAGACTCCACTAGAAAACTTCTAAAGCTGACAAAATATACACAGGTTACAGATATGCTGGGAAGGTGAAGTGGAAACCATGCCTTCTTTGGAAAGCCAGTGTGTAAGATGGTGTTTTGCTGGGGCAAACACCTGAAGGAGTGTTTTGCTGACATGGACACAGCTGAAGGAATGCTTTGGTAAATCAAGCACGAAAGGACTCACAATGAAGGATTCTTCCTTCTACAGATATGGGCCAATTGACAGTTATGTTAGCTGACACATACTCATGTGGAGTTCTGCTAAGACAGACTCTCATGAGGACAGACACAAAATGAGGCAGAACTCATGGTGGATATGTGATATTTGGAGAGAGTATAAATAGGACTCAACACACAGAGACAGGGGCTTGCATAGCTAGCTTTGCAATGCTTCATTGCTCTTGCATTTTTGCTGACTTTCTCTTAGTTGAGAGAGGCATGACGGAGAACGTATCCTGGTGTCCCTAATGGTCCTAATCACTCCTGCTAACTGGTGCTGATTTAGCTGAAGCATCTGCTAGGTTGTGCCACTGCTGCTGACTGATGTTTGCTATCCCAACACTACTGAACGGAAGGCTGCATCCATGAAGTGTTTGTGAGTGGATGGAGCTCCCACTGCTGACTCCTGTGAACTGAACTGCTGATTTTCTGACAGTGCAGACTGCATTTACTCCAAAGAACAATCTCTAAACAGGTCCACTTCCCTGGTGTACTAATAACCTTTCTATTCTACCACCTCTGGTGTGTGATGCGCTAGAGGGGAAGTTCAAACATCTAAGAACTGTTATTAAAATTAGGTTTAAAGAAAATTTAAAAATACAAAAAGTGATTAGGCAAACAATCATTCACAATTGCCTCAAAAATATGTAAAATAAACTTAAACAAGGAAGTGAAATGTTTCTGAAATAAACACTTGAGAACACAGGAGGAAGAAGTAAGGAAGGTACTATGGGATGAAAAGCTCCCATCCTAATAGATTAGAAAAATCATGAAAATGGCTGTTTCTAAAAACAATCTACAGATTCAACAGCAACTCCCAGCAGGTGACCCCAACTGTTCAACTTTTGCCATGTGACTCAGCTGTATTACTTCTGAATATTACATTACAGTGATATTTGTATACTTTCTTAGAGCACCATTCACCAGACCTAAGCTGTGGATTCAATCTAGGTATCAGTCAACAGAGGAATAAAGAAGGGAATATATTTTTCCCACCGTAAAGAAGGAAGTTACAACATTTGTAGAAAAATGGATAGTGACAAACATTGAACGAGTCAACTCGATCTCAGAAAAATAGATATTGTCTTGGCTCTCATTTATGAGTTCTAGACTTAAAGAACACATAAAATCATATTTGTACAGATGACATAAAAGTAGAATTTAAAGTGTTCAGGGAAAGAAAGGGGACTAATGTAAGGGGTAGGAGAGAGAAGGTAATGGGACATACAACGCATATACTCAAAGTACATTATATGCTTGAATGGAAATGATTTTATGCAACCTTGTATAACAAAAGAAAGAAAAAACCCACAATAGCCAGAATGTTCAAGGTTAGCTAGTAAATAGAAGCACTGATCTGGAGATATATTTCTAGTATTTATTAGATTCTAGTACAGAAGCATTGGCTATCTATCATTCTATTTCCTTCTTCTAACTTTTATTTGTCTTAGGGAAAGTTATATTCTTTCCACACACTCAAAGATTTCTAAATGTGCAGCAGAATTAAATGTGTGATTGTTGCTTCAGAGGAGGCTCACGGGGGATATGTACTACTTATTCTTTGTCCCAGCCCTGTAGAACTCTCAAGTCCTTGGGGAATGCTCCTCTCTATCTTCAAAGCCAGCAATGATTGGGTGAGTGAGGTCCTCACAGTCATCTTCTGGTTCTGACATACTTTCTCCCTCTTCATTGTGGATGTTTGCTGCTAGGCCAAAGCAGTAAACAGCTTACTGGAGAAGCAGCTAAATCAATTCAGCCTCCACCTTTAATTCCTCTTTGTCCCCAAAAATGGACCATTGTCAGGTTTCAGAATTTGAGACATATAATCTTGAAGGGTGTGGTAAGAGGGTGCCAGATAAGAAAGAAAGGAAGAAAAAAGTAGAAACCTTACACTATGGGACCAAAGCTGTGAAAGGAACTGTAGATCTGTGTCCTCTAAATGAGCCTAAAACACAGCCTGCTTCTCCATGGACCAGTCTTTACTTCCTGTACTCCTTCCCCATTGTTCTCCATATATGCTAGATTCTCATGATATGACTTTTTATCCCATATTTCATTTACATAGGAGAAACCATTCCTATTAGTGACTCCCCTTAGACCATATTGATGGGTTCTCATTTTTGTCAAACAGTGATCAATCCTTTGTTGTTCTGTGATCCACAAAGGGCAACCATCATGTCCAAGTGACCATGGCCATGCAATCTAACATCTCTTATTTGAGTCACCAAATCATGGGCAGGGGTTTTTCCTGATGTTCACAGGAACATTCTGCTGAGAGTCAATGACTCTTGGCAGTAAATGACAACAGCTCTACTTACCAGTGAATCCAGGCTGGGCCAAATGTGCATACAAACTTTTCTTGTCTGTGATGCTCAGACACTGTCTCTTCTTTCTTCTTTGCCTCTTCTGTGTCAAGAACTCCAACAGTACCTGGCTCAGAACAGCTGTTCAACAGATATTAATATGGCAAATGACCACTTACTTCTGCCAAAACGCTTCAGATGTACACTTCCCCAGTTTCATTGTTTGGAATTAGACTCAGAGACATTCAATGACACGTTCAGATTGCACAGCAAGAAGGATGCAGAGGCAGCTTTGCCTCTAGACTCCAGACTTTCAGTTTCTGAGCTCATCTGTCTCCCACTCACTTTCTCACACGAGTTTCAAAATTCACCAGCCTGGAGAACATAGGGGTCAGATTAAGTCCTAAGTTGCTGAAGTCCATAAGAGCTGATGTACAATCAGTAAGATTATTGACTTGTAGTCATGGCTTGAAGGGAATATTAGCAAGTTCCATGGGGAAGGATATCATAGTTTGTACTTTGACGCTTCTCCAAAGTTCACAGGTTAACGGCTTGATCTCTAGCTGATAGCATTATTAGGAGGAAACAAAAACTTTAGAAGATGGGTCACAGTAGTCATTGAAGGGGATATTGGGACCTCAGCTCCTTGTCTCTTTAGGCTTCCTGGACACCAAGAGCTAAGCTTCGTTACCTTGCTGTGTTTGCCTCAACACAGACCCAGAGCAATGGAGCCAAGTGACTGTAGATAGAGTCCTTTGAAGCTCTCCACCTCAGAGTTAATTTTCTTAGTTATTTTGTCATAGTGATGATATCAACTAACAGAGCACAAAGTATACCTTAGCCAATAAATTTGCCCTTATGGTTAAGTTTATGTGACAACCTCTGAGTCTTGAGACCTAATTTTTAATCAAATGCCAATCTGGATGTTTTCTAGAGAGAAGAATCTCTGTCTCTCTGTCTCTCTCCCTCTCTCTGTCTCTCTCTGTCTCTATCTCTATCTCTACCTTGCTTTCTCTCACTCCCTGCCCCACTCTGTATACACATATATGTATATGCACATTAATGTGATATATGTGTGTAAGTGCATGTGAGATCAGTGTGTATGCGTATGGTGTATATGTGTATAGTATATTGTATAGTATATGTGTATATGAGTACAGAAAAATGTTCCTGTGCACATGAACAAACTGGATGAAGACACTTAGTGCTGTGCTTTGTCATTCTCTGTCCTATTCCCTTGAGATGGGACCACTCACTTAACCCAGAGCTAGGATGTAGGTTATTCTTACCTTAGTCCTACATCACTGGACTTATAGGTTAGTGTGACTATTGTGTTAGAGCTCTGGGTGGGAAAGGTCTTATCAGTGGAAGGAGGTGTTAAAGCTCTGAAGGAAAAGGTGTCCTGGAAGTTGAAAGGCAAGGAATTCCAAAAAGTTACACCATACAAAAACCTCTCACAGAGATTTATTTGAAGAGATACAAAACGATGGCTGCCTCTGCACTGGTGAGAAGCAGAAAACTGAGCAGGAGGCAGGTCTCATATAGAGTTTTTTGGGGATGGGGGAGTAGTCCCAAGAACTCATAAGACTAATTTTTGG
Organism: Micromys minutus; assembly: GCF_963924665.1. Lineage (NCBI taxonomy): Eukaryota > Metazoa > Chordata > Mammalia > Rodentia > Muridae > Micromys > Micromys minutus. The sequence goes on from NC_137969.1 coordinate 117,786,162, forward strand.
AAGTGCCCCTCATATAGTATTAATATGGTTAATCATTCCTTTAATTGTCTTTGCAAGTGTCTATAAACATCATTGGAATCTAAAGAAAGAATGTTTGTATTTCCAGAGCTCTGTTTCAACAATGAATACCACTTTTATCCCAAGAGCATCAACCAGGGTTTCTGCAGAATAGAAATCTGCAGTTCATGAAGCAAAGAGGGAATGAGCTGCTTCCCAAGAGTTTACTCTGGTTGTTAAGCTCTTTATAGAAATCCTAACATCTCTCAGACCCACATTTATTGTTTGTGCTGTGAATGGGAGCTTTGCCACTGAGGCTTAGGGACAGAATATGAGCCCTGCAACTGAGAGAGCTGTCAGGCTGCTGGAGGGAGCTGCTACAAATAGGTTGTTGGTAATAAATCACCTTTATTATGGGTTCAAAACATACACTAGCTTTCTTGGGAGAGCACTGAAGCCTTAGCATGTTGTCTATCACCTGTACTTAAGTCTTCCCTTGCTATTTTATTATTCTCTAATCCTCATTGCTTCTGATTGTTGGGAAACATAATGTGATGGGTATCTGGGAGCTTTGAGATTTAAAAAGCCTAGTTCATTTCCAGTTAGCTCTCTCTCCCTTCCTCCCTCCCTCCCTCCCCCCTCCCTCCCTCCCCCCTTCCCTCCCTCCCTCCCTCTCTCTCTCTCTCTCTCTCTCTCTCTCTCCCTTCCTCCCTCCCTCCCCCCCTCTCTCTTTCTCTCTACCCTAAGGATAAGGGGTAGGTTCTTAGCTACTACTTCCACACCATGCCTGCCAGTCTGATGCCATATTTCCCACCATGATAGTCATAGATTCTAATCCTTTGAAATTGTAAGCTACTTAATAAGCTCTTTCTTCTTACATGTTGCCTTGTCCAACAACTGAAAAACCAATAACTGAGGAACATTGTAAAAAAAATCATCTTTCATTCCTTGGTGCAAAATGTAATTCCTTGGTGATAGTCAATGTCAGTGGAATAACAGATGATGAAAGACAGTTTTAACAAAATTGTCTTTGGTAGAAGTGTAGAAATACTCCCCAGATACATATCTTGAACCTATCTATTCCAGCAAGGAGGAGACATAGTCTCATTGGAGATGAGAGGCATCTATTGTTAACCAGCTGCAAGGCAAAGGCCTTTCCCTATAGAGCATCCTACGAAAGCTGTCTGGCCTCCATCACCCTATCTAACTGTAGTGGTTAGTACTAATTGTCATCTTCATAGAATCAAGGATCACCAGGGGGTGGACCTGGATAGGCCTGTAATGAATTATTTCAATTGCATTAATTGATGTGAAAAGACCAATTTTAATTGTAGGCAGAACCATTCCTGGGTAGGAGAAAGCCAACACCTATTACTGTCTTGTGGACATAATGTGTCCAGCTGCTTCACGGTCCTGTCACTTTAACTTCTCTGCCATGAAGGACAATAAAATAAACACCTTCTCCCTGACATTGCTTTTGTAGATGTATTTTTTGCCATAACATTAGTCATGAAACTAAGACAGGGTCTCCTAAAAAAAAAACTTTTAGTGAATAACACATAAGCCACAAACATCATCATCTTCTGTAGCCTTTCCTCTACAAACCACCTTCACAAAGCTTTTTGTTCTAATACTCCTGGTTTTGAGCTAACTATTTGGTTTAGCTATGTGGCTAAACATTCAGACATTGCTTTCAAATCAGTACAGTTTGTCCACTCAATACGTTCCCTTCCAGATACAGCAGAAAATCATATGTAACACTCAAAATTTTGCTTTTTGGATAATTTTTTCTTGTCCACGATCCTTTAAGACTACCTCCAACTGAGGGCATATGCTCCAGTGGTTCTTCTCTGACTGGAATTCACACAGCATGCTGAACTATCTGCAAGGAAGTTGAGCTATTTTCTTGTTTGGTCATCTGGTCCTAGACACTGGAACATGAAGACATAAATATAAGCTGCAGGACCATGACAAATGATACTGTGGGAGTTTGCATAAGCTGGGAGTGAAAATTACTCATACATCCAGGACTTGCTTAGACCCAGCTTGTATATGTCACTGCAAGTGAATGATGATGGAATTTCTTGGGTCATGCATGACCAGTGTGTTGGTCGGTCAGATAAATAGGTTCTATGTATAGGTTTCACTTTCAGTTAGACTCAGAGGTCCAAGCAGAGGGCCAACAGTTTGTTCTAAAAGAGGTAGACATACTTAGTCCAAACCCCCATGACTTCATAGTCATTTTGAAGTACTGGGTTGTATGGATTAAGTGAAGAGTCCGCTTGCATTGCAGGTTGAACCAGCCAAAAGAACATTCTTTCTCTGAGGTCCACACAAAACCAGCTGCCTTGAGGTTTACTCAGTAGATGACTTTGATCCATACAACCAAAATTACAATGTTATTTCTATAATACAAACATATTCATTAAGCATGAATTTCTTAAGTAATGATGCAGAACAAGGTAAAGAACTTGCTTTTATTTCAAAGATTTAAAATTGTATTTCCTTATGTAAGTGTGTGTGTACACATGCATATGTGCACATACATGCATTATGGTCCACACGTAAAGATTAGAAGACAACTTAGAGGAATTGAGTCTCTTTTCCACCGTGTGGGTCCCAGAGATCAAACTCATTCTATCAGTATTGGTACCAAGCATCTTTATCTGCTGAGATGTCTCACTGGCCCATTGTCTTTAATTTGAAAGAATGAATTCTGTATACCCCATAAGCTTAAATAAACTACAAGACTCTAATGTTTTTAATTTCTCATATATTCTATTTTCCAACATATATATTTCAAGGCATCTTAGTGTTACTATTACCTGATGAAACACTAAAACCAAAGCAACCTGGGGCGGGAAGGGTTTATTTGGCTTATAGTTTCATATTACTATTCATTATGGAAGGAAATCAGGACAGGAATTCAAACAGGAAAGGAACCTTAAGGCAGGAGCTGATGCGGTCCATAGTGCAGTGGTGCTTGCTGGCTTGCTTCTCACGGCTTGCTGAACCTGCATTTTTATAGAGCCTAGGACCACTAGCCCAGGGATGGCCTCAACCAAAATAGCCTGAGCCTTATCTCATAACTTACTAATTAATAAGATGCCCCACAGACAGATTTTATGGAGGCTTTTTTTTTTTAATTAAGTTATATCTCAATATAACTCTAGCTTTTGTCAAGTCGACACTGTATCTAGGTGTCTTTTATGTCTGGTTCCCAAGTCCTACCAGTATGAAGTTATCAGTGCAGCAGATCAGCAGTGAGATGATCTGAAGGCTAAATATGACAGGGCATAGAACTCACATTATCTTAAACTGAGGCACTGAAGTACTTCTATCCTTGCCAGGTGAAATAAAAATGGTTTGGGTATTGTCTCTGTATTGTAGGAGGACATTGCTTGTGTGTGTGGTGGGGGGCATATGTGTGGTACATGTGCATGAGTGTACCCATGTGTGCACATGTGTCAGAGGAAGACATCCAGTGCCTTTCTTTATCACTCTCTATTTCATTACTGTTTCAAACTGGTGAGTTGGCCAGTGACCAGTCAGAACTCACTTGTCTCTGTGCCCCATGCTGGGTTACAAGAATGTGCATTCATACCAACTTTTACATGAGTGATGTGTATTTAAACTCAGCCTGCCACGCTTTCAGAGCAAGCAGTCTTACCGGGCTATCTCTCTAATTCCTGCCCCAGTAGGTCTTTCTTTCACATCATAGATGTGTAATACAAAGCTCCAGGAGTGTATTTATTTAAGTTTTCTATATCTGGAATAGCACCCATAGAGTCTCTATGTGAATTTATGATGATATACAGTTGTTCTCTGTGTGTCGGAGGGACTATAGAAATCGCTACTCATTTATTTAGACTTTGATGACAGCCTAAACCTTTGAAATAGTCCTGGATGGTATACTGCCTTTGATTATTTTAGTAGGGAAGAGGCATATGTTTCTACTTATGTCTTCCTTTTCATTGCCTCTCACACCACTGCAGGTGTCCTTTGAAAAAAAATCATTAGTACTTTGAGAATTCCACACATGCTTTGATCATATTTGCCCTCAGTCTTTCAACTTTTCAACTTAGGCAGCCTTAAGTGTGATTTAATCTAGATATCAATTCAAGAATTAACACAGCAGCTGTAGACAACCTCAAGTACATACTGAAATTCCGTGAGCTACCCATATTTACATCATGAAAAGTCAAGGGTCAAAACTGTGCAGAATGGCCAGTTCTTAAAAGAGCTTAGACATTTGATGAACTATTATACGATACTTTATCTTAATTGCCCAATAATGGCCTTCCTAAAATAAATTTCCGTGGCTTCTTTCCTTTGACATACCTTGTGATCATGAATGGCATCATCTCTTGACATCTGACCTTTGGTTTCTGTCCAGGGATAGATTGCAAAAAAGCATTATTGCTTTAAACAGAAAGGGATTCTTTAGTGCTTCTATTTCAAAAAATACAGAGACATATAAATAAAGGGGAGCCCCATGTTGTGTGCTTCTCTTCCTGGTGTAACATGTAACATGGTGTAACATGTTCCCGTGGCATTGCATGCTACCTTGTCTTGTGTCTCTGAACTGACCGTGGGAACGGATTGTGACTTTGGCTATTAACACTAGTCTGAGAGCATGTGACCAGTAGGCTCAGTGAATTGTTGGTTGGCTTATTTTATTTGCATATTTTGTTTGGTGGTTATGTGAATCTCCTCATACCTTAGAGGGCTGACTAAAGCAGTTTTAGTTCTGAGGACCTCAGGGTTACCTTTCTCTGTAGCAAATTTTAAGGTATAATTTATCAAAATGACACACTGATTTGAGCTTTGGAATTTTTTTAGTGGCTGGAAATCATTCTGTTTCCTCATTTAGTTGAATAAATAGGTAGCCAGTTATGTGAAACCAAACTAGTTTATAAGAAATTAAATCAATGGTTCTCAACCTACCTGATGCTGGGACCCTTTAATACACCTCATGTTGAGGTGACCCGCATCCATAAAATTACACGTTGTAAGTGTAATTTGCTACTGCTATGAATCATAATATGAAGAGTTGTGTTTCCTGGTGGTCTTAGGCTACCCCTAAGGGTCATTCAACTCTGAAAGAGGCCATGACCTCCAATTGAGCACCACAGAATTAAAGAAGGGACCAGAAATTCTTAGATATGATACTAAAAATAAGTAATGCAAGAAAAATTCTGTAGATTAATTAAATTTAGTGGAGCTTATTTTAACAAAAATAAAAAAAATCCAATGTGATTCAAGGTTCAAGCAGCTCTACAAATAAGAACTGAGACACCCAGCTAAAAACATGATTTAATAGCATTTCTAGCTTCTGGCCTATGGGCTGCACCATAAGTGGCAAACATCAAAGAAAACTAGCCATGGTAGGAGGTCTGAGTGGTGGCCCTGCTTCCCTTCCCCCACCCAACTTTGCTACTGTATTTCCACTAGGAAACATTTCTTTTTTAGAAAGGTCTTACTTTTCTTATATCTTAAAATTAATTAATTAACCATAAGTTGCCTATCTTGCTTTTTGTTCTCCAGTTATTTTGCTATTGTCCCATCAGGCTTGGAACTTCTGCCAAACGTTTTTGTCTTAAGTTTTCAGTATATACTGACAGAAACCACAGAACTGCCTTGCCAGAAATTCCCAAATTCTGTTTTCTACTTCCAAACACAATTCTGTATGCAAGTCAGGAAAATAATTTTTTTTTCTGAGAAAAATATGACCTGTTTAAATAGGCTTGTAGACATTTGTCGTTGCCTTGGAAGTTATTCTTGAAACTTCTACATTCTATCAAGTTCCATTTCAGTCTATGATTTTAATTTTATTTTTGTTAAAATGAAGTTACTTCCATAGAATATATTCTGACCTCTGTTTCTCTCTCATCTCTTCCCAGATCAATCCAGTTATGATGATACATACCAGAAGGATTCTCTAAAAAAAGGTGCAGGCAAGGGGGAATCACAACTTCAAGGTCAGCCTGGGTTACAGTTCTGTGGGGTGGAGAGTTGTCTCACTGATTGAAGGCACTGACTACTCTTCCAGACATCCCAGATTGAAGGAGGCACAGGGGACTATGGGAGCTGAGTAAAGTTGTACTTCTTTGATCCTATACTGGTTATACACAAATATTCAGCTGGTGGAGCTCTATCAATGTGTACACTTAAGATTTGAATTTACTTTTCTCTGTGTGTGTTATCCAGCAATAAAAAGTAAAAGCAGTGAATTCAAATAAACCATGAGCCTGGGCTACCAACACCTTCTATTGCGAAATCCATTTGTTTCTTTGTTATTGTGGGTGGGGGTATCTGCATACCACAGCACACAGTGGAGCTCAGAGAATGCTCATGGAGATCAGTTCTCTCCTCCACCCTGTTGGTCCTGGGGACCAAACTCAGTCTCAAGCTTGGTAGCACGCTTACCCACAGCACAATCTCACTGGCCCTTGTGTGAGTATAATTTGAGTGTATGGTGGTTTGAATGAGAATGGTCCCATAAGCTCATATATTCATATGCTTAGTCATCAGAGGGTGGTATTATCTAAAAAGGAATAGAAGTATTAGGAGGTGTTGTCTTATTGGAGAGGGTGGGGACGTGTCTCAGGGTGTGGACTTTGAGGTTTCAAAAGCCCATGGCAGACCAAGTTCTTCCACCTCTCTATTTCCCAACTGCCTGCCTATGGATCAGAATATAATCTATCAGTCCCATATCTGCCTGTTGTTTGTCCCCACACTTCCTGCAGCAATTATAATGGACTATATCTCTGAAACCATAATTTAAACACATTGTTTTATAATGATTGCTTTAATCATGGTGTCTCTTTACAGCAATAGAACAGTAACTAAGACAAGTTCCTAGGTTCCATTACCAGCACAGAGAAAAACAATTATTTGAGAAGAAAAAATACAGACCTAATTTTAAATAGTTATATGTTGAAAAAAATCTGATCCAAATATTCATAATACATTTTCAATAAAAAGAGGTTTAGATCCAAAGAATCTTACTTCCCGTTGTAACTCCCTGCAGGTCTAAGTTTTCATGCATTGAAGAAATAGCTTCTATGAAAGCTAGTTTACAGAGCTGTTGGTCCAATGACAACCACCATCTTTGGATCTCCTAACCTGGGAAGTATCTTCACCAAGTTGCACTCATTTTCTGTATAGCACACCTTCTCCCTGTGTATCCATGTCTGCCTGGCACTCCATCTCAAGTCCCTGCTATGGGACAGGCCATTGGTACCTATGGCCTGAAGAAATAACACAGTACTTCAGATGGGTTCTGCAAAGACTCCCTTGGTGGAAAAAGAGGACCTCTTTAAATAAAGTGAGGATATAAGAGAGGCGGGGTTTTCAAGTCTATTCATTACCTATGCATTTATATGCTCCTAAAGTGTCAATAAATGCCAAAGACACTCAATTCCAAAGTGTCACCATGTTTACTGCTGGTCCTCTTTTAATCGTTGTGGTCCCTGTCACATTAATGTTATGTGTTTTCAACTGTTGGGATTCTTTTCAAACCCCACTTCAGGCTTCTATAAAAGCCTTTGCAGTGGCATTCCCACAAACCACATTCTTGTCACAAATATTTGATGCTCTACCACAGCAGTAGTTCTGCAGAAGCCCCAGTTGACTTAGATAGCAATCATATGTGCATTCCCTGGGGCACTTGCTTATAAGCATATGATGACAGAAACTTCTAAAATAACTCAAGTGCATCCAGTTAGTGTTTTTCTCCTTGACACATCTAGGTAATCATCTTGCATATACATTTTACCAGTTCATTGTATGCCTTTCATTATGACACACACTCTTGTTTGGCATGTTGTCCCTTCCTTTGAGTTGTAAGCTCATAGGGGAGGTAGTTGCATCTTTTTATTGTTTACATTGCCTCATACCTACAGGCTGTTTAGCAGCACTGTGAAGCCTGTAAAGCTATTAAGCAAAAATGTTTGAATACAATATTTTGAGAAAAGGGTGTTTAACAAGTCTTTGATATTAATAACCATGGAACTCAAGACTCTCATGGTGAGTCTGCTTCTAGAATAAAAAGAATGTTTGTGATATACCCTGGTAGATATACCACTCATCTTTATGATTTAGATAGTTCAGGATTTGCTGTTATCGTAATGGGGTTGAAAGACACAGCAACACCTCACAGCTCCTTTACTGCCTTGCTGGTAGACCTGTGGCTTCTTCGCTACTTAACACCCATCCCGAGAGGTGGGATGAGGCCAGGTTGAGAGACAGGCCATAAACCAGTGAGAAGAGGCCCAATATTAGCAGCTGTAGCAAGAGCTACTGGTGAGGTAAAGTTGAATTGACCAATCCAAATGAGGATCAGGATTGGTGAATAATCTATGTCCCTGTGGTCTTCTGTGACTACTGGCAATTTAGTATTAAGTAGAAGCCTATACTAGTTATTCTATCTAAAAAAAACAATAGGGCCAAGTTTATAAAAACCATGAACAGCAGGAATTGTGCTAAGACAAACTTGCCTAGGTTAGGGGAGATTCTGATTGGCAGGGAGTAAAAGACTTTTGTTTTTTGGAGAGTCTGGGTCATGAATGGTATGCAAATAGGGTAGGTAATCTGAAAATGTGTACTGCCCTACCCCAAGCAGCGCACTTGTAGAGTAGGAAGGCTGCTGAGATCTGTGTGGAGTTTCAGCACGATGGAGGGAGTGGCTAAGTTAGGTGTGTGGTGTTTACAGGCTTTTTGTGGACTGCCACATGCTATCCTCCTGAAGTGAGAGCATTCTGTTTTGATGTAGGCAATGTGTTGATTCTGAGAAGTGACTCCTTTCCTATACATTTGTCCCACTGCTTCCCATGGATGCACACATCACAACCCTTCAGCCTCATCAGTCACATTTGTTTTCTCTCTCTGGACCATCTGCCTTGACCCTTTCATACTTGTGTCTGGATTAGAAGAGAAAGTCCACATATTGAGAACAGAATGCTATTGCATCAAAAACTGTCTTTCCCCTTTTAGGAGAAGCGTTTTGGAAAGTACATTCTGTTTACCTCACTTTTGCTGGTAGTTAAATAACAAAATCCTGATACTTCTCCCTACATGCAGTGAGAATAAAACAATCCTAAGAGTATTTTCCTGAAAGGGCTGGAATCTTGGGAAGCAAAGCCTGGGAGATCTATGCCATCAAGACACAAAAATGTATGTCTGAATACAGGCCTGGTAAGACTGAACTTTGAGTAACCAAAGCGCAGAGAGAGGAAGGCAAAGCATGCAGAAAATGTGGCCCGCTGGTTCACTGAAACCAGACCTCTGATATAGAGAATCGGGATCCACCCGGAAAGCCCTGGCTCAAAGTTTAGACACACAGGCCCACAGTAAGGCACAGGCCCATGTCGGTGGGAGCCAGGTTTGCCCAGGAAAGGCAGGGCTTGAAGTTCAACTCTACAGACCCTCTTACACCTGGACCAGAGGGGAGCCTGGCACATAGGCCCCGAGAGAGCACATCGGGAGTCCTCAGAGAGCAGAAAGTGCTATGCTATCTGGAAAAGGGTCCACTGTGGCCTAGAGAAAGAGCCAGGTCCCTGCCAGTAATACTCAGGACCTGTGGGCAAGGGGTTGAGCTTCCAGAACAGCCTCATAAGAGCTCCCACATCTGAGCCCACAAAGACAGAGCTGAGCCACTACTACAAGAACTCAGTGTTTGCCCACTAAAAGCCAAACACTCAGAAGCTGTTTTCTTCCTGAAACCATGGACCCTCAGGTCCACAGGAGAGATGGGTACCAATCACTGACAACAAGACCAACTATAATCACAGACAAGATGGCAACAGGAAAATGAAAAAACTTAAGCAATGGAAACCAAAACAACCTGGCAACATCAGAACCCAGCTCTTCCACCACAGCAAGTAGTGGATTGACAAACACTCCAGAAAAAGAAGAGTCAGACCTGAAATCATACTTCAAGTTGATGATGGAGATCTTTGAGAAGAGCATGAGTAACTCCCTTAAACAAGTACAGGAGGACAACCATAAACAAATAGAAGCTTTTAAAGAGGAAACACAAAAAACACTCAGAGAACTCAAAGAACTACAGATAAACAGGACTAAAGAGATGAAGGAATTGAAAATGGAAATAGAAACAATAAAAAAAACAAAAAAAAAAAGATACCCCTGGGGATGGAAAACCTAAAAAAGAAATCAGGAGTCACAGATGCAAGCATTTCCAACAGACTACAAGAGATGGATGAGAGAATCTCAGGGGCCAAAGACAACATTGAAAATATAAACAAAACATTTAGAGAAGATGCAAAAAACAAAAAGCTCCTAACTCAAAACGTCCAGGAGATCCAGGACACAATGAGAAGACCAAACTTAAGGATAATGGGAATAGAAGAGGGAGAAGAATAACAATTAAAAGGCACAATAAATATCTTCAACAAAAACGTAGAAGGAAACTTTTCTATCTTTAAGAATGAGATGACCATGAGCATAAAAGAAGCCTAAGAACTCCAAATAGAGTGGACCAGAAAAGAAATTCTTTTTGACAAATAATAGTCAAAATGTCAAGTATTCAAAACAAAGAAAGAATACTAAAAGCAGTAAGGGAAAAAGCTCATGTAACATATACAGGGAGACCAATCAGAATTACACTGGACTTTTCAACAGAGACCACGAAAGCTAGAGGATCATGGACAGACATCATACTAGAGAACACAAATGTCAGCCCAGGGTACTATAAGCAGCAAAACTCTCAACTACCATAGATGGAGAGACCAAGATAGTCCAGGACAACTATAAATTGCACAATATCTGACAACAAATTCAGCCCTACAAACAATAGATGGAAAACCCAACACAAGGAGGGAAACTATATCCTAGTAAAAACAAGAAAATAACTAAGCAAGAAAACCAAAAGAAGAAAGACACAAAGACATAATTCTACCTCTAAATGCAAAAATAGAATGAAACAGCAACTATTATTCCTTAATATCTGTTAACATAAATAGACTCAATTCCCCAATAAAGAGACATAGGCTATCAGACTGAATACATAAACAGAATCCAGCATTGTGCTACATATGGGAAACTCATCTCAGAGAAAAAGACAGACACTATCTCCGAATAAAAGACTGGGAAAAAAACCTTCCAAGGAAATGTCCCCAAGAAACAAGCAAGAGTTGCAATTCTAATATCAAATAAAGTAGATTTCCAACCAAAAGTTATCAAAAAAGATAAGAAAGGACACTTTTTACTCATTACAGGGAAAATTTATCAGAAGGAACTCTCAATCCTTAACATGTATGCTCCAAATACAAGAGCACCCATATTCATAAAAGAAACCCTACTAAAACTCAAATAATACATTACACCATACACAAGAACTTTAACACCCCGCTCTCATCAATATACAGATCATGGAAGCAGAAGCTGAGCAAGGACACAGTGAAATTACCAGAGGTTATGAACTAATTTGAATTAATAGGCATCTACAGAACATTTCAACATAAAACAAAAGAATATACCTTCTTATCAGCACCTCACAGCACATTCTCCAAAATTGACTGTATAGTCGGTCAAAAACCATGCCTCACTAAATATGAGAAGATGGAAATACTCCCATGCATCCTTACAGATCTCCATTGACTAAGCCTGGTCTTTAATAACAACAAAGACAACAAAAACCCATATACACATGGAAGCTGAACAATACTCTACTAGACAATAGCATGGTCAAAGAAGAAATAAAGAAATTAAAGATTTTCTCGAATTTAATGAAAATGAAAGCACAATATAACCCAACATATGGGATGTAATAAAAGGATCACTGACAGGAAAACTTATAGCTCTGAGTGCTTCCAAAAAGAAACTGGAGAGAGCATACACTAGCAACTTGCCAGCAGAGTTGAAAGCTCTAGAACAAAAAGAAGCAGATACACCCAAGAGGAGTAGATGGCAAGAAATAATCAATCTAAAATCAGAAAATAACCAAATAGAAACAAAAAGAACTATTCAAAGAATCAACAAAACCAAGATCTGGTTCTTTGAGAAAATTAACAAGATGGATAAACCCTTAGACAGACTAACTACAGGGCAAGAAGAGAGTATCCAAATTAACAAAATCAGAAATGAAAGTGGAGACATAACAACTGAAACTGAGGAAATTCAAGAAATCATTAGATCCTACTACAAAAACTTATACTCAACAAAACTGGAAAATCTGGAGGAAATGGATAAATTCCTAGACAGATACCAGATACTAATGTTAAACCAAGACCAGGTAAACCATCTAAATAATCTCCAAACACCAAAGGACATAGAACCAGTAATATAAAGCCTGCAACCAAGAAAAAGCCCAGAACCAGATGAGTTCAATGCAGATTTTTATCAGACATTTACTGATGACCTAATACCAATACTCTCCAAACTATTCCACAAAATAGAGTCAAATAGAAAACTACCCAACTCATTTTTCGAGGCCACAAAAACCCTCATACTTAAGCTACACAAAGACCCTACAAGGAATGAGAACTTCATACCAATCTCACTTATGAACATTGATGCAAAAATACTCAACAAAATCCTTGAAAACTGAATCTAAGAACACATCAAAATGATCATTCACCATGATCAAGTAGGTTCCATCCCTGGAATGCAGGCATAATTTCATATATGGAAATCCATCAATGTAATCCACCATATAAATAAACTCAAAGAAAAAAAACTACAAGGTCATCTCTCTAGATGCTGAGAATACATTTGACAAAATTCAACACCCCTTCATGTTAAAAGTCTTGGAAAGAACAGGAATCCAAGGCCCATACCTAAACATAAAAAAAGCAATAAACAGAAAGCCAATAGCCAACATCAAACTTAATGGTGAGAAACTTGAATCAATCCCACTAAAATAAGGGACAAGACAAGGCTGCCCACTCTCTCCCTACCTATTCAACATAGTACTGGATGTCCTGGCCATAGCAATTAGACACCAAAAGGAAATCAAAGGATACAAATCAGAAAGGAAGAAGTAAAAATATCACTATTTGCAGAAGACATGATAGTGTACTTAAACGACCACACAAATTCTACCAGAGAACTTCTACAGCTGATAAATAAGTTCAGCAAAGTGGCTGGATACAAAATTAACTCAAACAAATCAGTAGCCTTCCTATATTCAAAGGACAAACATGTGGAGAAAGAAATTAGGGAAAATATACCCTTCACAATAGTCACAAAAACTATGAAATACCTTGGTGTGACACTAACTAAGCAAGTGAAGGACCTGTATAACAAGGACTTCAAATCTCTGAAGAAGGAAATTAAAGAAGATTTCAGAAGACAGAAAGATCTCCCCTGTTCATGGATTGGAAGGATCAACATTGTAAAAATTGCCATTTTACCAAAAGCAATCTTCAGATTCAATGCAATCTCTATAAAAAAATCCCATTCAATTCTTCATAGAGTTGGAAATAGCCTTTTGCAAATTCACTTGGAATAACAAAAAACCTAGAATATTGAAATCCATTCTCAACAACCATCTGGGGGAAACCCATTCCTGACCTCAAGCTATTTGTCTTAAAAACTGTATGGTACTGGTACAGAGATAGGCAAAATGATCCCTGGAAGAGAATAGAAGTTCCAAAAATGAATTTTCACAATATGGTCCCATGATTTTTGACAAAGGAGCTATCAACATTCAATGGAAAAAGTATAGCCTCTTCAACAAATGGTGTTGGCTCACCTGGCAGTCATAATGTAGAAGAATGAAAATAGACCCTTTCTTTTCTTTTTTTTAACAACTTTATTTTACCAAACAAAGATAAATGTACAGATTTTAAGCATTTTTTGCATAAAATTATACAATACATTTTTGTCAGTACTTTTTTCAGATTTTAAAATAATTTTTACATAAAACTGTATGAATATATTTGTTAGTCAGTACTTGATTTTTTTAAAGGTTTGATAGTATGCATTGAAAACTTAATAGTTACAATGAGCATAAAGTACTTGTAAAACAAAATGTAACATGGAAATAGTCAAAGTTTTCTTGTTGTATAAAGATTTTTTTGTTTTGTTTTGTTTTCTTTATTTCTTGGACTTCATACACTCTGTGAGTTGTTTCTGGGACAGTGCTAGCCTCTGGGGTTAGCATCCCATTATCAGTGACTGCATATTATGTCTGTTCTTTTGTGACTGGGTTATCTCACTCAGGATGATATTCTCTAGATGCAGCCATTTTCTTAAGAATTTAGTCAAGTCATTGTTTCTGGTGGCTGAGTAGTATTCCATTGTGTAAATGTACCACAATTTTTGTATCCATTCATCTTCTGAAGGACATCTGGGTTCTTTCCAGCTTCTGGCTATTATAAATAGAGCTGCTATGAACATTGTGGTGCATATATCTTTGTTGTGTACTAAGGTGTCTCTGGGGTATATGCCCAGAAGTGGAATAGCTGGGTCTTCAGGTAGTATTATGTCCAATTTTCTGAGGTATCGCCAGACTGATTTCCAGGGTGGTTGTATTAGTTTGCAACCCCACCAACAGTGGAGAAGGGTTCCTCTTTCTCTGCAACTTCGCCAGCATCTGTTGTCATCTGAGTTTTGGATCTTGGCCAATCTGACTGGTGTGAGGTGGAATCTTAGGGTTGTTTTGATTTGCAATTCACTGATGGCTAAGGATGTCGAGCACTTCCTCAGATATTTCTCAGCCATTCGATATTCCTCAACTGAGAATGTTTTGTTTAGCTCTGTACGCCATTTTTTAATAGGGTTATTTGATTCTCTGGTGTCTAGCTTTTTGAGTTCTTTGTATACCTTAGATATTAGGCCTGTATCTTTTCCCATTATGTTGGTTGCCGTTTTGTTTTCTTGACAATGTCCTTAGCCTTACAGAAACTTTGCAATCTCATTAAGTCCCATTTGTTAATCTTTGACCTTAGAGCTTGAGCTACTGGTGTTTTTTCAGAAAATTTTCTTCTGTGCCTATATGTTCTAAAGTTTTTCCTACTGTCTCATCTAATAGTTTCAGTGTATCTGGTTTTATGTGGAGATCTTTGATCTATTTGCACCTGAGCTTTGTACAAGGAGATAAGAAAGGGTCTATTTGTACAAAGCCAAATAGATATGCCCCAACATACAATAAGGGTCCATACACCACAATGTTCATAGCAGCCCTATTTACAATAGCCAGAAGCTGGAAATAACCCAGATGTTCTTTAGTAGATGAATGGATACAAAAATTGTGGTATATTTTCACAATGGTGTACTACTCAGCTATTAGAAACAACGACTTTATGAAATTTCTAAGAAAATAGATGCATCTAGAGAATATCATCCTGAGTGAGGGAACTCAGTCACAAAAGAACAGACATAATATGAAGTTAGTGATAATTGGATACTAACTCAAGAAAGCTCTGAAGATCCCAGAAACAACTCACAGGCCATGGGAAGCTCAAGAAAGACAAAGGCCAAAAAAATGAAATTCTCAGTCCTTCTTCAGAAAAAAATTAATGTATAGCACCCTCTCAGAGTGTGGTACACCTGGACCTTAAATCATTAATAATCCAAGAGCTAAGAATATAGCCTTGTGGTAATTTTTGGTATTCAAAGATTATTATGATTAATCTATACTCATCAAGAAAATTGACTATTTCCATGTTACATTCTGTCCTATATGTACTTTATGCTTATTGTAACTAGTAGGATTTCTATTCATGCTATTAAACCTCTAAAACAATTGAGTACTAACAAAAAAGTGTTCATATAGTGTTATGCAAAAATGCCTTTAAAATCTGTATATATATATATATCCCTCTTTTAAAAAATAATGTTGTGAGAGAGAGAGAGAGAAAAAAAAAAAAAGAAAGTGTATGTCTGGAGAATACAGCAGGATTACAGAACAACAGACTTTATTTTTCCCTGTTAATTTTCTGCAAAACCAGACAATAGCAATAATTTGGCTCTTGACTGGGGCACTTAATATCCTTTATTACCTGCTGCTACAGGAGTTTGTTGTTTTTGTTTTTGTTTTTGTTGTTAAGACTTTTAGAGCTTGTTATGTTAGCATATGGAAGCCCAAGCCAAGAAGAAAGAACAGAGATGCTGAGGAATATACACGCATACACAATTATTATTGATGGCAGCACACTTATCAGGAGAATAAGTCCTGGAGAAGTTGAATAACTGGCATGAAGTTTAAGACAACACAGAGATGATGAGGGGTATTTTGAATGTTTTGTCTTTTTACTAAATTTCTTTGTTCTTTTCACAACCCAGTATTAGATTAGCCCTTCCTCTCCTCCTAGTATCCCTTCATACAAGTCCTTCCTCTGTTTCCCCTGCTATCTTGAGAAGGGGGAGAAACCCTCTGGTTGTCAATCCCTCAACATCATAATCACTGTGGGATTAGGCAAATCCTCTCCCTTTGAGACCAGACAAGGCTGTCCATTTAGAAACTCCAGAGCTACAAGCAGGTAGGCAACAGGCTCAGGATCTGGAACCACCCCTGCTCCAGTTGTTTGAGAGACCGGCAAGAAGACCAAGCTTCTTATCTGCTAGGTGCAGGGTGCTTAGGTCCAGCCTGTACTCACTCTTTGATTGGTGATTCAGTCTCTGAGAGCCCAAAAGTGTCCAAGTTAATTGACTCTGTTGTTCTTCCTGTAGAGTCTCTGCATTCATTATATCCCACAATCTTTCTCCCAACTCCCATGTAAGTCTCCTGTGTTCCATCTAATGTTTTGGTGTAAGTCTTTACATCTCTTTCCATTGGCTGCTGAGTGGAACCTCTCAGAGGACAGTTATGCTAGGCTCCTGTCTACAAGCATAATAAAGAATACCATTAATAGTGTCAGGGATTGGTTCTTGCCCATGGGATGGGACTCAATTTGGTCCAGTAATTGGTTGGCTGTTCCCTCCATTCTTGTCCATGTATATCTTATGGGCAGGGCAAATTTTGGGTCCCAGGCTTTGTGGGTGGGTTGCTGTCCTTATCCCCTTATCCTTCAATTGAGAATCCTGATTGGCTACAAGAAGTGGCCATTTATAGAATCTGCTAAGAATCTCAGCTAGAGATTCCCTTAGACCCTTTAGGGCTTCTCCCCATCCCAGGTCTCTGCCCTCCTCCCCTAGCCTATCTCCTTTCTCTCTCCCTCGTTCTTCTTACATATGATCTCTCTATCTGTTTCTATACCAATGCCACACAGTTTTTATTACTCTGTGGTACAGCTTGTAGTCTGTACTTGAAAGGAGAGTGATTTCTCCAGAAGTTCATTTATTATTCAGGCTTATTTTAAATATCCTGGGCATTTTATTTTTCCATATTAAGTTAAGAATTGTTTTTTTCAAGATCTGTAAAAAATGTGTCAGAATTTTGATGGGAATTTCACTGAAGCTATAGATTGCTTTTGGTAAGATGGCCATTTTCACTATGTTAATCCATGTGCAAGGGAGATCTTTCCAGCTTCTGAGATCTTCCTCAATTTCTTTCTTCAGAGTCTTGAAGATCTTGTCATATAGGTCTTTCATGAGCTTGTTTAGAGTTACAGCAGGGTACTTTATGTTATTTGTGGCTTTTGTGAAGAGTGCTGTTTCCCTAACATCTTTCTAAGCCCACTTCTCACTTGTTTATAAAGGAGGGCTACTACAAAATTGAGTTAATGCTGTATCTAGTAATTTTGTTGAATGTATATTCTTGATTCTATGTATTATCCCAAGTGCCCCTGCTTTGGGCTTGCTTTGCTTTTAACTCTCCACCCCAAGAACCCAAAAATAAATGTTTCCAGCAAAAGAATGAGAGTCATGCTTTCTCATGTGTTTCTGGCTCCCCAGAGTAAGAGAAATCCTGTGTGTAGCATTGATAGGAGGCAAACCAAAGAGTCAGCTGTCTAAGACCCATTTCCGGTCCAGAGTCATAGTAAGACATGATAAGCAGTCAGGCTGCCAGCCTCTCTGTGGCCACTGGGCCAGTGTGGATACTTTTCCTATGGACAGTGAAAGCAGAGGCAAGGCCAAACCATCCACTGCAAAGACTTTTTTAAAGCCTTCTGCTCCAGCCTCTACCAAAAGTCTTTGGGTCAATTCCAAACAGTCAGAGCAGAGATCTAAATTCAGAGAACCAATTTTGGAGAGCTGACTGCAAGGCCAGTTTAGTTGTGACTCAGAGTAAGAGCTAAGGAACAGATGCTTGAAGAGACCAAGACTCAGAAATATCTGACAACTGTCCTTTGCCTCTGCCTTTGACAGGGAAGAATTCTAGCAGGCCCACTTGGAGAGGTCCATGAGTTGATCTTTACAAAGACCCCAAGGAAGCTAGCAATGATGCTTTCTGAACCTGGAGCACCAAAGACAGGCTGGGGCCCTGTTACTATTCTGCTCCTCTAAAAGGGAGGGGAGTCCAGTGGCAGGTAGGGAGACAGAACTGTGTGTTTTGGGAGAGGCATCATGTCTCCAGTTGGGGTAGAAGCCAGAATATAATCCCAGAACACAACTAAGATCAAACAAGATGGAAGAAGCCATCTGCAACCCCACCAAAGCCTGTGTATAGGAGGTTGGCAGCACAGGCCAGCCTGGGCCAGAATAGTCCTGGATGCCAGTCCTGCCCAACTGTGATGTGCCCTTCTGTTCTTTAAGGGAAATAGAGGGATGGGAGAAATTGTAGACATTCCCGCCTTTTATCAATTGGAGACGAGCACATTATCTTCTATCAGACCTCCCTACACACACACACACACACACACACACACACACACACACACACACACACATTTAAGTATAAACCCCTTTCTTCAGAAAGCTATAACAAAGTTTAAATTACTAATGATCGCTGGTTTGCTTTCTCTTTATGCTCTGAGACTAGGCTATCTACTCAAAAGAAATTTCTTGGGTACAATTTATATAAAAGGCCATTACTAATATGGCTGCTGATAAGACTAAAGGAGACCCTAGGACTCAGAGAACATGCTGCAGGGGCACAGCATTGGCATCAGCCAAGTGTAAATCCTAACTCTAGCTCTCTGCTTTTCCTGCACAGTTTTCATCTGTAAAATGAATATCTCAATGATGGCTGCCCCATGACATAGACTGTCTGATTAAGTGTCATTCTTAAGTATAGCAACTGACATGCAGCAATTACACGATATGTAATGAAAGCCACTTTTCTCCTCTCAAAGGAAGTGGCAATGTGATTCAACAAGAGGGAGAGTCTTGTGGGATATGAATGCAGCTTAACGGACAAGTCCTTCTCTGATACATGCAAGGATCTGGGTTCTGTTCCCCCCTCCCAAAGGAAATCCAGAAGCATTTAGAAAGCAGTATTGCACATCTGTAGTCCCAGAACTTTGGAGGACAAGACAGGAAGATACCAAATTGAGGTCAGCCTGAATTACATAACAAGAACCTACAGAAAACAAACAGTAAAATAAAACCAAAGAAAGCAGATAGTGGCAACTGTGGCTTCATTGCAAAGCAGCACTAGTGGCTCTGTGCAGGACAGCAGCACCAGGAGGCACGGCTTACAGGAAAGTCCATGAGATGTGTGGCCTTGGAAGGAAAAGTGGTAGACATAGTGTGATGGTATTCGGGCCACCAGAACAGCACAGGCCTAATAAGAGTGCCCAGGCAATGGTATGCTTTGGTGGGAACCATCTTTATGTGCTAGAAAAATGGAGGCTTGTATCAGGGCATGCAGAGGACATGATCTGGGACAGAATCTTAGATGGCACCAGTATCTTCTTAGATCATTCAGACCTTAAAGCCTCTTCCAGGAGCAAAAACTGTTGTTCAGTCTCTGCATTAGTCTGGAGACATCCCCCAAAGCCCTGCACCTAGAAGAAATTGGCTACAAAGCCTGTGACAGCCTCTTGCCTGGTATGTTTACTGCATCTGAGGTTTTAGTTGAGCTCTAGGTCTAATGAGCAGCAACATTCAGGGACTTGCTTAAAATCATGTCTAGCTATCACTGGGACATATTCCCACACCCTTGAGCATTGGTCAGACTCCTGATAATGTTCCATGTCCAGGTTTCAACTGGAGGAGAGAGTTCAAAGATATCAAAAAGAGAAAGGAGGGACACAAAAGCAATCAAAGCCATAGGAGAGGGCTGCCTTTGCTTGACTTCTGTTGCTGTGATAAAACACTAAGCAAATGAAACTGGCTTACTCTCAGATATCATAGAGCACACCACTGAGGATGCTAATGGAAGAGTCTGGAGGCAAAAACTGAAGCAGAGACCAGAGGAATATGTCTTACTATCTTACTTTTTTGGGATTGCTTTACTTGTTATCTTACATAAGCCAGTGTTACCTGCCCATGGCTAGCACTGCAGAAAATACTCCATGATCTTGCCCTCAGGTCAGTGGCAGAGAGGTAATTCCTCAACTGAGGTCCCCTCTTCCCAAGTGACTAGTTTGCATCAGGCTTGAGAAAACAAAACAAAAAACCCAAAAAACAAACCAAGACAATTTTTCTGTTCTAAAAAAAAAAAAAAAAATGACCTAGGGAGGAGGCAAAGAACAAAGGGCAAAAAGTTTATTTTTCCTTGAGCACTAGTCCATGCTAGGTGGGCAGCATAGACAGAGGATGCACATAGTAGGCCCTCAATCTCCCAAATTCTCTGTACCCTTAGGGGATTATATGCAAACCCACAATGCTGTTTTCTAGTTCACTATGTTCATTCTACTCTGTAAGCCAACACAATTGCCAGGTTCAAATGAGTTAGGGACAGTATTTCTTGGACAGGAAAGGACAGTATACTGAGACTGGAGAATATCTGTCAATATTACTACCACTGAGTGTGTCCAAAGTGTGGGAACATAAGGGAAAGACAATGAGAATTTTCACAATCAGAGACTCACAAGGGCAGCTGTTCCATGACAGGAGAAGAAAAGATTAGAGGAAAAGGAGAAATTTGGGCCCAAAATTTCCATCTGCTGCTCTATTCCCTTCTAGACTCAGGATCATGATGTGTTCCCATAAGCTAAAGGCAGAGAGACAGTAGCAGACCCCAGAAGCTAATTATGAACCACTGCTGAGTCCCAGGCACAGTGAGCACTCAATAAATATGTGTTGAATGAATGGGCTGTCTGAGAATTTGGCAGGAAGTAGTAGTTATGTACTTCTGTCCTAGCTACCCGCTTCTTCAAAAAGGATTAAAGAGGTTGTTATTTCACTTCCTGCATAGGAGAGTTCAGCTTCCTCACTTTAATCATGTAGGTCTCTGTCTTCTAGGCAAACCTCAAGAGGCTCAGTTGGGAGGACAAGCAGGCATACACCAAACTAAAGATGTAGAATGAAGAATCTGATGGGTTCTTAAAGGATGATTGTTCCTCCCAAGAGAGGCCTACTGGTATATCCTTGGGGAAAGTGACTAGGCTCTGGCTTTTAACCACATAACCCCATAAGAGCAGACAAACCAGTGAAGCCACACCACACTGGGGTTGCTTCTCAGATATAGCTGGAGAGCTAAACATTTTAAGTCTCAGTTTACAAGGCAAGAAACAAACTCAATTAGGCCAGGACAGGCAGAGACCTGAGTTAGGTGCTCAATTGCTTTTGCTCCAAGCCAAGCAATTGGCATGGGACCTGGAATATGGGTGCATACTTCCCCCAGACAGAGTCCCTGTCAGCTGATCAAATGTCAGTGCTCTGGCTGAATCAAAACATCAGATGAAATGTTTAAGAAAAACCCATAGGAGCTCTTTTTCTGACTAGAGTTGGTATATAGTCTGCTTCTTGGGGTACTATAGAGCTTACGTTATACCTCTGACAGTAGTTAAGAATGATCACAGTTCTTTTCCAAAGGGGCTATGGTGGTTTGAAAAGGAATGTCTCTAGTAGGCTCATACTTGAATACTTGGTCCCCATTTTGGTAAAAATTTTTGGAAAGGGTTAAGAGGTGTGGTCTTGTTGGAGGAAGTATGTCACTAGGGGTAGGCCTGAATGTTTCAAAAGAAACTCGGAAACACTTTTCTCTCTTTGCCTTATAATTATATGTCCAGATGTGAGCTCTCAGATATTTCTCCAGCAACATGCAGGCTGTTATGCATCCCTCCATGATGGTCATAGACTCTAGCTCTCTAAAACTGTGAGTTTCAACTTAAGCACATTATTTATATATTTTATATATCATTCATGAGGTTTTATCACCACAAAAACAATAAGGCAAATAAGACAGCAATACCCAGGAGGAGTGGGGTATTGCTAACCTTGCTGTGTTTTGGAATGTAGAAGACTTTGAAATAGGAAAGCACTTGAACACTGTAAGCAATGTTTCAACAAGTGTTAATGGTACTACTATAGTGGGGGGTGTATGAACTCACTTATTTATAAGTAAATATTGGCTATAAAGTAAAAGATAACAATGTTATAATCCACAGACCCAAAAACCTCAAATGCCGAGAAAGGCCCAAGGGAGGCTGGTTAAATCTTTCTCAAAATGAGAAATAAACTACATATTGGAAGAAGAGAGATAGAGGGAATTAACTGGTTGGGAGAAAGGGAATGAGTCCGGAAAGCATAGGAAAGAGAACAACATTGGTGGTGAGTAGTGGTAGGAAGCATCTCTAGAACATGTCAGAGACCTGGACAAAGTGGGGAAGATAGGGTGGCCATGAAGGTGACTCTAGCTAAGACTTCTAGCAGTGAAGGATATAAATCCTGAAATGGCCACTCTTATAGCCAGTAAGGATTCCCAGTGTAGGGTAAGGACAGCAACCCACTTGGAAAATTTTTGATCTAAAATGTCTCCTGTCAAGATCATCTGCCACCGGGAACAGTGGAGATCCAGGGATGCAGGCCTGGTGAGACTGTGCTGCTAGTAGCCAAGGAGCAGAGAGATCTGGGCTGAGCACACAGAAAACTTGCCCCCTGCCAATTGGTTCAGGAAAGCAGGAACTCTGCAGTAGAGACTGGGTTTCCACCCAGAGGGCCTGTGCATGCAGACCAAATGCTCAGGCCATCTGCCACTGGGAACAGCAGAGATCCAGGAACACAGGCCATGTAAACAGGAAAGAAGGGAACCAATCACTGACAACAAGGCCAGGTATAATCACAAAAAACAAGATGGCAAGAGGAAAGCGAAAGAAATTACCCAGTGAAAACCAAGAAAACCTGGCAACACCAGAACCCAGCTCTCGCATCACGGCAAAGAGCAGAATGCCAAACACTCCAGAAAAAGAAGACTCAGACCCAAAATCATACCTCAAGATGATAGAAATCCTTAAACAAGAACAGGGGGAAGAGCATAAAGAAATAGAAGATTTTAAAGAGGAAACACAAAAAATACTCAAAGAAATCAAAGAATTAGAGGAAAATAGAATGAAAAAGATGAAGGAATTGAAGAAGAAATTTGAAATGGATATGGAACCAATTAGGAAAACACTAAAAGAGATAACCCTGGAGGTAGAAAACCTAAAAAGGAAAAAGGAAATCAGGAGTCACAGATGCAAGCATGTTCAACAGACTACAAGAGATGGAAGAGAGAATCTCAGGGGCCAAAGACAACATGGAAAACATAGACAAAACTGTCAGAAAAGATGCAAAAGCCAAAAGGCTCCTAAGCCAAAACATCCAGGAGATCCAGGACACAATGAAAATACCAAACCTAAGAATAATAGGAATAGAAGAGAGTGAAGAATATCAACTAAGAGGCACAGTAAATATCTTCAACAAAATCATAGAAAAAAACTTCCCTACCCTCAAGAATGAGATGACCATGAGCATAAAAGAAGCCTACAGAACTCCAAAGAGTGGACCAGAAAAGAAATTCATCCAGACACATGATAGTCAAAATGCCAAGTGCCCAAAGCAAAGAAAGAATACTAAAAGCAGTAAGAGGAAAAGGTCAGGTAACATATAAAGGCAGACCAATCAGAATCACACCCGACTTCTCAACAGAGAAGAGTTTAAGAAAAAAAAGAAAGAAAAAGAAAATGAAAAACCATTATGCTTAATCTTTACACACCAAAAAAACTTTGACTAATTCCAGGTTACATCTTGTTTTACATGTACATTATGCTCATTGTAACTAGTAAGATCTTAATGAACACTATCAAACCTTGAAAAAAACCAAGTACTGACAACAATGTATTCGTATATTTTATCCAAAAATGCTTAAAATCTGTACGTTTATCTTTTTTTAAAATAAAGTTGTTCAATTAAAAAAAAGGTAATGCCAGGCTGTAGCTTGGGGTTTTTAAGTACTCTCACTCATGAAGTCCAGTGTCAGTCTTGATGGTGTATTACTGTGTAACTTGCACTATTACAAGGCCCCAAATAGTTACCTTACCTCTGCAAATTTTGAGACCCTATTTTTAGCTCTTTGAATAAAAGACTAAGAACCTAGAAATGTCTGACCCAGCCACTGCCACTGGTACCATAGTTGGTAATCCAAGCAAAAGTCCAAAAAAAAAAAAAAAAAAAAAAAAAAACAACAACAAAAAAAAAAAAACAACAACAACAAAAAAAAAAAAACGGACTCTCTTTGTCTCATGGACATCAAATAAAGATGTGAGAGCACTCTGGTTCTCTTTTTCATTCTGATGAAAAATGGTTACTCTAGCCAGGGGGCAGAAAGATCTCTACCTACCAAGCACTAAAAGCACTCCCCCGCCCTGCCTGATCCAGGGACCAGGAACCCAGCATTGGGTTCACTATTCCCAGCCGGCAACTTTGGGGCACAAAAAAGGGCTCAGACCATCCTCCATCAGGAACAGCAGAGACCCAGGGACAAGGTCAGGTACAAGAGAAAGGCGAGAACCAATCACTGACAACAAGGTGGCAAGAGGAAAGCGAAAGAGTGTACCCCAGGGAAACCAAGACAACCCGGCAACACTAGAACCCAGCTCTCCCATCACAGCAAACAGTGGAATGTGAAACACTCCAGAAAAAAAAAGACTCAGACATGAAATCCTATCTCAAAATGATGATAAAGATCCTTAAACAAGAACGGGAGGAAAAGCATAAAGAATTAGAAGCTTTTAAAGAAGAAACAAGAAAAACACTCAAAGAACTCAAAGAACTAGAAGAAAACAGAACCAAAGAGATGAAGGAATGGAAGAAGGAATTTAAAACAGAAAAGGACACAATAAGTAAAACACTAAAAGAGACAACCCTAGAGGTAGAAATCCTAAAAAAAAAAAAAAAAAAAAAAAAAAATCAGGAGTCACGGATGCAAGCATTTCGAACAGACTACAAGAGATGGAAGAGAGAATCTCAGGGGTTGAAGACAACATTGAAAACATAGACAAAACAGCCAGAGAAGATGCAAAAAGCAAAAGGCTCCTAACCCAAAATGTGCAGGAGATCCAGGACACAATGAGAAGACTAAACCCAGGCATAATAGGAATAGAAGAAGGAGAAGAATATCAACTAAGAGGCACAGTAAATATCTTCAACAAAATTGTAGAAGAAAACTTCCCTACCCTTAAAAATGAGATGACCACCAACATAAAAGAAGCCTACAGAACTCCAAATAGATTGGGCCAGAAAAGAAATTACTCCGGACACATAATAGTCAAAACACCAAGTGCCCAAAGCAAAGAAAGAATACTAAAAGCATTAAGGAAAAAGGTCATGTAACATATAAAGGCAGACCAATCAGAATCACACCCGATTTCTCAACAGAAACTATGAAAGCTAGAAGAGCCTGGACAGACATCATGCAGACACTAAGATAGCACAAGTGCCAGCCCAAGCTGCTATACCCAGCAAAACTATCAATCACCATAGATGGAACGATGAAGATATTCCAGGACAAAACTAAATTAACACAATATCTGACCACAAATCCAGCACTACAATGAATTACAGGTGGAAAACCCAATACAATGAGGAGAACTACATCCTAGTAAAAACAAGAAAACTCTTAAGCAAGAAAACCAAAAGGAGAAAAAGATACAAACACAATTCAACCTACAAAAGAAATAATAGCAGGAAACAGCAACCACTATTCCTTGATATCTATTAACATAAATGGACTCAACTCCCCATTAAAAAGATATAAGCTATCGGACTGGATGCATAAACAAAGCCCAGCATTTTGCTGCATACAAGAAACTTATCTCAGAGACAAAGACAGCCACTATCTCAGAGTAAAACATTGGGAAAAAAACTTCCAAGCAAACGGCCCCAAGAAGCAAGCTGGAGTGGCTATTATAATATAGAATAAAGTAAACTTCCAACCAAAAGTTATCAAAAAAAATAAAGAAGGACACTTTTTACTCATTACAGAGGAAATCTGTCAGGAGGAACTCTCAATACTTAACATATATGTTCCACATACAAGAGAACCCATATTTATAAAAGAAACCCTACTAAAGCTCAACAAATACATTTCACCCCACACAATAAAAGTGGGAGACTTCAATACCCCACTCACACTAATCGACAGATCATGGAAGCAAAAACTGAACAAGGACACTGTTAAACTAGCAGAGACTTTGAATCAACTGGAATTAATAGATATCTACAGAACATACCATCCTAAAACAAAAAGATTACACCTTCTTCTCAGCAACTCAGGGCACCTTCTTAAAAATTGACCACATAATTGGACACAGAATTAGCCTCAATCTATATAAGAAGATTGAAATACTCCCATGCATCCTTTCAGATTACCATGCTCTAAGACTGGTCTTTAATAACAACAAAAACAACAAAAAGCCCATATACACATGGAAACTAAACAACGCTCTATTAAACGATAGTAGGGTCAAAGAAGAAATAAAGAAAGAAATTAAGGATTTTATAGAATTCAATGAAAATGAAAACACGACATAGCCAAACATATGGGATGCATTGAAAGCAGTACTAAGAAGAAAACTCATAGCTCTGAGTGCTTCCAAAAAGAAACTGGAGAGAGCATGCACTAGCAACCTGACAGCACAAATGAAAGCTCTAGAACAAAAGGAAGCAGATACACCCAAGAGGAGTAGACAGCAAGAAATAATCAAACTTAGGGCAGAAATAGACCAAATAGAAACAAAAAGAACCATCCAAAGAATCAACAAAACCAAAAGCTGAAAATTAACAAGATCGATAAACCCTTAGCCAGACTAACTAAACGGCAAAGAGAGAGTATCCAAATTAACAAAATCAGAAAAGAAAGTGGAGAAATAATGACTAAAACTGAGAAAATTCAAGAAATCATCAGATCCTACTCCAAAAGCCTATACTCAACAAAGCTGGAAAATCTGGAGGAAATGGATGAATTCCTAGACAGATACAAGATACTAAAGTTCAACGAGGACCAGGAAAATCATTTAAATAATCCCATAACACCTAAAGAAATAGAAGAAGTCATCAAAAGCCTCCCAACCACAAAAAGCTCAGGTCCAGATTGGTTCAGTGCAGAATATTATCAGACATTTATTGACGACATAATACCAATACTTTCCAAACTATTCCACAGAATAGAATCTGATGGAATACTACCTAACTCATTTTTTGAGGCTACAATAACCCTCGTACCTAAAACACACAAAGACCCTACAAGGAATGAGAACTTCAGATCAATCTCACTTATGATCATTGATGCAAAAATACTCAACAAAGTCCTTGCTAACCAAATTCAAGAACACATCAAAACGATCATTCACCATGATCAAGTAGGCTTCACTCCTGGAAAGCAGGGATGATTTAATATACAGAAATCTATCAATGTAATCCACCATATAAACAAACTCAATGAACAAAACCACATGGTCATCTCACTAGATGCTGAGAAAGCATTTGAAAACATTCAAAACCCCTTCATGTTAAAAGTCTTGGAAAGAACAGGATTCCAAGGCCCATAGCTAAACATAATAAAAGCAATATACAGCAAACCAACAGCCAACATCAAACGTACTTGAAGCAATCCCACTAAAATCAGGGACTCAACAAAGTTGCCCATTCTCCCCCTACCTATTCAACATAGTACTGGAAGTCCTGGCTGGAGCAATTAGACAGCAAAAGAAAATCAAAGAAATACAAATTGGAAAGAAAGAAGTAAAAACATCACTATTTGCAGATGACATGTTAGTGTACTTAAGCGACCCCACAACTTCTATCAGAGAACTCCTACAGCTGATAAACAAGTTCAGCAAAGTGGCTGGATATAAAATTAACTCAAACAAATCTGTAGCCTTCCTATACTCAAAGGACGAACATGTGGAGAAAGAAATTAGGGAAAAGATACTCTTCACAATAGTCACAAAAACTATGAAATACTTTGGTGTGACTCTAATTAAGCAAGTAAAGGACCTATATGACAAGAACATCAAACCTCTGAAAAAGAAAATTGAGAAAGATCTCAGAAAATGGAAATATCTCCCATGCTCATGGATCGAAAGGATCAACATTTTAAAAATTGGCATATTTCCAAAAATAATCTACAGATTCAATGCAATCCCCATCAAAATTCCAACCCAATTCTTCATTGAGTTGGAAAGATCAATGTGCAATTTCATCTGGAATAACAAAAGACCTAGAATAGCAAAATCTATTTTCAACAACAAGAATACTTCTGGGGGAATCACTATCCCTGACCTCAAGCTATACTACAAGGCAATTGTGCTAAAAACCACATGGTACTGGTACAGAAATAGGCATGTGGATCAATGGAATATAATAGAAGATTCAACAATGAGCCCCCACATATATGGTCACCTGATTTTTGACAAAGGAGCTGTAAACATTCAATGGTAAAAGGACAGCCTATTCAACAAATGGTGCTGGTCCAACTGGCACTCAGCATGCAGAAGAATGGAAATAGATCCTTTCTTATCTCCTTGTACAAAGCTCAAGTGCAAGTGGATCAAAAATCTCCACATTAAACGAGGTACACTGAAACTATTAGATGAGAAAGTAGGGAAAACCTCAGAACACATAGGCACAGGAGAAAATTTCCTGAACAAAACACCAATGGCTTTTGTTCTAAGGTCAAAGATTGACAAATGGGACTTAATAAGATCGCAAAGTTTCTGTAAGGCTAAGGACACTGTCAAGAAAACAAAATGGCAGCCAACAGAATGGGAAAAGATTTTTACCAACCCTACATCAGATAGAGGCCTAATATCCAAGGTATACAAAGAACTCAAAAAGCTAGACACCAGAAAATCAAATAACCCTATTAAAAAATGGGGTACAGCGCTAAACAAAACGTTCTCAATTGAGGAATATGGAATGGCTGAGAAACATCTAAGAAAGTGCTCGACATCCTTAGCCATCAGGGAAATGCAAATCAAAACAACCCTGAGATTCCACCTCACACCAGTCAGATTGGCCAAGATCCAAAACTGAGATGACAGCAGATTCTGGCGAGGTTGAGGAGAAAGAGGAACACTTCTCCACTGTTGGTTAGGTTGTAAACTGATACAACCACTCTGGAAATCAGTCTGGCGATTCCTCAGAAAATTGGACATAGTACTACCTGAAAATCCAGCTATTCCACTTCTGGGCATATACCCCAGAGACACCTTAGTACACAACAAAGATATATGCACCACAATGTTCATAGCAGCTCTATTTATAATAGCCAGAAGCTGGAAAGAACCCAGATGTCCTTCAGTAGATGAATCGATACAGAAATTGTGGTACATTTATACAACTCAGCTATCAGAAACAATGACCTAACGAAATTTTTAAGAAAATGTTTGCATCTAGAGAATATCATCCTGAGCGAGGTAACCCAGTCACAAAAGAAGAGACACAATATGCTGTCACTGATAATGGGATACTAACCCCAGAAAGCTCTGAACACCCCAGAAACAACTCACAGACTGCGTGAAGTTCAAGAAAAAAAAAACATTATGCTCAATCCTTACACACCAAGAAAACTTTGGCTAATTCCAGGTTACATACTGTTTTACAGGTACTTTTTGCTCATTGTAACTGTAAGACTTTAATGCACACTATCAAACCTTTGGAAAAAATAAAAAGCCAAGCACTGACAAAAATGTATTCATATCCTTTTATGCAAAAATGCTTAAAATTTGTTCTTTTATCTTTGTTTTTTAAAATAAAGCTGTTCCAAAAAAAAAAAAAAAAAACCTATAAAGCAAATTAAAAAAAAAAGAAAAATGGTTACTCAGTCTAATTGAATGGAACCATTAGAGTGTAATCTACCCACCCTACCATATGAAGCTTGTTGTACTTGGACATATTCCATTCTTCTGTTGGGGACAAGAATGGCAGCAAGATGGAGGAAACCCAACCACAAACAAGATGAAGTTTTCTTCTTCTTTTAATATTTCTGCTTTCTGAATCCAAACCCAACTCTTGCAGCAGATGAGGATTTTTTTCAAGCTTTTTATTTTTTATTTTTTGGTTTTACTATTCTTGAAATTCAAACATTATAAAAATGAAACTTACTGTTCATATTATGTTTTGATTGAGTAATTCACAGCTCTATGAAGATAGTTAAAAGTAAGTAAGTAAAACCATAAAATAAAGATAGGAATACCAGACCTTATCCAATTTGAAAAGCTCTTCTCTCTCTGTCTCTCTGTGTCTCTGTGTTTCTGTGTCTCTGTCTCTCTGTGTCTCTGTCTCTCTCTCTCTCTCTCTCTCTCTCTCTCTCTCTCTCTCTGTCTCTCTCTCTCTCTCTATCTCCCTTTTTCTCTCCCCCCATTCTCTGAATGGGGACTCAGCTCTCTTCACTATGCTTGCTCAATAATCTGTTTTAATTTTTTTCTGTCAATATGAATAATTTGTGCCTTCCTTGTGTTTTAGCCTCTCATGAGTAAACATTTCATTACTAAACTTTGGGTGCTTCATTTTTCCAACTAATGAAGTCTCTATATAAAGGACTCAAGGGCCCTGCCCTTTCTGTGATATAAGTTGGATTAATCCCCCCACATCTAGGTAATATTTACCTCCAAACTAAAGCATATGAAGCATGTAATGGATTATTCTGACGTCATTGCTTTCCCACATTCTGAGAAAGAAGAAGACAATTTTAGATCATGGCACTTTCTTAATTCATTTGATTGATTATGTCCCTGTCAGGTCCCTTTTGTGATGAAGATAATAAGTATAATAAGCCACTTTTCTTACCTATAGATACAACTTCTTTCCCAAGGCTCATTCAGGCAGAGACTTGACCCATTATTCATCATTTTTTTCACAGGAGGCTCACCTGGCAGGAGACCAAACCTTCCAAGGAGAGAATAGTCAAAAGCCAACACTATAACCAGGAGCACTCTCACCAGAAAGAAGCCATAAACTGTGGAGGAACTCAGCACTGTGAATTTGCACAGAAGAAACATCCCTAGCTGGGGATGATATGATGGCTCAACCTGGAATGTCAGCTTTCAGGAGGCTGAAGGAAGATTTACTGACTTTTAAGACCAGCCTGGTTGAAGAATTAGTGAGGTGCAGGCCAACCTGGACAATGTGAGGGTCTCCCCTTCTCCTTCTCTCTTTCCCCTCACTCTTCCTCTCCCTCTTCATCTCCCTTCCCCCATCCCTGTTCTTGTCCCTCTCTTTTGGCCTCTTACTCCCTTTCTCTCTCTTCCCTTCTCCTTTCCCCATCTGTGCCTCTCTCCTCCTCTTCCCTCTCATGAACAGAGACCATTCCTGGGTAACCCAATTCAAATTAGAAAACAGAATGTGGTCAGCACCTGGGAACTCTTCTGCCTCTTGGCCACTGGTAACTCTTTTTGCAAGAAAATCATCACCATCCTTACTTACATCAGCATAGAGGTGAGTTTTGCCTGTTTTTGAACTTCAGGACTGATGCCCTATGTATACTTTCATGTTGTCAAGTGATTTTTCCTGGGAAGACATTAACATTTCACCCATCCACACCAGATAAGCCATTAGCAGGCTAAGGATTCCATGTACATTCAGCTTGGTTAACACGTGTGTTTATTAATTTCATTTTGTATTGGTGTCTCCCCTAAATTTCTTAGGTGGGGCTTTCAGCAGTTAACTAATCCAGTGCTAGAGGTTTCAGAATGGAATTGACATTCTTTCAGAACATAACCAGAGTTCTCACTGTAAAGGGCATGGTGAAAGGAGAGGCTGTCTCTAAACTAGGAAGACAACCAACTCCCCTGGCCTTCTAGACTAGTTCTTCCGGCATCCAGAACTTTGAGGAACAAGTTTCTGGAGTTTTACTTTAAGCCTAGATGTGGCCATTTGTCATAGCATCTCAACCCATTTTGATTCCAGAAGAGGAGCTTACAAAGCAGCTACACAGTCCAGCAGCACTTTCCTGAGATATATTTTTTTTCACCAGCAGCTGGCATTGGGTTTTTTGCTCATGATGGCCATTCTGAAGAAAGACTGGAATCTCCCTAAAATCTTGTGCTGGTAAATGGTAAGGTTGAATCCCTGTTCATTTTTCTGGCTGTATGGATAGTCTCTCTGGTGGCCTGTCCAGGCCTTTTACTTTTATTGTTTTTAAATTAAGCCACAAATGTTTTTTTTCCTTGAACATGTGCATAGACCTGGAGGTCAAAGACAACTAGTGGGATTCAGTTCTTTGGTTCCACTGTGGAAATTTTAGGGCTTGAACTCGGCTTGGTACAGGCACCATTACTTGCTGAGCTATCTCACAGGCCATCAGAGGTTTTATTAGATGAAATTTTAAGAGCAAGCTAAAATGCTGCAGAGATTTTGGTCAGCATTGCTGTTGTACACAGAAGCCAAGTGTGAGAAAACATCCTACAATCTGAGTCTGGAGTTAACATTTTAAATTTTTCAGCAAGGCAAATCCTAAGAAAAGTATAAACTTTACTTTTACAAAGTTGTTTTACCACTTGTATCTGTCAACATATTTTGTAAATATGGACCTAATTATGTCATGAGAACAAAAATTCCTGGAAGGAACCTCACCTTCCACTGAATCTTTGTAAGGCTAGTTAGTTGTGGAGAAACTGGAATTCTGCAAGACCAAAGCCTAATCACCATTTGTCTTGGGCTGTCCTTAGCTCTTTTTAATAGTCATTCCTTGCTTACCTCTTTCTGATCCATTATCCTGTGACTAAAAGGGGAAATCTTTTGAAATGTATTAAAATAGCAAGATACTAAATTCTACAAACCAAAAGCTAATCAGTTTCATCAGACAGCATACAAGACCCATAGCAGAGATTCTCCTACTTTGGTGAAACTCCCCAGCAAACACAAGCACACACAAACCTGGTGTTTGCCTTAGTGTACTTGGAAAGTGCCCTCATGTGTGGTTTTCTTTGTTCTGTGATTATAAATTATCCTAAATCTGCTGACACATTGGAACATGGAACTCAGGTAATCTAAATCTGTGTTCTGGGTCATGGTCATTCATATGTGGCTCCAGTATAAATGTTTCCTTATCCCTTATGAAATAAGAGCTGTGTGTCTCAGACCGTAAGAAGCTGAAGAAGAAGGAAGACCAAAGTGTGGATGCTTCAGTCTTTCTTAGAAGGGGGAACAAAATACTCACTGGAGGTAGAGAGTGGGAGGGACTTGGGAGAAAAAGAGGAAGGGGAGGCAAAAGGTGGTGCAGTATCAGGTATGGGAGGAGACCGTGATGATATGCAGAGGTGTACAGCAATGGGGGATGGGGAACTTTGTGTAGTCACCAGAAAGTCCCAGATGCCAGGAAAGCAAGAGGCTCTCAGGACCCAGTGAGGGTGAGATTAGCTGAAATACACAACAAAGGGGAGAAAAATCCTGTAAAGACAGTATCCAGAGGTTAGGCAAGACCCCCACGTGGGGGATGGGGTCACTCACTCATCTCCAAATTTTCAACCCAGAATTGTTCTTGTCTAGAAGAAATATGAGGACAAAGTGTGGAGCAGAGACTAAAGGAAAGGTCACCCAGAGATTGTCCCACCTGGGGATCCATCACATATACAGAGAGCAAACCCAGACACTACCGCAGATGCCAAGAAGTTCATGCTGACAGGAGCCTGTTATAGCTGTCTCCTGAGAGGCTCTACCAGAGCCTGACAAATACAGAGGCAGATGCTTGAAGTCAACCATTAGACTGAGTACTGGGTCCCCATAGGAGAAGTTACAGAAAGGACTGAAGGAGCTGAAGGGATTTGCAACCCCACAGGAAGAACAACAGTATCATATCAACTAACCAGATCCTCCAGAGCTCTCAGGGACTAAACCACCAACAAAAGAGTACACATGGAGGGACCCATGGCTCCAGTGGCTTATGTAGCAGAGGATGGCATTATCTGGCATCAATAGGAGAAGAGACCCTTAGTCCTGTGAAGGCTTGATATCCCAGTGTAAGGGAAGACCAAAGCAGTAAGGTAGAAGCTGGTGGCTGGGTGGGGAAGCACTCTAATAGAAGCTGGAGTAAGAGGCATGAGATAGAGGGTTTGCAGAGGAGCAATCAGGAAAGGGGATAACATTTGAAATGTAAATAAATAAATTATACAATTGAAAAGGGAAAAAAATCACAACTAGAGATATTAGTGAATGTATTTTAGAAGAAATTTTAAAAAGGAAAAATCCCTCGAACCAATAAGAGACCTAAAATGCAAGAGAAGCTTGTGTATGACTATCTTTTTGTTCTTTTATGTGACTCATCACAAAACAAAGGGCTTTTAAATTTTATTATCAAAATACATTAAAGTTCTCTGTTCATCTCTGTTATCATTACCAAAAATATTCCTATCAGTTATAAATAAGTAGAAATTTCCTTTCTAAATCACTGAAACAATGTTGTACTGAAAACTTAGATATGGGGGACTTTAATAAAGCCCTAATGGATCTGCTGTAAAGAAAGATCACGTTAGGAAGTTGTTTTCCTTAGAGATATTCAATAACTGAGGAAAGTCTAAATTATTTCTCTTTTCAGCTGGAGCAGGGTATGTATGAATCTAGTGTGTCTGAGATATTTATAATAAATGACTTGAAGCTGGATGCCATAGCCCTAAGGCAGGCAAACTCCAGTTGACATCAGCAGACACTTACTGTACAAGATTCCGCTGACCTATGCCTGTCGGCTATAAAGAAGAGTTTAAATGGAGCATGGGTTCAGGGCTTCCAGAACTATGGATGATCACAGGCAAAAGAACGTAGGTGGCAGGACATGGAAATCTGTAATTGGATGAGGATCTGAGAGCTTAAACTGACAAACGTAACCTGACCTACTTACAAACAAATGAGTTCGCTTGATTAGCTTCTTATAAAATTAAGCTTATATATCTGAGTGTCAAAATATATAATTTGAATATTCTGCATGTGTGTACATTTCATTTTGAAATACAACATTATGTACTCAGGAAATGTTCACTTGAACTCTAGATTCATCAATTAGAGTAGTAAAAATGAGAAATAAATGATAGATTTAAAAAGTCATTACATGTGAAGTTAGGAAGATAGTATTTGTAGAAATTAAAGAAAAATTTGTCTGGAGGAATTAGAAGTAATTATGTATATAAAGGGCCAGCCCAAGACTGCTTTTCTATTATATTACTGTATGTCGTCCTCTGACTTCTACACATGTATTGTTAATCTCCCATCATGAGGTAATAAATAACTTAGTTCAAGGATAAAAAATGAGCTCTGTGTCTATGTCACTTCTCCGTCCCATAAACACACACACACACACACATATAACAAAATTTGTTAAATGCATCATTCAGCCCTGGAGTTGTAGATGCTCACATGTCTGAGGCAAAACAATCAAGGTCTGCTTGAAGAAATTAGTAGGACATTGTCTCAAAATTTAAAATAGGCAGGTTTGTGTGTGCATGTGCATGTTGGAGAGATTTCCTTGCATACATGCAGCTCTGTGTTTAATTTGTAGATAAAATAAGTGTGATCAAAAAAATACAGCAACTAAATGACCCACAGGGCCTAAAACTAAACAGAGCTGAAGTAAAAAAGAATCTATTCCGAGGTAACAGAACATCCTGACAAATGGTAAAAAGCCCTCTTATTTCATAGAACATTCTTACTTTTCCTCGGTGATGTGTGAAGACTTACATGTCTACCTATAGTCAAGACACAAGTCTGAACAGGTTCCTTAGTGCTGGGCTTGGTTTATAGTCTCTCTTCTAGCACTGCCTTCTGTCCTCAAACATTTTTTAGCTGAGTACATGGGATTCTAACTTCTCCAAAGCTCTTACTGCTCTATGTCCTGCTGGAGATCGGCCCTCAGGCCAGGAAGATCATTTCCTGTTGTTCTCAGATGCCCTTTGTTTCCTCATCACTTGTAAACCCACAATCCACTGGAAACTTATTCTTCCTGGGAGGAGCCTCCAGGGCCTTTAGGTTTGTTTTTATAAGAAAATATCCCTTTTTAACTCTAACCTGTAAAAGAAGAAAGCTAGGAGAAGCTCATGTTAACAACATGAGCAGCAGCACACTTCCTGTGCTCCGTTTTTTCTTTAAACTGTACATTTTGTATTTGTTCTTGCTCAGCTTGCTCCTTCTCATTACAGACCTGCATAAAAGTGGTCACTAAGAACCAAGCAACACAGACAATACTAGGCT
The DNA here is from genome assembly GCF_963924665.1 of Micromys minutus. NCBI lineage: Eukaryota > Metazoa > Chordata > Mammalia > Rodentia > Muridae > Micromys > Micromys minutus. The sequence continues at coordinate 117,822,552 of NC_137969.1, forward strand.
TTCCTGAAATCTCTGCCAAAAGTCTGTAAAGGCTAGCAAACTGTACTGGAGGTTTGCAGAGCTTTCTAGAATTCATTATGGATTGAAGACACTTCTCTATCTTGGACTTTTATTCTTAGTTATTTTTTCTGAAAGCAAGCCTGAACATAAACACTTTTCTATTGTCCAGATCTAGGACTCCTTCCCACAGTTCTACATGGAACTATGTGTCACCCACCTACTAGTTTCTGAAGACAATTGATGTTCGGTTAGTCAGCATGGTGACAGTATTGTCTATGGCCAGGGACAGCCCTCCTCTGGGCAGATTACTTACTTACTGGGTAGTAAATCTGTCTTCTGCTTAAGATAGGATGTTCCAGCCTAGCTCTCAGCCGGCATAGATCTCAGCAGCTGAACTGACCGTGTATCCCTGAGGATCTGAAGACTGTTTTCAGAATTTGTCCCCTTTCTCTATCTATCTCAGCTCTGCTTGGTGTATTCTCTGCAATGATGCCTTCCTTATTTGTTATCCTGATGGATCTAGCCATTGTGGGGTTGTTGGAAATTACTTTTCCTTTGATATATAATGACGCTTTCTGCGTCATTTCTCTTTTTATGTCAGTCAGATGTCAACATCAGTGGCTTTACTGGACAGTCATTTTGATCTGAAATAGCTCTGTGCATTTTTAAAAAGTAGATTTAGCATTAATCTTGATGGTTGAAGTGGAAATTTTTAGTTCATAGGTGTCTCAATTTTGTCATGTGATGTTTTTCTAGAAGCTGTCTTATGAGAACAGACATGTGATATTTTTCTGGAAGCTGTCTGGTGAAGAGATATGTGGTATTTTGCTGGAGCTGACATTTGAGAGAACACACAATGGAAAGAGTATAAGAATAACCCAACAGTCTTCGACACTTTGACATTGCTTCACCTTATTGGTCTTCCTTGGGCTTCTCTAACACTGGTCTTCACTGAAAATGTTCTAGCATTGGTTTGCTTTGCTGGTCTTTGTTGGGCTTTGATGATGATGTCCTTTCATTGGTTCTCCTAGTTTTCTTCATTGATCTTTGTTTGTGAGTTCAAAGTGAGAAAGACACTGAAGAATTTCTAGTGGTGTTCTGGCTGCTTCTTGCTGCTTCAACAGATTTGTGAAGGTCAGCAGAGCCTCAAAGTTTCTTCTGCATCAAGCTGCTGATGCTGATTCCTGTTTAGTGTTTTGCTAGTGGACTGTACTGCAGACAAGAAAGATTATAATTGTCCCAAAAAGCTACTTCTAAATAGGTTCACTTCATCCTCATCTTATTAGCCATATTATTTCCCCTACCTTTGGTTCATGGCCTATAAAAAGGTTGAAGCATTTAAGAACATTTATTAAAGTAGGTTTTGAAAAATATAAGCTTACAGGTGTTACCTGTAATCCCAGTACTGGGAAGCCTGAAGTAGAAGGATCATGGATTTGATGCCAGCCTGAGCTACCTGGCCAGACCCTTGTTTCCACAAAAAAGAAAGTTGGTTTACTTTTAAGAAAATACTTCAGAGCTTTAGGAACTTGTTGCTTTATTTGAAAGCATATTATCTTGGTCACTGGTCTAGTGCTCTGAAGAGATACAATGATAAAGGTAACAATAGTAAGAGAAAACATTTAATTGGATACTATACAGTTTCTGAGGTTAATCAATTATCATGGTAGGAAGTATGTTGGCATGTAGGCAAATGTTGAAATAGTTGAATACTGCACCCTATTTTGAAGGCAGAGACTCTAAACTTGGTTTAGACTTTTGAAACTTCAAAGCCCACACCATTGGCACACTTCTTCCAACAAAACCTTTCAAATACTGTCAATTCCAGGTGACCAAGCACTCAAATCTATGAGTCTATGTTGACCATTTTTATTCAAACCACCACATTCTGCAACTTGACCCCTGTCATTGTAGGTTTGTAGGCATATCATGTGCAAAACTGCATTCAACCCAACTTCAAAAGTTCCTGTAACAGCCCCCACACTTTGTAAAAAAAAAAAAAAAAAAAAAAAAACCAAAGTTTAAAGTCTCCTCTGAGACTCATCACGGTTTCTTAATTGTAACCTTCATAAAAACAAAATCAAAAATAGATTACATTATTCCAACATACAATGTGACACTGAATATATAATTACAAAAGAACCATAGTGAGGAACAACTGGATCAAAGCAAGTCCAAAAACCAACAGGGCAAACTCCAAACTCTGCCTCCTTATTATGTCAGATGTCAAAGGACTCCTCAGATCTCCAAATCCTTTCTGCCTTGTTGACTGTAACACAATTCTCTCTCTTGGGCTGGGTCCATGCTTGGCAGGCATCCCATGACTTGGCATCCCCTTTATTTTGGGATCTCCAAGGCAGTCTAGGCTTCACTTTCACAGCTTCATCCAATGGCCTCTCTGAGCCTCCATGCAGGGACACTCCTGTCACTTACCTGGACTCAGTGGCTTTCCTTAGCCACAGAGGGATATTTCATAACCATCTCTTTGCATCTTTGACTCCAAAGACAGAACCATGTGACCAAAGCTGACAAATTGTTCTGTTTCCTCAACCTAGAACTTGGTCCGCTCACCCAGATACATTTCATCAGCTTTCTCTTTTATATGATGTCCTCCACTACTTAAGCTCTGTTTTCATTCTTTTTCACAAGTTGTAAACATAGATGGGGTCTTAGTCTGAGGTCACCACTGCCTTTGCTCCAACTGGAGTCAGCCCGCTCTTCAAATATATATCTTCTTGAACATGGAGCTTGGCTCCATTACACTTCCTAATGCTCCTTTATCTTCTCAAATGCTACATATTGTATTTTTCCCTGCTCAACTTGATCCTTTTCATTATAGATAGGCATAAAAGTGGCCACTAATAATCATGCAACACATGTTGGTAGGTGGCTGTCTTGAAGTCTCTGCCAACAGTCATTAATCCAAAACTTTTAAATTTAGTCTCAGGAAGATTTTTTTTTAACTTGACAAGCACAAAAAGTAACTACATATCATTTGCTAAAATATCACAATGGTCTCTAGCCCATTTATTAATATACTTTTCCACTGAAAAGTTTTGAGCTAAGCCACTACAGTTCATTTCCCCATCACTATTGCTTCCCATGTTCCTACTAGTGTGGCCCATTAAACCAACATTAAAACATCCTACCATTTTCCTAATTCAAAGTCCCAGAGTCCATGTCCCACCAACAAGCAGAATGGCTAGGCCTGTCCAAGCATCATCCTGCTCCGTTGTACCAACTTCTGACTTGGCCACTGCTTTATTGCTGTGAAGAGACACTAGGATCAAGGCTACTGTAGTAAAAGAAAGTATTTAATTGGGGACTTACGTACAGTTTCAAAAGTTTAATCCATTATGGCACAAAGCATGGTGGCATGTAGTCAGACCCTGAAGCAATAGCTGAAAACTACATCCTGATCGTAGGCAGAGAAAAACTCTAAGATTGGCTTGGGCTATTGAAACTTCAAAGTCCACCCACAGTGACACACTTCCTTCAATAAGGCTCCACCTTCTAATTCTTTCAAATAAAGCCACTTCCTGGTGATTTTGTATTCAAATCTGTAAGGCTATGGAAGCTGTTCTCACTCAAACCACCACAGTGATTTTCTCTTATAATGAAAAACAAGTTTTATAAAGCTTGCTGCCAAAGAGGAACCAATAATTAACTGGGTTGAGGAAGGATATAAAGGCAGGGAAAATCCTGGAACCACGGGAAGGGAAAGAAGCCCATCACTCCAGAGTCTGGTTTAAGCCTCTCCCAGAACTCCAACAATTAGCAATATTTGCTTCATGCCTTTTAAAGTACATGGACATATCTTAACCCCTGCAAAAACCTAGGGGCTCCTGGTTTTATTTTACCACACTGTAATCCCATTCAATCCTAGGATAACTTTAGAAACTCAACTGCCAAAAAGAGCTATTGAAAATAGAGGCAGAGGGAGGGTTGCTTGAAAACTGGTTAAAGCAATAAATTCCAAAATCTTTTAAACTCCTAGAATCTTTAAAAATCCTACAGAGAAGAACTAGGTTACCGAAGCAGATTGGGCTTGGATATGGCTATACCATACTCTCAGGTTTGTCTTTCTCCTGGAAATTCTCCTGCTTAAAATCTATTTAAAACTCTTTCAATAAACTCCATCTCTGCTTCACACTGGTTTATTCTAAAATTTTTCTCTCTGGAGAAGACAAGGATTCCACTCTACTAAAATATTTCATCCTAAGATATCAAGAGAATTCCTTGAGCTGTTACTGGGGCATTGTGGGGCCACAGCTTCACCCTCATTGACAAAGTCAAAGAGCAGTCTATGTTGCCTTAGCAGAAAAGCAAGAGAACTTCCCTGGGATGATTCTTGTTCCAGCCCTCATCAAACCAGGTGACCCGGATTGTATGTGTCAACAGCACAGCTTCCTCAGAAGTTAGATGAAGGGAGAAGGTAGCTTAAGTACTGAGAGAATGAAGAAGCATTGCCAGGTGGCTGATGAAACAGTTGTGTGATAGCAAGATATCATGTGACCAATAAAACAGGGAGGGAAGGTAATCAGTACAAACCAGGTAGTACCTACACAGCCTAGCATAGATGAGTATTGCTTCATTACAATGGCTTGTTTATATGTCAGCTTTGAAAACTTCCCTCTCTTTTGCTAGAAACAAGAGAAACCAGAACAGTTAGAAACCAAATACAGACACAAAAGAGGAGAGTGAACTCTGTTTTGTAAAATCTTTGATTCATTCCTAAAATTCCCCAACTCTCCTCTGCCTTAACTGAATAACCTTTCCTACCAAGAAACTTTGCCCCCAAGACAAGTCATCTAGGACCTACCTACGCCAATCTCTGCAGGTGCCTGGCTTTCTCCCTTGAGCATATACTTTGGTTGTATGTATAATAAACCTCCCATAATTCTTGACTTTATCTCTGATTTTAAATTACTTTTGATAGACACAGGAACCTGAAATTCTAAACCTCCCAGACTTCGCATTAGACTTTTAGTTCCAACATAGTAGACTCCTCTAAGAAGGGTACACACTCAAGGTTAAAAAGGACTGACCCAGCCACACAGATTCATTTCAGTCTTAGCATTTTCTTGCTCAAATTTTACAAATTTATGACTTGTATAAGTGCATGGTTTTGGTTTTGTCTTCTTGTATATGTGCATTTGCATGTGTATGGGTGTCTGTGTACACATGAGTATGTGTGTGCATGTGTATGAGTGCATGTGCAGGTGTGAGTACATGTGGGTGAGTGCATTGTGAATGGATGTGTGAGTGCATGTGTATGTGTGAGTTCATATGTTGGAGTGTATGTGTAGGAAAGGCTCTCACTAGAACCTAGAATATTCAGTTCAGCTAGTCTAGTTTGCCAGCTCTATGGATCTGCTGTCCCCGTCTCCCAAACACTGGGATCATAAACAGACCAGTGTTCCCATGCAGCATTTTTGTGGGTGCTGGAGATCTGAACTCTGCTCCTTACTTGTATGGAGCTTACACTTTACCCACTGAGCCATCTCCTCTATCCCAGGAAGCATTCTTTTTAATAGAATTCAGCTTTAATAAGTTTACCACAAACATATGCATAACATTTAAAGTAGTAAAAATTCTGAGCTGAAGCTTATTGGTAAAACTCAACACAGCAGGAAATCCAAGTACAGAAAAAAATTAGACAACCATTGATTGAACAATTTCAAATTTCACTTAGTAATTAATTTTGTGTAGAACCAAATGAAATTCTGCATTTGTTGAAAATATCTATTGAAGTTCAATAATGAAGTGGATGTCTTATGGTTTCACTGCTGATAAGAGACACCAACTATGACCATGGCAACTCATATTTTTGGTTGTGAGCCTAGCCTTTAACAGCTGAGCCAGCTCTACCATGGCAATTCTTATAATAGAAAACATTTTATAAGTTTCCTTATAAAGGAAAACTGGTTCACAGTTTCAGAGGTTCAGCCCATTATCATCATGGCAAGAAGCATGGTGGAATGCAGGCAGACATGGTGATGGAGAAGCCCAGAGTTCTACATCTTGATTTGCAGTCTTCGGAAGCTGACTGTTTCAGTGGTGTGGCTTGAGCATATATAATACATCAAAGCCTGCCTCTACAGAGACACACTTCCTCCAAAAGGACCCCCATCTAATCCAACAAGGCCACACCTCCTGATAGTGCCACTCCCATTGGGACTATGGGGGTCAGTTACATACAAAGTACAACAGCATACAGACTTGTTTCTTCTAATGGATAGTTTAAACACAGTTTTAAAAGGTCTGTTATGATGTAGATATCTGAGAGTGGTTATTATGACAACACACTTACTATGCATCTTTTGTGAGCCAGGCATTGTGAATACAATGACATTCAAGAAATAACTATTGTCTCTAAGAAATCCACAGATCATGTGGCAAATAACACTTAAAATAATAAAAATATATAAATGATTAAAAAGTGTAAATGATGGGTAAGACACTGCATTTTCTTTTCCTAAGCATTTCTTTTCTTTTTAGGAACATGCTAAAGGGATTCTAAATTTCATAAGTAATAATTGTCAAGAAGATGTTTAAAAATAGACTAGATGTTGGTTGAAGTGGGAGAACACCTATACTTCTGCTACTCAAAAGCATAAAACTCCAGCAGTGATAAAGTCAACTTGAGATCAAAGGAAACAGAAACATGTGTGTGCACGTGTGTGTGTGTGTGTGTGTGTGTGTGTGTGTGTGTGTGTGTGAATAGGATAAAATAATATTGGGTAGTTGGTAAAGTTGGGAGTGATAGAGTGAATGCTTCAAAAGCAACATTTAAACAAATTCTAGATGAACTAGGGTTAAATCTAAAAGATGACTAGAAAAGTTGTTTTCTGGTCTACACATACACACCATCACCACCACCACCACCACCACCAACAACAATGAATAAAATAATAAATAAAGATGAGAAACAAATATTTATGTAGTCTTTGATGTGGCCTTTTATATTTTAAAAGACTTACCTATATTTGTATTCTCATATGTGCATTGGAGTTAGTATATGCCATGTGTATATAGGCATACAGATAACAGCTACAAGAGGATGTTGGGATTCCTGTAGCTAGGGTTACAGGTGCTTGTGAGCTGTCCAACTTGGGCGTTGTAGAAGCTAAACTCATGTTTTCTCAAAGACCAGCAAGTGCTCTTCAAGACACCTCTCCTGTCCCTCCTATCTGGCCTTTGACAAACTAAAGGAAAACTGATTTGATGCCACAATAAACAAACAAACAAACAAACAAACAAATAACTTTTAAGCACCAAAAACCTTAGATATTTCTAGTATGTGCTAGAATAGGCAGATGGGTGGTTTCCTGGGGCTGACTTCTGTAGAGAATCACTACACAGTTGAAAGAAAGAATTGTCGGAGTGACAAATGCTGATTGTAGGTTGTGTTGGTGTGGGCATAGACACACACATTTGTCAAAAGTCAAGGGACTTTATGCTTTGAATGGCTGCATTTTATTATACTTCAGTTGAGCATTTAAAGCCCTCTGAAAATAACTAAAATGCAAACTACGAGACACAGGTGGCATCTGAGACTAAAGTACACAGCCTTCTGACAAATAAGAACAGAGAGAGCACGTGTGCAAAATGGGTCAAGTACATAAACAACAAAAAACCCAAACTGATCATAAACAACAATCACACAACAATAGAGTGGATGCCAGTAATGACCCCACTGTGCAAGCAAACATGCAGATGGCAGTGCCATCATAGTAGTACAGAAGAAAAAGAAGAATCTGTCTTGCTGCTAAGTGGAAAGTTTCATTCGGTGAGAGACATTTTGGTGTCACACAACTGAGAGACATTTTGGTGTCACACAACCCACAATTGAATGATGTTCCAATTTGGAGTATTGTCAAGTTCATAGATTCTATACTCTTGAGTCTCCATCTCAACTCTGCTCTGTGACTCCATGGCCTGAGATTCTGATCTCCTTTAATTCCTCTCTTCCTCCCCGATTCCCCTTTGTTCCCCTCTTTCTCCACCACATTCTACACCTCTGTCACTCATTCTTCCTGTAACTGTTTCCTTGTGATTTTTCCCAGTGTTAGCTCAGCCCTCTGGTGTTGAGATTACTGTTTCTGAAGATGCTGGAGTTCCTAAAGATATATGATTGGCTGGAAGGTAAATGGTCTATGATGCCCTCTTTTCAGGTCTGGTGGTAGGGGTGGGGAAATAGAAGTTGTGGGACCAACTTGTCCTCATCATCTGGGAGGCTAGCTTGGCTCCATCAAATGATGACAAGGGAACTAGCCCTGGTGTGTAAGCATGAGTGTGTCTCTGCTTGTGCTTATGGTATCAAGGTTTAGGTGTTTTCTTTAAAAGTCCTTTCAGCCTAGTTTCTCTTTATTCTTGGGCTATCTTTGCTCTGTCTCTCTCTCTGTCTCTCTGTCTCTCTGTCTCTGTCTCTGTCTCTCTGTCTCTGTCTCTGTTTCTCTTTCTCTCTCTCTCTCTCTCTCTCTCTCTCTCTCTCTCTCTCTCTCTCTCTTCCTCTGTGTGTGTGTGTGTGTGTGTGTGTGGGCATGTTGAAGCAGAGAAAAGTCCTTAACCAGATATTGCCACCTTAGTTTAGACCTGCCAACCTCCCATAAAAATGTGTCAAAACAAAGCTCTTTTCTTTATAACTTATATATTGTCAAGTTTGTTTTGTTTTGTTTTAGTGATGGTAGACACTGAACCACCTGGTTCTTACAAAGTGGTTTAGCCTGTCCTCTTCTGTGTGATGGCTGAGACATGTATCCAGTGCTGGGTTGAGCAGTGGAAGACTAACTCAATGCCTTAATGAGAAAGAAGACTGAAGACAGTTTTGGCAATTTGCTACACAGCATCCTTCATGATATAACACTAAACCCCACCAAGTACCCAAATGAGGAATGATCCAATCAAATCTAGTGCAGCCACACAGTAGAGAGCAGATTGCAGAAGGGCGTCTAGTGGAGTGTAGATACTTAATGAAAATGCAAAACAAAATGCACCGCAGGGAAAAGCATGTCAGCCATGACAGAAAGCCAAATGAAAAATGTTTCCCTTCCCCACATCTGATAAAAAGGTTGTGAGAAACACATCATCGGACCCTCTCCACTCTTCTAAACTTTGGACAGAGGCCAGAAAGAGCTATTGTCTGTAATTAAAGTATAAGTTGGTCTGATCACTGCTCTGCTCTGTCACCTGTTACTGGGCTGACGTTAGGTAAATTACTAAAACACATCAAGCCTGGTGTGTCTAGAAAAGTAACAATTAATATTTTAATATGTTAATTTATGTGTGTTTATGCACATGTTGTGTGGGTGTATACATTTCACAGTGCACGTGTAAAGGTCAAAGCACAACTTCAGGGTTTGGTTTTCTACTTCCACAGTGTGGGTGGGTTCTGGGGATCAATCTCAGGTCATTAGGCTTGGAGACAAACACCCACACTGACTAAGCCATATCACCTGCCCTTGATATATTTTTTCACCCATAGTTTAAAGGATATACATTTATAACAGCATTTGAATTCATAGACCAAGGAACTAACTGTGTGATGGGGTGGTTATAACAATGGTTTTAGTTAGGTTTGTATTTTGACTTAGACACTGTGATCTGAAGGACTGAGGGAGAGAATGGTAGGAGCCATACAAACAAAAAATTATCTAAATCCCACTTATAACAGTATTTCAAATAACTTAAAACTGATTTCAAATAATCCTGAAGGAGGTAAGAAGATGGGAGGAGCTAGGTGATTCACTGTCAGTTACCTGTGCAATTTAGAGCCAGTGTCCTCTCTTGACCTTTATATACAGAGCTGCATATAGCTTCATAACCTAAGTTTGATACATCATTTGTCATGTTTTCCATAGCATGTCTCTAAAAAAGAGATTAGGAAGTAAGTGGTGACTCCAATATTTTTCAGTAAACAGCCTACCTACCAGACTACCTACCAGCCTACCTACCAGCCTACCTACTGGCCTACCTACCAGCCTACCTACTGGCCTACCTACCAGCCTACCTAACGGCCTACCTAACAGCCTACCTAACAGCCTACTTAACATCCTACCTAACAGCCTGTGGAGGTCCTGAGTTAATTCCTAATGAGGCCCTTTCCTGGGTTCTGCTGTCTGTACAGCAGTATGGCCAACACATAAGAACAACCTTCCAACTCCTGCCCCAGGAAAGGCTCAGCACTCTCTTTTTTTTTACTTCCTCCGAGTACTAATTAGCTATGACAAATGACTAATTAGCTATGACAGAATTGGAAAGGACAGAGAGAAGCTCCCAGATTCTACTCGCAGTAGCAACTAGTCAGCAGCTGAGCAGGAGTTTTTTCTGCTACATTTAGAAATGCCCATATCTTTAGCAGCTCAAATACTTACAAGCTATCCAAGGTATGTTCCTCCTCTAGTTCCCTGCCAGGTGGCCTCAAACAGGACACAGAGTCATCACAAGGTGCACAGCCCCCAATCCTCCCTGACATCAGATTGTCTCTTGCTCCCTCCTAGAAGGACGCCATCTGCCACAACTGTCTCCTCCATCTGTGTCTCCTTTTGCTTAAGGGACTTCTACTGGGAGTCTGGAAATAGCTTCCTCATTTCAATCATCCTCAGAGGCCTTGTGGGCTTTGAGTCTCAGTGACAGACCATCTCAGGTTCCTACTGGGCTGTATGCCCACATTGTGGGTGGCTTCTGTTAGGGTATTGTACCTTTATTCATTTCATAGTCCCTGGTGAGCTACTTGCAGACAGGGAGCCAATAAATGGGTGATAGAATCTGATGGAGGCAGTCAAGCACAGTTCTTGGAGGCAACAGGCTTGGAGGGAGACCCTGGCAAACTATCTGGAGATGCTGATGAACTATATCTCTATGAAGAACCAATCTGGTTATATCTCTGGTTTCTGTAGACTTTAATACTATCCCTTTGAGCAGTTCAGAGTAGCAATTTTCCTTCAATACTCTGTTCTTCCAAATTTTACTCAGAAAGCAACAGTTGGGATCCTCATTAGGGTCTTGATTTCATGTTTTCTGGGATGAAGCCACAACCCAGCCTCAGTCACTGCAATGTAGGTCAGCTTCCAGAATGTCTCTCTACTGACCTGGTGGAGTGATTTCACCACAACTTAACATTTCTTTCTCACATTTGAAGTAAAAAGATGAAATCCACAGAGAAGAGGGAAGACTGGACTCAGATCTAGTTCAACTCCAGCTTAGCACCATTCTCCTATGGCAGAATTGGTCGATCCTAGCCCTGCTTTCTCCTTACCTGGGCAGAAAAGTTCATAGAAGAAGACTTCACTGGAAGATGGAAGAGGGCTGCATGAGAACAAAGGACACGTCACACATGCAAACATGAACACACAACTGTTCGCTGAAGTCTGATACAAAATGGAATTTGGAATCATCAAACCTGAGTTTGCAGCACTGAAGCAGGAGTGCTACCAAAAGCACGGTATTCATAAGCATGATGTGATGACTGATGTGATGACTACCAGCACTCAGCATTCAGAGACAAGAGAATTACTAATTCTGAGGCCATGATCTATATGGGTATAGATCAACAGTAGAGTATTTTTCTAGAATACAAGACCTGGGTCCCATCTCCATTATGAAAAAAAAGTAAAATAAAATTGGAGTGTGTAAATGTCTGACATGTCTCTAGCCTCAGTTTTCTTGTGTGTAATGGGATTGTCTCTATAAGAATAAAGTGAGATGGCACACATGAGTTCTTTTGAAAATATCGAAGACAGTACACATCAAAATATAGGGGATGTAGTTATTATACTGGTAGATAGTGAACCATGTGACATGAAAGGCCAGAACCAAATACTGTGATGGGGAAGCAAACCTTGTCTACAGCCATACCACTGTGAACACACTGAATCTCATCAGAATGAAAGAAACCATCTTGGAATACTCTCAGTGTGACTATGACTCCTGTTCATCTCCCTGGGCACATCACTGCAAAAATCTTAGAATTCCAGCAGTGTAGATAGATGATATGGACCTTCTCAGCCCATTTTTACTATTGGGCACTATGGAAATATTGAACTACTACTCACTTTCCTAAGAAGTGCCCAGACATTGGTAGCCAGTGCACCTTACCTAAATTATCAAACCAGCGAGTCTTTACTTGTCCTTTAGCTCAGATACTTAATTATTATTAGGGTTTGATTTTGAAATGTTCTCAGGAGTTCATATATAAAAATTTGCTCCCAAGATGTTGACACTATTTTCAGGGTAGTGGAGCCCTAGGAAGTAGGGCTATACTGGCAGAAATAGAGCAAGGTCTTTGAAGGTTGTACTCTCCTATTTTCTGTCCACATTCTCATAGTCTGCTGTAATGTAAGCCAGGGCTCCTATACACCCCTGGCACCATGAACACAATGTTTCTTCATGCCTTCCCTGGAACAGAGACTGAAGCATTCTAATACCATGAGAGCAAATAAATCACTTTTTAAACAAATGTTGTTTCTTTCAAGAATTGAGGTCATGGCAGAATGTAACTAGTATGGTACAAGGAGGTTAGAAACCGTCAGATCTCCATGGTAAGTGTCCTTATCATGGTGTCCTTATCAGATGAACACTCTGGTTTCTGGGTAGTGAATAACCTAGTCAGCCACAGCAACACTCTATGCATTGCTTGTCAGAGAGGATGGGTGAGGTGCTCCTTCTAGCCTCTGCCCCATTCCTTCTCCACTATCATCACCCACTTCTGTTCCCCATGCACATCTCAAGTACTCATCATTATAGTCAATGACCTCGTCTAGTTCCTGACTCAAGATGGGCAGAGGTTAATTTTGTAATTGTAGAATCATTCTCTCTGCTCATACATAAAACAGATGGTCAGAAAGTCATCTAACATGAGCCAGTATACTTAAGCAATCTTGTCACTGCTGGGATCTCCATTGAGTACATATTAGGAAATTACATAAGCAGTTACAAAATCCATGGAAGTGTACTGAGAATTCTCTTAGAAGCTAATAAAAGCATGTAGCAAAGGAAAGTATCTTGAGGATGTGTCTGAAAGCCCATGTTTAATATCCATCTAGTCTTTCCATAGATAGACTCTAATTTCCAATGAAGAATACTCATACCCAAGCCTGCCAGCTCAGAGATAGGGTAGGTACTCTTCCATTGGGGAATGGACTGAGGTATGGGAAGCCAAACTGTGTCAATAATAGCTGTTTGTAAAGGTGCTCTTCCCCACTTGAGATAGTCCTCTGATAGTCCTTCGTGGCCAGCCTGGGCTCTACAGTGTACCAGATTGAATTCACAATGCACCAGAGTGAATATTAGAATCAAAGCAAAAGAGAGGTTGTGGATTCAATTCATGGACTCTTGGGATGCCCCAGAGTTGTACACACAGAGAGATCTTGGGTGGGGGAAGGGGTGCTAGAATTATGACTGGTGGGTGCTCAGTGGCATGAAAGCCATTTTGCGATAAAGAATCTCTTCATGTCTCTAGCTACCATGAAGCAGAAATCAATTGTTCTGGTGGGCCCATCCAAGTTGTACCTGCAGAATCAGGAGCTTTGTGTCACTGAGTTTCAGAGGGCTTTGCTGTTGAAGACTATGTGTCCAAACATGCTGCGAACACATTGTCAGTTCTACAAGTTTAGAGGTTTCCCTTGTGAAATGGGATGTGATCAGTGAGCATTTATCCAAAACAACCATAGGAACAGAGTCCCATTCCAGAATCTCTTCACTCAGCATATGTTTATGCTTCTGTCTTACACAGCTCCTTGCCAAATTTTATTATATGGATGATGCCAATTTTTTATTTAGGTTATTTTAAGTGTGTTAAAGAATTTACTTCCCTTTATGTTTTATTTATTTGTTTGCTTGCTTGTTTTCAACGGCAAGGCCTCATAGAGTCCTGGTTGGATTCAAATGCTGCTCTGTAGCTGTAGATGACTTTGAATTTCTGATCTGTTTGGGTTGATTCCTCATCTTCAGGCTTGCACTAAATTACCTCTCTGAAATGATGACATACTTATGACTACCAGACCATTGAAACAACAAAATTCCTCCAAAAACAAAAGCAAAAGGCAAAAACAAAAACAAACAGAAAGGGCACCAGGAACAGCGGAGATCCAGGGACAAAGGCCTGGTGAGAAGGCGTTCCAACTAACAGAGGTGCAGAGAGATCTCTACAGCGAGATCTCTACGGAGCGCATGGAAAGTGCACCCCCACCCTGCTTGGTTCAGGGAACCAGTAACCTGGCTCGGGCTGCTCCCATCCTGAGACTTTTGTGCAGAACGGGCCCTCAGACCATCCAGCACCAGGAACAGCAGAGATCCTGGGACACAGGCCTGGTGAGAAGGCATTCCGAGTAGCCGGGGAGCAGGAGATACAGGAACACAGGCCAGGTACAAGGGAGAGGCAAGACCCAATCACTGACAACATGATCACGTATAAACAAAGAAAACAAGATGGCAAGAGAAAAGCAAAAGATCCTACCCCAGGGAAACAAAGACAACCTGAACCAAGAAAAGGACCCAGCTCTCCCAACACAGCAAACAGCTGAATGCCAAACACTACAGAAAAAGAAGACAGACCGGAAATCATACCTTAAGATGATGATGGAGATCATTAAACAAGAATGGGAGGAAAAACGTAAAGAATTAGAAGCTTTTAAAGAGGAAACAAACAAACAAACAAACAAGCAAAATAACACTCAAAGAACTCAAAGAACTAGAGGAAAGCAGAACCAAAGAGGTGAAGGAATGAAAGAAAAAATTTAAAACAGAAATTGACAAAAAAAAAAAAACACTAAAAGAGACAACCCTAGAGGTAGAAAACCTAAGGGGAAAAAAAATCAGGAGTCACAGATGCAAGTATTTACAACAGACGACAAGAGATGAAAGAGAGAATCTTGGGGGTCGAAAACAGCATCGAAAACATACACAAAACAGGCAGAGAAGATGCAAAAACCAAAAAGCTCCTAACACAAAATGTCCAGGAGATCCAGGATAAAATGAGAAGACCAAACCAAAGGATGATAGGAATAGAAGAGGGTGAAGAATATCAACTAAGAGGCACAGTAAATATCTTCAACAAAATTGTAGAAGAAAACTTCCCTACTCTTAAGATGGAGATGACCATGAGCATAAAAGAAGCCTATAGAACTCTAAATAGGTTGGACCAGAAAAGTAATTGCTCCGGACACATAATAGTCAAAACACCAAGTGCCCAAAGCAACAACAACAAAAAAAAAAAAAAAAAAAAAAAAAAAAAATCTAAAAGCAGTAAGGGAAAAAGGTCATGTAACATATAAAGCAGACCAATCTTAATCACACCCGACTTCTCAGCAGAGACTATGAAAGCTAGAAGAGCCTGGACAGACATCATGCAGACCCTAAGAAAGCACAGATGCCAGCCCAAGCTGCTATACCCAGCAAAACTCTCAATCACCATAGATGGAGAGACTAAGATATTCCAAGACATTCTAAATTTACACAATATCTGACCACAAACCCAGAACTACAACGAATTATAAGAGGAAATCCCAGTACAAGAAGGGGAACTACATCCTAATAAAAACAAAAAATTCCTAAGCAAGAAAATGAAAAGAAGAAAGACATACAGGCACAATTCAACCTCCAAAAGCAAAAATAGCAGGAAATAGCAATCACTATTCCTTGATATTTGTTGACGTAAATGGACATAATTCCCCAATTAAAAGATATAGGCTATCAGACTGGATACATAAACAAAACACAGAATTTTGCTGCATAAAGGAAACTCATCTAAGCAACAAGGACAGACACTATCTCAGAATAAAAGGTTGGGAAAAAACTTCCAAGCAAACAGCCCCAAGAAGCAAGCTGGAGTGGCAATTCTAATATCTAATAAAGTAGATATTCAACCAAAAGTTATCAAAAAACATAAGGAAGGTCACATTTTACTTATTGCATGGGAAATTTGCCGGGAGGAACTCTCAATCCTTAACATATATGCTCCAAACACAAAAGCACCTATATTCATAAAAGAAACCCTACTAAAGCTCAAAAATATATTGCACCCCAAATAATAATAGTGGGAGACCTCAATACCCTGCTCTCACCAATGGACACAGATCCTGGAAACAAAAACTAAACAAGGATACTGCAAAACTAGCAGAGGTTATGAACCAACTGGCATTAATAGATATCTACAGAACATATCATCCTAAAACAAAAAAATACACCTTCTTCTCAGCACCTCACACCACCTTCTTGAAAATTGACCACATAATTAGTCACAAAATGAGCCTCAAAAAAGGTGTAAGAAGATTGAAATTTTCCCATGCATTCTTTCAGATCACCATGGTCTAAGGCTGGTCTTTAATAAAAACAAAGGCAAGAAAAAGCCTTATAGAAATGGAAACAACACAATGCTCTATTAAGAGGTAGCAGGGTCAAAGGAGAAATAGAGAAAGAAATTAAGGATTTTCTAGAATTCAATGAAAATGAAAACACAACATACTCAAACCTATGCATGCAATGAAAGAAGTACTGAGAGAAAAATGCATAGCACTAAGTGCGTAAAAAAGAAACTGGAGGAATCATACACCAGCAACATGACAGCACAGCTGAAAGCTCTAGAACAAAAGAAAGCAGATACACCCAAGAGGAGTAGACGGCAAGAAATAATCAGACTTAGGGCAGAAATAGAGCAAATAGAAACAAAAAGAACTATTGAAAGAATCAACAAAACCACAAGCTGTTTCTTTGAGAAAATCAACAAGATTGATAAACCCTTAGCAAGACTGACTAGAGGGCAAAGAGAGAATATCCAAATTAACAAAATCAGAAAGGAAAGTGAAGACAAATCAACTGAAACTGAGGAAATTCAAGAAATCATCAGATCCTACTACAAAAGCCTATACTCAACAAAGCTGACAATCTCAAGAAAATAGATGAATTCCTAGGCAGATACCAGATATTAAACCAGGACTAGGTAAACCATCTAAATAATCCCATGACACCTAAAGAAATAGAAGGACTCATCAAAATCCTCCCAACCAAAAATGGGTTCAGTGCAGAATTTTACCAGACATTTATTGATAACCTAATACCAATACTCTCCAAACTATTACACAAAATAGAATCAGATGGAACACTACCTAACTCATTTTTTGAGGCTACAATAACCCTTGTTCCTAAACCACACAAGACCCGACAAAAAAGGAAAACTTCAGACAAATCTCCCTTATGAACATTGATGCAAAAATACTGAACAAAATCACTGCAAACCAAATCCAAGAACACATCAAAATGATCATTCACCATGATCAAGTAAGCTTCATCCCTGGCATGCTGGGATGGTTTAATATAAGGAAATCCATCAATGTAATCCACCATATAAATAACTCAAAGAAAAAAATCACATGCTCATCTCACTAGATGCTGAGAAAGGATTTGACAAAATTCAACACCCCTTCATGTTAAAAGTCGTGGAAAGTACAGGAATCCAAGGCCCACACCTAAACATAATGAAAGCAATATATAGAAAAACAACAGCCAACATCAAACTTAACAATGGGAAACTTGAGGCAATCCGACTAAAATCAGGGACTGGACAAGGCTGCCCATTCTCCCCCTACCTATTCAACGTATTACTGGAAGTCCTGACCAGAGCAATTAGACAGCAAAGGGAAATCAAAGGGATACAAATTGTAAAGAAAGAAGTAAAAACATCATTATTTGCAGATGACATGCCCGTGTACTTAAGTGACCCCACAAATTCACCAGAGAACTCCTATAGCTGATATACAAGTTCAGTAAAGTGAATGGATATAAAATTAACTGAAACAAATCAGTAGCATTTGTCTATTCAAAGGATAAACATGGGGAGAAAAAATTAGGGAAAATATACCCTTCACCATAGTCAAAAAAATTTGAAAAACCTTGGCGTGAATCTAACTAAGCAAGTGAAGAACCTGTATGACAAGAACTTCAAACCTCTAAAGAAGGAAATCGAGGAAGACCACAGAAAATGAAAAGATCTTCCATGCTCATGGATTGGAAGGATCACATTGTAAAAATGGCCATCTTACCAAAAGCAATCTATAGATTCAATGTAATCCCCATCAAAATATGAACCCACTTCTTCACAGAGTTGGAAAGAGCAATGTGTAATTTCATCTAGAATAACAAAAGACCTAGAATAGCGAAATCCTTCCTCAATATGAAGAAAATATCTCTGGGAATCTTTATCTCTGACCTCAAGGTATATTACAAGGCAATTGTTCTAAAAACTGCATGATACTGGTACAGAAATAGTCAGGTGGATCAATGAAATAGGATAGAAGATCCAAAAATGAGCCCTTACATATATGGTCACCTGATTTTTGACAAAGGAGCTGTAAACATTCAATGGAAAAAGGACAACGTATTCAGCAAATGGTGTTGGTCCAACTGGCACTCAGCATGCAGAAGAATGAAAATAGACCCTTTCTTATCTCCTTGTACAAAGCTCAAGTGCAAGTGGGCCTAAGATCTTTACATTAAACCAGGTATACTGAAACTATTAGATGAGAAAGTAGGGAAAACCTTACAACACTAAGCACAGGAGAAAATTTCCTGAACAGAACACTAATAGCTCATGCTTTAAAGTCAAAGATTGACAAATAGGATTGTGAAATAAATGAGATTGCAAAGTTTCTGTAATGCTGAGGACACTGTCAAGGAACAAAACAGCACCCAACAGAGGGATTGAAGATCTCTACTAACCCCACATCCGATAGAGGCCTAATATCCAAGGTATACAAAGAACTCAAGAAGCTAGACACCAGAGAATCAAACAACCCTATAAAAGTTGGGGTACAGAGCTAAACAAAAAGTTCTCAATTGAGAAATATTGAATGGCCAAGAAGCATCTAAGGAAGTGCTCAACATCCTTAGCCCTCAGGGAAATGAAAATCAAAACAACTCTGAGATTCCACCTCACACCAGTCAGATTGACCAAGATCAAAAATTCAGATGACAGCAGATGCTGGCAACGATGTGGAGAAAGAAGAACACTTCTCCACTGTTGGTGGGGTTATAAACTGGTACAACCACTCTGGAAACCATTCTGGTTATTCCTCAGAAAATCGGACATAGTACTACCTGAAGACCCAGTTATTCTACTTCTGGGCATTTACCCCAGAGACGCTCCAACATACAACAAAGACACATGCACCACAATGTTCATAGCATCTCTATTTATAATAGCCAGAAGCTGGAAAGAACCCAGATGTCCTTCAGTAGAGGAATGAATATAAAAATTTTGGTATATTTACACAATGGAGTACTACTCAGCTATCACAAACAATAACTTTATGAAATTCTTAAAAAAATGAATGCATCTAGAGAATATCATCCTGAGTGAGATAACCCAATCACAAAAGAAAAAACAGCCATAATATACAGTCACTGATAATTGAATACTAACCCCAGAAAGCTCTGAACACCCCAGAAACAACTCACAGACACTGTGAAGTTCAAGAAAAAAAAAAGAAAAGAAAAGAAAAAAAAAACCATTATGTTTACTCCTTACACACCAAGAAAACTTTGACTAATTCCTGGTTACATCTTGTTTTACCTGTACTTTATGCTCATTGTAACTAGTAATATCTTAATGCACACTCTCAAACCTTAAATAAAAGAGAAGCAATGACAAAAATGTATTTGTATACTTTTATGCAAAAATGCTTAAAATTTGTACACTTATATTTGTTTTTTAAATAAAGTTCTTCAATAAAAAAATAAATAATTTGTATTTATATTCAAACTATAGGTCAATCGAATAAAAATTTATAAAAAATATATATGAACATAAAAAAAACAAAAAACAAAAAGCTGAACTGCCCCTTCTTATGGAATGTTGTCAGGAGAAGGAAAGGATTGACATTGGGGGCCAGACAGAGGAGAAAGTTTCTCCTAGAAAGGATGTCTCACACTTCTGAGATCTTGCTATCTTCTTTACAGGAAGAGACAGTAACCTCAGTAGTCATGGTGGAAAGGATGGGTAGGACTACACCTAAACCTAGACTGCTTTCATGTGTCTATTCCCTGCTCTGTCTTCAATATTTACTCAATATTTCTTCATTTCACACAAATGATGAAACAGCTTTTAACTAGCATACATCTTGGTACTACATGCCTCCTACTCCTCTGGCTACAGGTTCTTTTTAAAAATTAGATATTAATTTTAAAAATTGACAAGAATAGTCTTGTGGTTCTCAAAGAAATTTTTTAAGAAATCTTTTAAATTTATATTCAACAACTTCAAATATATAGAGAATGTATCTTGATCATAAATTCTGGTCCTCAGATCAACCTCTACTCCACCAATTAATGGATTGAGTACCTTACAATTCTTCACCATTGGTTGGGACACATCTTGTCTTGGACTTTTGGAATTCTCAATACTTGGTAAGCCATTGCATTAGATGAAAGAATCTTTGTCCTAAAGCAAAAAGATGTTTTCTTGCAGGATGCTAAGTTGTTCTCACAAGGCATTGTTGAGGACCCCAAAGGCCAAAGAACAACAGAATAATGTGGAAATGGCTGCAACTCAGTCATAGCCTAGTACAATCCTGTCTGATCTCCACATGGTTTCTATTGGTCTCCATATGACCCTTTGCTTGTGGTGATGGAGGTGCTGACCCAACAAGAAGGTGGGCACTGTGAATCCTGAACTCAACTCCACTTGCATCTGTGTCTGTAAGTCCTCACACCTTATGGGCAACTTTAGTTTTTTATTTCTCTACCAATGTCACAGGCTCTGGACCCATTGCTGCCCATTGGACTCAGGAGATTCTCAACTCCCCTCCAGTTTTCTTTTTCTCCTGACTGTCCTTGTTGAGCTCAAGAGATTTACTACTTTGAAATCCAAAGCTAGAAGGAGACATATGCTGTTTTTCTTTATACTTTATCTCATTTCTCTCCTGGGACTATAAGGCCAGGAAGTGTGGTTGTCAGGAAGGATGAAAGAATGAAAGAGGATGGCAATACTGGGTAAGAGTTTTGACTTCTTTCTCAAATTTATCATTCCTGTGCTTCTTTGAAGCACTTCTGAGTGGAGATGCAAGTCATAGCATCCTGCCTTCTCACACTAGCTCACCTGGTGGTAATCAGTCCCTCTTCAAAAGAATTGATACCTTTCTGTTCCTAGTTACGTGGCGTGGAACACAAGGATTATGAGAGTCACATTTTGGGATGAGCAATTACCTTACCAGTTTACAGATAAGGACATTGGGATGCAGAAAGAACACACCACAAGATAAAACAGAGTGAGTTGTAAAGACCATGCCTGGCATCTGAATCCACTGCTTCCTAAAGCCTTTAGAAAAGATGTCACAGAACTAGACTTCCTCAGAATGGGGATCAAAATAGAGACTGAGCAGAAACAGAAAAATCTCTGGACATAATTAACAAGACTCCTGTGTCTGCAGTGCAGGGCAAAGTGGGTTACATAACAGACCTCATGTATACCTGGAGAACCTGGTATGTTATATTGATCAAGTCAAAGTACCAACTTGATAAGATGGAAGGAAGAAAAGAAAAACATGGATGACCCCAAGGCAGCCTCAAGGGATTGTGAAAAAGTGCTCATTCAGGTAGTCTCAGAAGGGTTCCTGAAGGCTCTTTCCTGACACACTCTTTCAACCAATACCTATTTGCTTCAAGCTCTGCTAAGGATGTGGACTTGGTGGTAGCACCATCCCTAGCCAGGACACCTCCACACATACATATTCAGAGCATCTCAATTTCACAAGCATTGATAGATATAGGTAGCCACTAGCCCCTTGGTGATGAATTGAAACAATGGTCCTGGGATGGTTAACCTTCAATTTCAAGTTGATTGGATTTTGAAACACTTATCCTGGATACGCCTTTCAGAAAGAGTCACCCTGAATAAAGGGGAAAAGGAGCGAAACAAATGAACTGTATTTTCCCCTTCCTCTGCCAAGATGTAAGGAGTCCAAGCCACACTCCTACTGCCATGCCTTACCCTTGGAAGTCTAAGTCTCTACCATGGAGCAGGCAGAACATTTTTTCCCATGAATTGTTTTGTCAGGTATTGGTCACAGTCATAAGAAAAGTAAGCAATTCAGAAGCCAAGATTAAACAGACGATTGACATAGAATGTTACTGTACTCTTTTAAGTGAAAAAAAGGGTCCTGAAGGCAATGGCTGCTGGAGTGAGAAGAGCCAATCCTGGGCATATTCAATAGCAATTGATGGCCAGATGGCAGTGAGGGAATCCAGGAGGGGGAGCTGGGAACTCTGGCATCTTGTCTCAGATGAGCAAGGCTTGGATGGCTTGAAACAGAAAAGCTTGTGTGTGCATCTACTGGCTGTGTGGAATATATATAATATCTTGTTGTAAGTAGTCTGAGAGGGGCCGTGGACATTAAGACTGAGAACCTCAAGAAAGGATGCAGGTGAGGGGCCAAGAAGTATCCCAACATAGCAACTGAAGATGAGGGGAAGTTTGAGTTCCCTGAGGGAAATGGTCAATGAGAAGAGGTGACCAAGGACTGAATGTGGCAAGGTAAGATGGTGGTCTCAAAGCTTCAGAGGTATTGGCAGAGTCCTTAGCTAGTCACTGTAATTCTATGAGTTCCTGCTGGTAACAGGCTAACCCATGTTTAGGGAGGCTTGGGTAGAGATGTACAGATGACAGTGGCAGATTTCAGGGGTCCTGAAGAGCACAGAAGTTGGGTCACAGCCCACAGGATGGGGTTTGGTTTACTCTCCTGGAGGCCAACAGCTGGCATGAACAGTTACTCCTGGTGAGCCATCTGCAGCACAGCCCCCAAACTCAGCCTAAATAAAATCTGCACTGAGTGCAGAAGGTTGTTAAGTAGGTGACAGACACTGTTCGATGACACTCCATCTCAATGACAGCTTAGCATGTTGCCTGGGTGAGATGAGCAGGTGGCCAGAGAGAATTTGGGTCAAGGATTTTGGTTTCTATCCAACATTAACCACTGATGCAACTCAGCATGAAAAGGACCCACTTTCTACTTCTG
Organism: Micromys minutus; assembly: GCF_963924665.1. Taxonomy (NCBI): domain Eukaryota; kingdom Metazoa; phylum Chordata; class Mammalia; order Rodentia; family Muridae; genus Micromys; species Micromys minutus. The sequence goes on from NC_137969.1 coordinate 117,845,558, forward strand.
TCAACCCCAATGGTCACAATAAATGTGCTGAATGGGTATTGTAGGAAAAATAACGCTACTGTTTCCCCTTCAGTTGTCCAAGACTTGACATGTAGAAGGTTTTTTTTTTTTTTAATTTCTTTTCTTTTTTTCAAATCTAAGACATTTGAGTGAAGATTGCCTCCAGTTTCTGAAGCTTACCCCTGGTCAGTATCACCCATTGGACTTGCTTGTAAACTTAAAAATCAATTGAAGAACAGCCTCTGAAAATGCACTAAAGTAGTTGCCAGGTGCATCCCAGAACCACCCCCACAGAGCGCAAGCAGCATGTGCAAGCTGAACCAATGCTGCAGACCTCAAACTCCAGTTTTGGGAAGGGTTCCTGGCAGCAGTCCTCAGTTTCTGGAAACACAAGCTGAGAGTTTATGGATGGGCAAGACACATCTCTGTCTGTGGTGTTCTCTAGTGGCTCCTTTGTCATTTACACAGGGGACTCTTCCTGAAGCACAGCTTTGCCCTCCTACTCTATGTGCTGAGGAAACAACTCAGACTGTTACAGCGTGTGCAGTTCATGTGACATTCAGAATGACATTTTGTGGTTCCGTCATGGGGGAGACTTGGTTTTAGAACACCTAGCATTGCATTTTGGATATTAGGAAAATGTTGAGAAACTGGGTTCATTCATTCATTCTACCAATCATTTGTTTAATCTCTAATCTCGAAAATGTTATTGAACACTGTGAATGATTTAAGAATCAGAATAGAACATCTCAAATGTAAATACAGATAAACACCGTGATCAAGGCTACCTGTGGAAGAAGTGATTTATCTTGGCTTATAGTTCTAGACAGATAAGTCAATCATAGTAGGGAAGAATGGGTAAAAATGCAGGCATTGGGGTAGCAGCAGGAAACCAGTTGATCCCATCCTCCACTGCAAACGAAAGTAGGGTAGAAGGACCCAAACAGGAAGTACGGTAAAGCAATAATTTTTTTAAGGCTCTTGGTGATGGACTTTCTTTAACAAGCCTGTGCTTGCCCATAACCTGTCCAGAAAGTGCCACTAACTGGGGACCAAGTGTTTAAATGCCTGAGCCTATGTGGTACATTTTTGATTCCAAGGAAGTGAACAAAGAAAATTACCTGTTACAAGTGGGATGCAGCCAGGTAAAATGTATATAGCATTGTGTGACAAACCTGTATGGAGAGCATGTGAACACTAGAAGAACATCAACAACAACAAAATAAATTGTGCTTAGTGGGCACCAATACTATTCTAACACATTTATTTCACTCTCCCAACAGCTCAAAGAAGTAAAAAAGACTATTATCCAACTTTAGAGTTGGGGAAACATCCTTAGGAGCTAAAAGACTTGCCTCAGGTCATAGGTCACAGGCAGGGGAGATAAGGATTTGAACTCAGTTTGAGAGTCAAACTCTTTACACACGTTCTTTTCTGTTTTCTGCAGAAGCTAATGATCACGGCAATGTGAGACATAGCACAAGGAGGAATGTTCATGCTGTGGAAGAAACACCCTTCATTAACCAGGGTAACAGCTATAATGCCAAATAGCTACAGACTTATGGAATCTGTCACCTTCCCAACGCTGTACTATATATTAAGGTTGGGTTTAGTGTTTGTGTTTTGAAACCTACTTCATGCTCACTATATATGTTCCTGGTAGATGAAGGTGCAATCCCCTTCCAAGACCAAGGGTGACCAGAGAGCTGAGCTGGGGCTCTTCACCCTTCATGTGCAGTATCCAGTTGTGAGCAGACTGAGAGGTATACCAGTTGGACATGACTATCAGCAGTTCTGGGTGCCATGCTTGCAGTTGCAGAGTTCTGTAAACTAATGTCATTCATATGGTGAGATTTTCTGAAGAGTTTGAAATTGCTGCTAACAAATCCAGAATGCCAACCGATTACTCCACAGAAAATTTTCTTGAATATCTATAACAGGACCTATAGCAAGGAGTTGGTTTATTTCAGAGTGGGAAGGCCTACAAATTAGAGAGCTGAACACACAGAGAGACGTCTTGAGATACAGCAAGACTCCTTGCAGGAGGTTTTTGGGCATAAAGAAAGGGATGTCCACACAGAGTGTAAAACCAAACAAAATGTCTACTCTTAGCTGAAATGAATCTATGGTTTCATGGGCTCTTTGCTGCCTCTCTCAGGGCCTGAGAATGTTCTAAGTGCAAGCTTAGCACCACAAGCTTCTTGTTTGTAAACAAGTGCACCCTGACAAGCAGGACATCATGATCACACTAATTATCATTCACTGGGGGTGTGTGTTTAACCAGGCACACTCTTATGTGTTTTACATATGCCAAAGTATTTCATTCATGTAACCAAATGCTGTTTTGTTTTTTTTTTAATTAGTCTGTTTCGTTTCTGCATTGTTATGAGCGTGAAAGTTTACAGAAACAACTGAAGGAAGAAAAGATTTCTTTTGGCTCATGGTTTCAGAGTATTTCAGTCAATTGTGGCAGGACTGACTGAGCAGCTCAGGTGGCCAACAGTAGCAGAAACTATGGCAGGTGAATAGCTGTGTATATCATGATAGACAAGGAAGCACAGACAGTGCAGAAAACAGAGTCTGGGTTTAGCCTTTGCAAGTCTGGTGACTTCCTTCTAGGTCTTAGTCAGGCCCTCACATTCTAAACACTCTATTCTCTCTAAATAGTGCCACCAGCGGGGGACTGACCATTCACATCACAAACCTATAGGCACATTTTCTGTTTAAACCATGACATATCTAGAATGCCCATGAGTTAAGAGCTTTTGTCTTGGTGTCCAGCTTATAATTCTAATGAGAGAAGGTAGGACCTGTGGAAGTAGGAGCCTCATGAGAAGAACTTGGGTTATTGGGGATATTTCTGTTAAGGGAATGTTGGAATGCTGGTCCCTCTCTTTCCTTATCTCTGGCTTCCTGACCACCATAATGTAAGCAGCTTCTTACACTATCTGTTCTATGCATTATGTGCTTCTTTGCCAGAGGCCCAAATGCAACAAGGCCAACATGTTGCAGAATCAAACTTTGAAAACTAAGCCAAAATAAGTGCTTTTTTAAAAAGTTGTTTTAAGTTATTTTCTCAGCTATTTTGTTACAGCAACAGAAAGCTGACTGCATGCCCCCAGTGAGATCCACATTAGTAAGATTTCTGTTACTTAGAAATGGAGAAAAATAAGTCACAGCAAATATCAGAAGTTTCTTGGAATACAGAACTAGTAAGTGTGATATTGGAAACTTGCATTTTGAGAGAACTATTTCCTTGACCTCTGAACTCCAGAAAATGCCATAATGTGCACAGTGATGAGGATGAGTATGCTTATTGTCATGTCTAACTGAAAAAGAAAATATCCAAGCCCATTGCATCTACCAGGGCATTTGATTTCTTTGCCTGATGGGCATTTCACATAATCAGTTCTAGATATTAATTTGTGATCAGCAGGAGTTGACAGACCTTATCTGAAGATGAGGGTGTTCCTGGGGACAGAGGGAATGAAGTCACAGTGGGGGCAAGCTGAAGCTTGCCCTAACCAGCTCACAAGTGTTAATTGCACACATCCCTTTTCAATTCAATGACCAGTGACTTCCTGTTGATAGCTGGAAATAAACCATAGAGAAAAAACTCAAACAAAAAAATTGATGAGTAATACAAGCAGTAATGTAGTTGAGAGTTTTCTGAAGTTGTGGTAAGTGAGGCTGTCATACACAACCACTTGTCATGTCTTCATCTCAGCTTGGGTCATCTGAGAAAAGAGCCTCCTTATTCTGGTACTTCCTGAGACATTTTCTCTCTTCTAGTGCCCTGGAGAGTCACTTGTCTTGTCAGGCAAAAGATGGCATGCTGCCCAGGTAAGGGCAGCACCCAGCTCATTTCAGCAAAACTTGGAGGCTTCTTCTAGAGATGATCTTTCTATAATCACAAAGGAGCCCAAGAAGACTCTAGAGCATTGGTTTCCAATTCTAGATCTCCTGGGTGAACTTGAGCAAGCTAACAACCCACGCTGAGTCAGTCATTGCCCAACAGAGAACAGATACATCAGAAAGCTTAGAGACTAAAATATGTTACATCAAACAGTCTGTGTTAAGAGTCTTTTCTTAAAGTCAAACTAGGAGGATTATCAGCTTAGGAACTGGAGGTCTGTTGGTGGTATATGCCATACAGGGGAGTTGGGGAGTGATGGGCATGTAGGAAAAGATGAGGATAAAGAAGAAAGAGAAACCATGGAAATGATAGGTGGTTCATTTTCTGTATCATCTTGACTAGGCTGAGAGACACCAGATAGTTGGTAATGGATTCTTTCTATGTTTGAGTGTGATGGTTTTATGGAATCAGTGTTATGTGTGATTAATATTTACCTCACCAGTATAGCTAGTCATCATCCAAACTGGGAGGGTCTAGCAAGGCCATAACGAAGGAAGAATGATTGGATCCTCTCTTGTGGACTAGAACATCTATTTCCTGATGTTGAACTGTGGTGCTCCTGGTTTTGAGGCCCTGGCCTCAGTCTGGTAATTCCATCATTGTCTCCCTTGTTCGTAGGTCCTTGTATAGAGATTGAACTAGAAACAGCTTTCCTGAACCTTTAGCTTGAAGGTTGAGAAAATTCTTGATTAACATGTTTGTCAGTCTCCACAATAAATCTCCTTTTACATAACTACATATCTATAATTATGTAGCTCTATCATCTATCTAATATCTATTCTATAAATCTCTAACCAATCTTTTTATGTCTGTATATTATTATACCTATCATTTGCATCTACATATCACCTATAATATGTATCTATGTAACATCATATTTTCTATCTGTCTGTCTGTCTATCTATCTGTCTATCTACCTTCTACCAGTTCACTTCTGTGTAGAATCCTGATTAGTACACAGTTTATGTTACTGGTGATGTGAATAATTACAGTTCAGACTATTCAACCCAATTCTGCACTTTATCCTACTTCAACTGATTTATTTACTTAAATTTCTTGATAAAATAATTATACATGCTTACTCCAGATAATGAATGTACAACTGTACTAGTCCATGGTCTGTTCTATTCCACCTGCCCCTACCTTCTTCCTCTGTCCTATGGAGATAAAATTGCAAAGCCCAGTATCTGAGTATAACTGGACAGTGAAAACAGCATGAAATCACATGATGGAAGGAAAGAGACCCAATAGTATCTTTATCCTTTATCTGGTTCCTACTGCTTCTGTCTCTGTCTCTATTTCTGTGTTTCTCTGTCTCCTGATTGTCTGTCTGTCTGATTCTCGCCCCTATTCTCTGTGTGTGTGTTTTGTGTTTTGTGTGTGTGTGTGTGTGTTTTGTGTGTGTGTAATAAATAATCCCACTAAATTTTTACTCTATTAAAACTATCTCCTTGTCTTAGTTAGGGTTTTACTGTTATAAACAGATACCATGACCAAGGCAACCCTTATAAAAACAACATCTAATTGGGGCTGGCTTACAAGATCAGAGATTCAGTCTTGTATCACTTTGGTAGAAGCATGGCAACATCCAGGCAGACATGTGCAACATCCAGGTGCAGGGGGAGATGAGTTCTACATCTTTGTTTGAAGGCTGCTATCTGAATACTGACTTCCAGGCAGCTAGGGTGAGGGTCTTAAGCTCAAACCCAAAGTGACACACCTATTCCAACAAAGCCACACCCCCTAATAGTACTTCTCCCTGGGCCAAGAATATACAAACCATCATACTCCTCTTATTGTCTTTTCTGTTCCAGGGAAGTAGCAGCTTTCCATCATCTTTGCCTCACAGCTCTCCCAGCACCGACAACATGACTATGGTACAGGTTCTTCAAATGAATGCACTAATCAGCATTCCCCAGATAACTAGAACCCCAAAGATTGGATATTTATTAAAGAGAAATTTATTAGGTAGACTTGATAATATGGTATGGGTTGTCCAACAGTAGCTGTTTTCACAGTGGAGAAGCTGAGAACCTAGAAGCTGTGCATTCCAAAAAAATTGTTGCCTCAGTATCCCTGACCTGGCAAGAGTTCTCAAATGTGCTACTTGCTTCAAAAGAGCTGGAAGAAAGAGCAGTGTGCCAACATATCCAAATTCCTTTGCATCTTTGAGCTTCTACCTATTCCATAGCTCCTTGACCCTTAAAATACCTTTGTACACCCTCATACTCTACCACATGTCCTGGGGGAATAGTTGCCCTGACATGAAGACAAGAAAGTCTCTTGCTTGGGCAGCAGGCTCAGTGTAAAGTCTCACACCAGCAGCTCTCAACTTGATGTTCATATTATAAAAAGCTGTAAAAAACCAAATGCTGTCCCTTCAGGTTAATTATATCTGATCATGACATACCTACTGTGAACTTGAGGAACAGCCCTTGAAACCATGGAGCTTATCAGAGAAATGGGAAAACCATGTTTCTGTAGGAGCTGTTAGGAGGCTGGCTTAGGGAACACTGAACACTGAAGCAGGCCAGTGTCAGCAGAGGACACTCCAGTGTCCCCAGTAGAGACACTCCAAACCCTTGTGTGTCTCGCTCTTCTTTTTCTATTAATTTATATCGAAGTCTTTGTTTCTTTACGTGCTGAAGTGTTTTGTAAATTTACCGTGGCACGTCAACTTGCCAACCTCACAATGCTTGTCATTGGGGGACATTATAAAGGGTTACTGGAAACAAAGACACTGTGAAACCACCACAGTCATCAGATAACAGAGAGGCCAATGAATAACTAATAGGCCAAGTGTGAATATGCTAGGCAAAGGTAAGATTCATTCCCAGGGGGAATGGAACCAGAAGGCTAGCACAAGACCTCATTATAATACTCAGAATGGAACATAATTTAAAATTTATGCATTGCTTATTTCTGAGATTTTTCCACTTAATATTTTCATATTGATATTGACTGTGGGGCACCAGAACTGTGGAGAGTGAAACCTTGACTGAAGGCTGATTGTTTACATTAGCAGACTGATTCATCTTTCTCCCATGTCCTCTCTTCAACATCCCCCAGCTGCCCTGCAGACAGAAATCACAAAGCTTGTCACTGAGAGCTCTTAGCTAGTGGCTCTTAAGAGTGACTCATGGAACCATACACCAACCTAACCCGGGAGTTTGCTAGAAACTCAGACCCTCCAGTTCCAGGTCTCTCTACTCAGAAATCCTAGGATGGCAAACTGCAGCTGGCAAATTAACAAATCTTAGAAAAGACTTTGGTGCATCATACTGAGTCTGAAACACCTTAGCCGAGATCAGTGGTCCTCACCCTTCCTAACACTGCAACCCTTTAATATAGTTCCTCATGTTGTGGTGATGCCATCCCCCTCCCCCGCAACCACAAATTATTTTTGTTGCTTCTTCATAACTGTAATTTTGCTGCTGTTAGGAATTGTAATGTAAATCACTGATAGGGAGGATATCTGACCGGAGACCACCATGAAAGGGTCATTGGTCTCCTGAAGAGATTGATACTTACAAGTTGAGATCCACTGGCCTAGGTTTTCTCCTTATCTGCTATGACTTCCAGAATGGCGGGATGCACTTAGGTGTGTTTATTTAGCTGACTTTACTCTTTCACTCCTAGGTCATCTCAGATCTAAAATTTCTACTTTGGTGTCTAAAATTATTCTGGCTTCTTGTTCCTCCCTACTTTGCAAAGGTACTTGAGGGTGGATTGTCTAAGCATGCACTATGAACCCATACTCACTGTGTATGTACACCCATACTCACTGTGTATGTACACCCATACTCACTGTGTATGTACACCCATACTCACTGTGTATGTACACCCATACTCACTGTGTATGTACACCCATACTCACTGTGTATGTACACCCATACTCACTGTGTATGTACACCCATACTCGCTGTGTATGTACACAAAGAAATAGAATATCCATTTCCATTAGATACAGGCATGACTTGGGAAAGAGATTCTTTTATGGTTTTGCTGTGGAAATGACTACAATAATATGTTTGCAAATTATCAGTCTTGATTCTATTATTAGATAAATATTTTAGGGAGAAAGATATAGGCCCTGGTAGACAGAGGTATGGGCTGTTTCTCCTTCAGGGATACTGCACATGGTGTCTAGGTGTGTGCCTTTTATCTGAGGTGGGATGGGGAGGTGGTAGAAATTCAGAAACTAAAAAGCATTAATATATTTTTAAAAATTAGAAATTGTAACAAATAGATCTTTCCTATTCACAGTGCTGCCAAAGAGTCAGGGTTGGAAGTTTTGGACCCAGAATGGTTGGAACACCAATTTGTTGCTATGGAGATTTTCCAACCTAGGAGCTGGGATTCATTCATGTGCTCATTTAAGCAGGAGAACAAAAGTTTCTCTCGCCACACCTCTTCTCCCCCCTCTCTGGCTATCCAATGTCCCTGAAGAAAATCCCCAACCACAGGGAGGCTCTGCTTTGGTGGATGCAAGACAGAATGTGCTCTCAAATCTTTTTGATATCCAATAGGAGAACGTGCTTTCTATTCAGATAGATGAAGGCACTGGGCAAGTATGAATGATAGCTGTGGAAAAACTGCTGAGTCTTGACACAACTGGGTCTCCTTGGAGATCAAAGGCTTGCTTGCTTTTTGATAAACTATGTTTATCATTCATCTCTAAATTTTGTTAGTGATCACACACACACAGATACACACACACACACACACACACACACACACACACACACACACACTCCAGGGTTTGCCGGATTGCCCTTTGTTCAGTGAATATACTTTAACACAGACTCTCACTAAGTATGGAGGCGGCTATTTTCCTCTCATCTTTTCATGTCTTTCCCCATGGGCAAGTTTGGCACCAGTAACTGTAGATATCAGGCAAATGAGGAGAGTGTCCCACACAGTGAGTGACTGAGTATATAAGCTTCTCTAATAGCCTGATTCAGCTCAGCTGTGACCAACATCTCAGTTATGAGCTACCTGTTGTAGCTATATTTTAAACTATTACACAGTAGATGGGGATGGTCGGTGTCCAAGTGGAATTTTCAGATGGCTCTACAGTGCAGTAGACTATGGAGACTCATTACCAGACAAAAGGCACTTTGCATTTTGGGTATAGATGGTACATATACTGTAGCAATATTTTTATACCATGTATGAGCCACAGCATTGGTGGAAGACAGAGAAACTCAACACAAACTTTCCAGGTCTTGACATGGCCATTCACTCTTTAAATCTTTCCCCATGAAGAGTCTTCACACAATATAAATTTTATCTAAATGTTTTTGCATCTTAAATACATAAATCTACACACAGAGAGACCTATGTATCATGTGGCCCCAAATTAGGATGCTGATAGTGATTATGGGGTAAATCAAGGACCAAATTCATAAACCCAGGCTATATATATACAAATCACCATGGTGAGACTTCTTTATTGTTCTGTATAAAATTCTTCTCAAACTTTATTTAAATACCTTCTAAAAAGCAATATTATGATATAAGGTGAGGTTTTTGGAACAGTAGTAGTTCACTGAAAACACTTGGAGTCAAGATAGAGGCTACAAGGGTGCTTGATGCTGTGGTGACGGTCATAGGCAAGTTTTGTTTGCTATGAAGGCCTTTCTAGAGTCATGCATCAGTAACAATGGGCACACTCTGGGAAAGGCATTGTTAGGGAGCTTTATCATGGTGTGACTATGATGAGGTACTTTCATACCAAACGGTATAAGACAAGCACTCAACTCAGACTCTTACAATCAAGAGACAGGATCAAACTTTCTCATCTCCATGAAAAGATACCTGACAAAACATCTTCAAAGAGATTGTAAGATGACTCAGGTGTAAAGGCATTCACAGCCAAGGTTGAGGAACTGAGTTTAATCATCCACACAGCAGAAACAAGGAGAGAACCAACTCCTTTAAGTTGTTCTATAAGATTCATGCGTTGGCGCGGACACGTGCCCGTGCTCGCGCGCGCGCGCGTTCACACACACACACACACACACACACACACACACATGAATAAACGAATGTTTATAACTCTTAGGGAAGAAAGGTGTATTTTTCTTATTGGTGCAGTTTCCAGCCCATCCTAGTAAGGAGGGCACAGCAGAGAACCATCACACACTGTAGTATTCCATTCTGTGAAGGAAGGCTCAACAGAGGAGCAGTGTGTACACACCAAAATGCAAGAATACTCTCATAGATACTTCCAGAAATATTCTCTGGTAACCTCATATGCAACCATTATCCCAATCAAGTTCATATTCTACATTAATTATTCCCTATAGTAAGCTCAAGATGCACCCAACAACTTTTTAAATTCTATTTTTATTTGTGGAGTGTGTGTGTGTGTGTGTGTGTGTGTGTGTGTGTGTGTGTGTGTACAGAGGCCAGAAGATGACATAAGATACCTAGAGCTAGAATTATAAATAGTTGTGAGCTACTCACCTTGGGTGCTGAGAACTGAATTACAGTCCGCTAGAGGAACTGTTCTTTACCACTAAGCCGTTTCTGTAGCCCCAACGTGATTTTCTTTTAAATAAGTAAGAATATACTCTAGAATAATCATAAGCACATTAACCAGCACCATAGTATTTTATTGTCAAATATCAAGCAACATATGTAATTTTATATGTTATACCCTTAAAAAACAGCAGTATAGTGGGGCTGTTTATAAGAAAATCAACACAGATTTGTCACCAGATGATAGGAACTCTTCAGATCTTTTAAGTCTTTTTAATCTCATGGAAAACTGCCAGCATATATGTCCCAGTCATTAAACTGTGGGTCTTATGGGTCACATGACTGAATATAGGGTTCACAAAAAGGTTTGAAAATAGGAAAACATAACTGAAATTAAAAGAACCAAAATTAATTCAAAATCGGTTATGTGGTGAATCTGAGGTGGTTTGGGCAGCACGTACACCCAAACTGTTATTTTGTACTGTGCTAAAAACTTTATTTAAAAAAAATTTCCATTTGAGTTGCTGACTTGACTTCCATAAAATTTGCTAAATGAATTTTGGCTTGAGAGGACAGAACTTCCAGCTATTTCTGAAATGGCCTAAACATACTTGGGCCAGATTTCACTACATATTTATGTGAAATGGTGTTCTCAGCATTGGCAACCATAAAGTCAACATGTCAATCTACTGTGAAAAGCATTGAAGATCTCTGGGTCCTGAGGTGTCAAATATCCAGCTAAGATTTCACCCTTTATGTAAAAGTAAATACATCTATCTCATCAATACATACATTTGATGAAGTCTTTAATACATGGTAAATGTATATGCTGTACAAGGTCTAAACATTTAAATGCATGGTACCTGAAAAGTATGAGGTCCTGAGATGAATGGCATAGTAGAACTCCCAAATACCATGGGTGAAAGAGGCCAGACCCTGCCAATCTGCCTTCTCTTGGGAAGTTCAAATGGACAGTTTTCAAAATAAGCAAGGGCCCTCCTGATACCTACCCACAAATATGGGTTTCATGAGCAGATATATGACATGCTCAGTAAGAGGTATAGAAAAAAATAAGATTAAAAACAAAATTATGACAATGAAAATCTAGCAAAGATGGTATTTGATTGTGTTTGACTGTGTGTTTCACTATCTTACACCTGCACACATGAATCTTTGTAACATGGAGTGCTATAGGAACATTTGGTCCTGGGAGACCTTTAGTAGATTTTTTTTGTTGGCTCCACATTGACTGACTCAGTGTATTAATCTGCTCCTCCATCTCTCTCTCTACTTATCTGCTTTCCTGAGCCTCCTTTACCTTCTTCCAGGCCTCCCTCTCTCCTTAAATTCATCCTCCTCCTGTATTTCCACTCTCCTCCCCTACCTCCTTTTTACTCTCACAGTGCCCATGGGAGCTGAGAGTTTGGCTATTAGTTCTCGGCTGATAGTTCCTCTGTGAAAGGTTCTACCTCCATCATCAAGGAATGACCAGCCTATTATACCCATGACTACTGGTCAATGGAAAATGGAACAGAAGGGTAATCAAGTAGCACAAAGGTTAAGACCAATCTCCATTTGTCCAAATGGGAGATACAACATGGGTAAAGATCGTGTTTCATAATGCCCACCCCCATGGGTATAAGTAGCAACTCTACTATAGCAAATACTTAACTTGTTGAAGTAACTAAAGCAACTTTGGGTGGACAGGTCTATTATGGCTCACAGTTCAAAAGCATACAGTCTATCGTTCAGGGAAGTCATGGTGGCAGGAGTGCAAAGTTGCTGATCACATTGTAACCATAGTGAGGAAGCAAACATTGGTAAATGCTGGTGCTCAGCTTGCTTTATCCTTTAATTCAGTCACTCATTCCAGTCTATGGGATCGTGTTGACCACATTTAGAGTGGGTCTCTTCACCTCCATGAACAATCTAGAAAATCCTTCACAGCCATTTAGAATTTGTTGATTAAAAAATTATGTCAAGTGGACAATCAGGATCAGGCTGTCTGTCTACCAAAATCCTACTCTGCTCCATCTTCATTCTCCAGTTCTTTACAAGTCTTCTTGAGAAGCATACCCATAATAAATAAAGCAAACCAAATCTTCATGGGGGACCCTATATCCTGCTACCCTGGCCTGGGACAAGAGACACAGAGAAAAATTAAACTGTGTTCTCCAGGCTTGTGGGAAGGATATACTGTCCTGAGGGAAAATGGTGATCTTTGAGCTCTAACTTTCCACTTAGAGGCACATAAAATGATAACATCACCAGTGAGAAATAAAGTAGAGAAAAAAATTAATCATTCCTGATATTTTAAAAATAAATAACTCTTCCATGGCATGACAATAAGCACTTCGTTATTTTGACCAAACTGACCAAGGTTTGGGAGGATCTATTCTGTTTTTTCCTCTTTTGTGGTCACTAATAAAATCACTGCCTCTATCGACTTTGATCTTATAAAATGATGGAGACTCAACTCAGGTCATAACATCAGAGCATTCAATATTGTGGTATTTCTCAGGTGGAAGCTAAAATCTAGAGGCCATGACCACAGTTGCTGCTGAGGTGGCTTAGGGACTATTTGCATAGTTGCCAAAGAGCAAAACAGGAATGATGGGTAATTTTATGGGTCAATGTGGCTTGGCTAAGGGATCCCTAGAGAGCCACTAAAACACTATTTTTGACTGTGTCTATTAAGATATTTCTGGAAGAGATAGGCAACTGAATCAGTAGACTGGGTGAAGATCATCCACTCTACAGAGGCCCAAACAGAACAAAAATGTGAAAGAAGGTATTACAATACTTTTCCTGAGGAATTTGTTTCTACTCATCCTAGAGGGAAAATGGATAAAAAAGACTAGAGAAAATGTTTCATCCAAGTCTGTCTTTGTGATCGAAGGAGTCTGTTAGAATTACTTACAGAGACACAATTTACACAGTCAGCAACATCACCCATAGGTATGCCACCAAAGAATGCCCTTCTACATACAATTTGTCATTGCTTCTGTAACTTTGGAGAGGAGCCTGGTCATCTTGGAAGTTTAGGGAGCGTTTTGAGTACTGTACATTCTTTGTGAATTGCATGAGCCTCCTTGCTCCCTGTACAGGTAATCTTCCAATTCAGTAATACCACTACAAAATACGGATTCACTCTTTAGGTGTGGGGGTGCATTTTTAATTTGTTTGTTTTTGTTTATTGTTTGTGTTTTTGAGACAGGATTTTATATAACTCAAACTGACCTCAAACTCACTATATAGATTAGTCTGGCCCTAAATTCCCTATCAAAACTTCAATCTCTGGGATTATGGGTATGTTCCACCACCCCTGACTCAAGTACACAAACAACATTGTTTTTTCCCCTTTATTCCTCCTCTTCTTCCCCCATCCTCCTTTCTACTCTTTCATCTACTCCTCTTTTCTTTCTTCTTCCCTCCTTCTTTTTCCTCATCCTTTCTCATTATTCCTTTTCTCCTTCTTTGTCTCCTTCTCCTCCTCCTCTATAGGTGGTAGTGGGAGTTATGATGTGCTTTTCTTAAAGGAGAAACCAGGTTGACCTTGAATCGTTTTTGTGGATTTGGAAGGATTTGAACTCCAGGTCCTCCTTCCTCTATTTTCCAAATGCTGGGATTCCTTGTCTGCATGTTTATGCCTGCCTCAGAGTTATTCTTTCTATAGGAACTGTATCTTCTCATGCCTGTAGACACTGATATTTAGTTCTTGGGCCTATGAATACAGAATGCATCTTACTCCATTGGTGTCCACAATTTTCAGGCCGTCAGAATCAGGCCTGAAATACACCATGACTATCCTGAACCCCACTTGCAAAGAGCCAATGGTTAAATTTGTTGTCTTCTTATAATGACCCAAACTACTTTCCACAACAGTTCTCAGATATACATGTCTCTGTGCTAGACATTTTATCATTGTGGTGAAAGACCTAACATGTACAGCCTAAGGGAGACTTACTTAATTTGCTCTATCACTTAAAGGTCCCAACCTGTAGTTCTTGGCTCCACTGTCTCCAAGCTGTGATAAGGCAGAACATTATGGTAGGAAGAGCATGTGCCAGAAGCTAATTTCCTAGAAGCAGACAGAAAACATTGGAAGGAAACACACAAAAAGGGCAGAGCAAGACATAACAAGGACACAGCCCCAGTGATGTCCTTCTTCCAACCAGGCTCCATCTTACATAATTTTAACATATTTCACTTTCTATATTCACATTGTTATTCTATCAATGGATTAGTCAGAACTCTTAGGAACAAGTCACTTCCCAAGATTCCATTGTCTGGCAACACGACCTGTGAGGCCCATAAAGGATATTTCATATTCAATCTGACATGTAATCTATTTCTCTGTTGGACCTGTTTCCTTGAAGTGCCTGAGTAATACAGGGAGTTATTGCATGAGTCAGATGTGAGAGTTCCGCATCACTTATTAATAACACTGGCCGTGGTGTCAGATTAGCAAACCTTGCAGGCAACAAGGGCATCTAGGACTGGAACAGACACAGCATAACTAACAAACATTCCCACCCCAGCATTTGCTAGTTTTGGGACCTGACTCAATTAATGAAAAGCTTGAGACTTCTCTTCTGCAAGACTTGTAAAACAGTACCTATCCCAATAGATGTTTAGAAGCTTTGCTGTGAGGCCTAAAAATCACTCGGTTCCATTCTTGACTAAATATGAAATCTCAGCAAGTAACAACTATTCCCCTGACACATGGGCTGCATTCCTGGCTTAAGACTCTTAAAGTGAATAGCTATGTTTTTGAGACAGAGTTTTACTACAGCCCAGCCTGGAACTCCTGGGTGTCCTGGTTCAGCTTCCCATGTGCTAGGATTAAGGGTATGTTCTACCACACCTAACTTATAAAATACATTTAAAATGAGGTTTATTTAAATAAACTTTAAAAGTAAAAGTTTCACAAAGATTGCAACTGAATATATGAATTCTACTTTTTCAGAGAGCTCCCCATTGTCTGTGCACATACTTGAAGCCAGATGTACTTGAATGCACACAACCATATATGCTTTCCTCACCCACTCATTATTGGGTCACACACAGAGATTGGCACACAATTACTTTGTCTACTCCTGTTTTGACAATTCACAACCTTTTTTCCTATTCTCTCCCTGAAGACAACATATACTGAGTGTCACATGAAATGGAAAGTGGTACAGATTTGCTATGACAATACTTGATTCCAAAACACCTTTGGGCTCTGGGACTCACCAAACTTAAGCCAAACCTGTCACCCATCCACTTAGGACCTACTATGAGGCTTTGCTTAAATGTTAGTCAACCTGGCTTTGTCTTCTAGGTCTGTAGCCTAGTGTCTCTGGGGAGACCTTACCTTCTCTGTTTGCCTTTTTGCCTACACTGCTTAGCTCCCCATGTCTCCTTGGAAGACAGTTTTTCTATTACTACATTATGGACATTTGAAGCAGGCTGTTGTGTGGACTGACCTGTGTTATATATTTAATAAGTTAAAACCACCACATGGTGGAATCCTACCCTTCATCTATGATAATCAAAAATGTCTCCAGCCAAATGTCCTCTAAGAAGATAAATCACCCCTGATGTCAGACTGCTGGGTTAGGATCTTGCCCTCATAGATTATGGGTATTGACTGTTTCCTACCTACATCTCCAGAGTGGCTTTCCTACTGCATCATTCTAAGACCATCATTGCTTCCCCTGGAAGGTTAATCACCATGGAAATGAATTGTATTAGTGATGTGTAAAATAGGACAAAACTGCAGTGAGCAAAGCAGGACCATTTTTTCTCCATATGATTGCAAGTGGAAGTGGAAAGGCAAGGTCCAGTAATGGAATGTGCCAGTAAGGTTGCTAGTATAGCATTCTACATGTGAGACACAGAAGTGGTAACAGAAGAGCCCTCCTTGCAAAGCTGCAGTGGTCACCAGGACTCTGCTGGTGAGCTTTTCATTGGTGCAAAAAAAATACCAGAGCCAAACTGTCACAAAGGAGGACTTCTTTCAGTTCACAATTTTAGAAGTTTTAACCCATGGGAAAATGTTGAGTTTTTGCTGGGCTATGATGAGGCAGAGCATCATGCAGGAGATAGTACAGTGGAACAGAGGGGCTTGCCTCATGGTATCCAGGAAGCACAGACAGGAAAGGACAACAAACCTTTTGAGAACATGTCCCTGGGTGACTGCCTTCCTCCAGTCTGGGTGACTAACCCCCAGCTCTCACAATTTTTGACAAGCTTTCCTTGTGTCATTACCCTTAACAACGACAACAGCAGATGTCACAGGCACAGGTTGTGAGGGATTCTAGAAGCAAAGGCTCTAGCCTCACACTGCTCCCCATGACTTACTTGCTTATATGTGAGGACATGAACAAAGGGTTGTCTGGAAACAGTAAACCCAGACCCAAAGTTGAGACCTGCTGGCCACTGGGACAGTGCTGGAATAGAGCACAAAGCTGCCCAGCTCACGCTAGGCAATTCAACATCCGCCGAGAGTTTACACTGGCCGTACAGTGCCACAGAGCAGACTGTGGGATTCCGCATGAGAACATCAGAGAAACATGGGTTCCACGAGAGAAGCAGAAACAGATTCCCAAGCAGTAAGGGAAGCTGGGAGTAATTTTAGCTACTGAAGCTTTTATTTGTTTATTTATTTTAACAGAAATTAGTTGGGCATTCGAAGAAAAAGAAGATGAAGTATGCCTTGGCAATTACTCAAATAGGGACCACATAACATCTATGCTCATGACTGAGCTCATTCTACCTTCGATACGGGTATCAGGAAATAGATCTGACTTTATGTGAGGATTTTAGGTTTAACTTTCATATGCAATTCAATCTTTTGTGAATTCAATCTTATATCTATATTAATATACATTAGAATCTCAGAAATGTAATCAGTTGGTTTCTGATTGCTTTGTTTTCCTTTCAAGGGGTTGCCTGGGCACTTTCAGCATCCAATGTGATACACACACACACACACACACACACACACACTTGCATAAACATACCTATACTCATATACATAAATGACCACAAGCATATAGCCACACACGCACACACATAGTCACATACACATACATACTCATGGGCATACATAAACATGGACATGAGCTTACACACACATGTACAAACACACACATAAATACACACTCACATAGGAAGGAAATCTACCAGTAAGGCTTCCAAGTCATACACGGTCACTCCCTAGCATTTCTAATTTGAGGATCCAGCCTTTTTGCATTTAGTCAACATTTGAAATATGCTAAGCTTAAATCTCGAATAACCAGTATGAAGACATTTCACAGTCTTCAATCCTAAGGTAGGATGCAAGGAATGTTTGTACAGCAGCTGTCCCACATCATCATGTCTGTGTAGACTGTCACCATGTGGAGCAACAGTTTTGTTTATTTTCGCTTTACCTCTCCATTAGAAATAGTTATGATGATTCCACAAAGAAATGCATGACGAGGGTTAACATCAAGAACATAAACTCTCTTCTCTTTGAATCATAGTGCCAAGCACTAGGTGGAAAGTCTCAAAAACACACAAACATGCACACACAGGAGACAGAGAGAGAGAGAGAGAGAGAGAGAGAGAGAGAGAGAGAGACAGACAGACAGACAGACAGACAGACAGACAGACAGACAGACAGAGAAACAGAGAAACAGAGAAACAGAGAAACAGAGAAACAGAGACAGAGAGCGTTTTCCTGTGGTATCTGTCAAGGTGGTTCCTTGACCTGCTAAAGATACTAAAACCCACAGGTGCTTGAGCCTAATATATAAAATAGTGTGGTATTTGCACAGAATTTATATATGCTATCACATATATGTTCAACTACCTAGAGATTATGTGTAGTATCTAATATAACAGTCATTATTTTTTTAAAAGTGACAAGTAAATGTCTGCAAATGTATAGAACAGGCACAAGTTTATTTTTAGAATATTTTTAGTCCACAGTTGGTTAAATCTATACATCAAAACCCAAAGATATCAGTGGATGATTTTACATATAAAGTGTAATATACATAAGCTGAATGCAGTGTTATACATCTACAGTCCCAGGTGCAAGGGAAGCGAAGCAGGGGGCTTTCTGGATGCCAGGAATTCAAAGACTGAGAAACACAGGAGACTTTGTCCAAAAAAAAAAAGACAAACAAACCCTCATATAAAAACACCATGGGGCAGAAGCCGTGGTAAATGGTGAAGGAAGAAGAGATGCAGCCAACCTGCCTCCTTCCTACATATCTGCCATTTGGCACTCTTCATCAACCTGGCACCAATACACTCTTCCAGGAACCTTAGGACTCTGTTTCAGAAGAAGAAATCCACGAACCGAGAGGTTTTGTGTCTCCTATAAGATCTCATAATCATAGAAGGATCTGGAACTTGAGTCTAAATTTGGAATTCTCCATGTTTGCTATTAAATTCTATGGAATGTTTGCAATGGGGACAGACTCCCAAGTTCTGGATAACTGGGAAGGCTTGGGGCAAGGAGAGACTTGAATATGGGACTTGAGGAGTGGGGAAGAGGGAAAGGCAGGAGAGAGTGGGTTATTGGGGATTGCCCTGATAAAGATGGACCAAAAATGCACCAAACTATGATAGCCTCTGTCCAAAGTCAGGGCTGTTTCTTACTTTTGATGCATTTGTGATTGGCATATGGGAGGCTCCTAAATGCCAGACTAGAGACTGAAACCCTAACTTTATCTTTAACAAGAGCCAAGAAGATTCAACCTGATGACAAAATCACCTTAAAAGGTGAAAGGAAGATTCCAGAATAAAGAAAGGGGGCAGGTTGAACTTTTTCTTTTACTACACAAGCACATCTCTTCTCTTTTCCTTCTTCCACCCCCACACTGTCATGTATCCCTATTATCCATTCAGCTCTTTATATACCGCCCGGCAGGAAACACATGCTCTAGTGACTTGTGTGACTAAAGCTTTGTAGAGAACAGTTTACACCATCTTTTGTCTGTCAGTAAAAATGGCCGTTTGCGCTGATTCTCTTGGCAAACAGCTGCCGCTTGATTTCTGGGGCCTTCCTTTCACCCTGCATCCAGGTAACTTAACATTTATTTGCTGAATCATGTAGATGCCCTTACTTTGCCTTTTCACGGGCTCACATTTCCTGTATGCTGTGCACTAGGATCAAGGGTGTAGGTCCCTAGCTGGAGAATCTCTTGAGGCCTGTTGATGTAGTAGAGGCTATTGGCCTGCAAGTTTCCTTAGTCCCTGAACTGTCTGGCTCTTGGCTTGTGTCAGAGCTGGG
This sequence comes from Micromys minutus, assembly GCF_963924665.1. Classification (NCBI taxonomy): domain Eukaryota; kingdom Metazoa; phylum Chordata; class Mammalia; order Rodentia; family Muridae; genus Micromys; species Micromys minutus. The sequence goes on from NC_137969.1 coordinate 117,865,234, forward strand.
CTCTCATCCAGATGAAGGCCTGGCTTAGACATCAACAAAAGAATGTGCTTTCCTGTTACATCTGTGGATGAGATCCTGGCCCAGCCACATGAACTTAAAACGGATTGAAAGATGGTCTCTGATGAGCAGTACATTCAGTGGGGGGCGGGGGGGGGAGTAGGCATGTGTTCCTGTAGCACACCTGTGGTGGTTCATATTGATTTTAAATTTGGCATGGTCTAGAATTAGCCAGAAGAGAAGTCGTTAGAGGGCACATCTGTGAAGGATTTCCTAGACAAGTTAATTAAGGTGGAAAGACTTACCCTAAATACCTAACAGGTTAGAAAGGTGAACATGAGCTAAGCACCAGCATTCAACACTCTCTGCTTCTTGACTGCACATGCCTCACGCTACTGATCATCACTATGCTGGCATTGCCATGGTGAATGGTATCCTTGACCCTTGAGCCAAAGTAACCCTTCATCCCACACTTATGTTGTATTTGTTGGGTTATTTTATGGCAGACACTGGAGAAGTAAATAATACAATACCTCAGAGTGAACATTGTTAAGAGTGAAAAACAGAGTGATGTGTTGGCTTTTCATCGTACAACTGTCAAGTTCCCCTCTCTGATCGGGAACATGTGAAACACTACAGAATAAAACTCTGGACCTAGTTCTTCCCTGTCATTCCTCCCTCCCCAGAAACTAGTAATTCCTGCCACTTATCTGGCAAAGTTCTTTCTTTGACACCTGGGTTTTCTGACCCATTCAGGGATTCTTTTCTTTCTCCCATGCCCAGTGGCTCGCTCACCATCCTCCTGGCCTGGGTCTATCTATTCCTTACTATACTGCCCACCCACAACAAACAGTATGGGAGAACACCACAAGAAAAATGTTAGACAGGGAACTTTGTTGTTTCTAGTCACAAACTGTCCCCGCTGCTGGCAATCCTTTCTTATGTCCCTGGCCTTTCTGGCATGCATTGATTTCTGACATAGTCCTGGGCCTACAGATGCTACAGTAGCAGATGAGCATTCTTAGTATGTGAGATTAGGAGTGGATTTCAGATCAGCTTGTCACAACTCTCCTGTGCACTGCTGGGCAGCAGAGAGCAAAGTCGGAATTCTGGCCATTTCCTGGGGCACAAAGCTAGTTAGTGCTGGGCCTGAGCCAAGCTCCCTGATTTTCCATCAGTGCATTCTCCAGGGCAGTCTTTAAATTAATATGAAGAGCCACCTGCACCCAGTCCTTCTCCATTCCTATGATTCTTGCCCCAGTCCATGCCTTTTAGTGTGGTTTATAAGCCTTTCTTTGGTAATGGTGGACAAAGACAGGCTGCCCATCACAGGGACTTGAGAACTCTATGTGAGGAGCCTCATGCCATGCAGGTAGAAGTATCTGAATCACCATGTGAGTGTGCTTATTATCTGGGTTGGGGGTGGTTTCTAAAACACATACAACTTTAATAAGAATCCCAATTGAAATAAATAAAGTGTAATGAACATGTGTGGGGAGAAACAGATCTCTATTGTTTTTTTTTCTTTCTGGATAAAAACAAAACCCACATTCGACAAAGTGTTTTTTTAGAAAGAACAAGCTGGTCAAGTAGGTAATCTCACCTTGAGGTTGAAAAATGGAGTCAGCAACTCTGCATAAACTAAACATCTCCAAGTGAATATGGGTTAGCCATGCCCAAAAGCCTGCAATCTTCCCTCATTGGTTTAATAAAACAGTAGTGTTTTACCACTGAAACAAAACAGTGAAGTCTCATAAAAACAATGCTGATGTTGCCTGTGTTAGGGGTCTCTTTGGTTCTAAGAGTGTACAGAGCAGCTTCCACAACAGATAACTTCTCATCTACCATATTCTCTTGGTTCTGTTCCCAGGGAGATGCTTGAATACTATAGACGATGATCCTGGGTCCTGCTTGCTCTGCCTTCACTAGCACATTAGCCTCTGTGCTGATCATCTCTCCCAAGGTGACCATGATACTCTGAGGCTCTGTTCATGCCATCTACCTCACAGCCACTGTCAGTGCAGCTGGCCACAGACCCAAGGCCATTTCCTCTCTGGTTCTCTTTCTCTCAGATGAACAGTTATCTTCTACAGGCACTGGGCACAGCCTGACTAAGAAGGGGCCTGACTGTGGTCTATAAGGCTTTCCTCAGTGAGGTATTGTTGGAGATGTTGGTGACACCTGAAGAAGCTGGGGGAGGAAGTCCTTCTGTTCCGGAAAGAAATCTGTATCATCCAACTTGTGTGCAGATACTGTACCAGTGTGAGGCTATGAAGGACTTGTGTACAGATACAGTACCAGTGTGAGGCTATGAAGGACTTGTGTGCAGATACTGTACTGGTGTTGAGCTACAATGGACTTGTATGCTGCCACTGTGCTGTTGTGGGTCTATGATAGTCTTGTGTGCAGATACTGTGCTGTTGTGGGTCTATGATGCGCCTTGAAAGGCATGCAGCTGTAAAAATGCTAGAATGCACAAGTAATATTGACACGATCTTGACTTTCAGTTTCATTCCTCTTTCAGGGAAGTACACATTGTAAATGGACTGTTTATCCAAGTACTATTTACTCTACTGGAGACTTCCAAAGCCAGATCAGTTACATGCTCTCTTCTAGTTCCTTCTGCCTGTTGACACCTTCCTTTTTGACTGTCAGGCTATCAAAAGCAGGGAGACAAGGGTCTGTCTACACACAGCTGGCTTCTGCCAGTGGCCTCATGGGTGGGGACAAAAAGCTGTCTCACTGCTTCCTTTGACTTCCACAGCCCTCTGCCCTGATCCCTGGGGTATAATCAGTTTCTCACATCAAAGGCACTGTATCTTCTCAAAACCTCTTCCAAGAAAATGGCTACAAAATCATAAAAAAGACCAGGGACTCATGTCAGGGGCTTTGCCACACATTTCCCAGGCCACTTATAAGCAACCCCAAAGGAGAACATATACATTCGAACTGCACCTGAGTGGACACTGATCATCCCACCCAACGCTCCCTAGACTCCAGCTCACAGAACCAACATTCTCTCTGTGGCTGAAATCACAACTCAGACAATATTCTTCAGTTCCACAACAGTGAAAGCTGGGGAACAAGCCCAGGAAAGGATCGGCCTCCCTGCCCTTGTGCCTGAGCTCCTGGGTGAGTGTCTGTGCAACATTCAGATCTAGTAATTTATTCTACTCTCTTCATAGCCTCCATTACACAAGCACTGCCTAATATTCCCTTAGATGGTGACTCATCCCTCCTGGCTCAGGAGAAAGAGCTCTCCTCCCATGTCATCATGGTTTAATGGGAACCCTCCCCCAGAGGGTGTTGCTCTAAGTACAGAGAATGTTCAAGCTGTGTAAGACCTGAAAAGCAACTTGGTTCTCCATGTACATTAAAGTACGTATTGTCACCATGGGGAAAACCACAGGATAAACAAGGCTTTCCTTGTAGGAAAACATTCCTTGACTGTGGAGTTAAATTTCTCTTCAACTGAAATGTATTTAAGAAACAAACAAAACAAACAAACAACAATACAATAGAGTACAGATTGCAAAACTTGGGAAAATTTGAATTTGTAGACAAAATTAAGATATGTTGGTTATTTTTGGACAATCGCTAGTTCTTAAATTCACACTCCCTGGTTATTGTGGAAAAATTCAAGAGTCACTGCTTAAAGAGTAAGCTATTACAACACCAGGCAATTTCATGTCTGGGTATTTACCCTAAGGGATGGAAAGCCAGCTCTGCCTCATGGCGGCACAATTGTCATTAGCCAGAAAGTGGAAGATGCCTAAGTGTCAATCAACAGTTGACTGGGGCATCAGCTCTCTTACATGGTGCTGGGAGCAGGCAGGAATAAAGAAGAAAGATTTAGTGTATCTCATGGTAGGTTATATTTTACCCGGCTGGGGAAGGTCTGACTGGAGCCTGATGCAGCTGCTCACAGTGTCAACTGTCAGGAAGCAGACAGTGAGGAGTGCTGGGGCTCAGCTCTTCTCATAACCAATCCGGATCTCAGCCTATGGATGTTTCCACCTATACTTAGGGTTGGTTTTCCTTCCTGGGTTCAACCTCTCTAGAAACACCCTCCTAGACACACCCAAAGGTGTGTTTCTATGCCGATTCTAAGTCCAGTCAAGGTAACAATGGAGATTAACCATCAAAATAAATGAATCTAACATCACACATGCACGAATGCACAGTAGAACGCTACTCAGATTAACGCGGAAGACATCTTGACTTGTGTTACAACATGAGTGAACATTATGTGAAGTAGCATAAACTAAATACCAAAGGACACATAACACATTCCACTCACAGGAGGTACTTAGCAGAGTCTAATTAATGGAGATAGAAATTAGGTTGGAATTGTCAGGTGCAGGGGAAAAGGGTGGGAACTTAGAATGTAATGGGTATGTAGTGTGGGTTTAACAAAACAAAAAAAATTATGAAGCTGGGCAGCAGGGATGGCTAACTAGCACATGAATTATTTCCTCTGAACAGAAAAATCTTATTAATCAAATTTTCTCATGACAAATCTTATTTTATGTGTACTATGTTAAAACAGAGGTACATGCAAAAATAGGGTTGAGTTTCAAATCCAGCTTGTCCAGTTGTTCCCAGGCCTTGCCAGCCAGCAAAGAGCAAGGTTAACGTCAGTCATTTCCTGGGGTGCACATCTGGCTAATGCTGGGCCACTAACAGTCCTCTCTCTTCCAGGCTTATTATAAGTGAGTGTTTTCTTTGATGATAGTCGGTGTGAAGTGACTAAGACAGCAAGCAAGGTAACTGCTGTCCCCACTTGAATTTACCCTCCTTACCATTTCTATGATTCCACCCCAGTTCAAGTCCTGCCATTGCCACCTGAGTTACTAAGACAATTCATAATCGGTCTGACTCTGGGTGATACATTCAGATGTTCAGAAGCTGGAGATGGCCAACCAACTGCAGGAGAATCCAATAGAGGTTCTGTTGCAGGGAGACCTAAGGGAGTGTCTCCGTGGTCACATCAGTTCTTATGGCCATTTGGCATGTGTACATATATCAAGAAGCACCTGGATTGAGTTTTGCCAAGAAAATGTGCCACAGTCAGTCTCTGGACTTTCCTTGACTTTATGTTGTAGGTAGATGAATAGGGAAGAAACATTGCATTTGACATTCTTTCATTACCCTATTAAAGCCAAATCCTCCCATCAGCCATTCAAGGTAAATCATTACTGGACCTGCTGCCCAGTGTATACTATGCATCCCTTGAGGCAAAGGCTACCTCCTCCTTAATATCTGTCTTTCCTCCATGTCATACAGCCTCTGGGTCTTACTTAGCACACTTCCTATTATTGCTTTGTATTTTCCAGTTCACAGGCTGCCTCTCTTTCCACAGACAACTCCCGAGGTTTGGCTAGATGCCCCATTCATCTTCATAGGGCACTTTTATACTGCTGTCCTCTGTCACCACAGCAATGACACTGATGGATAGGCTAGTCAAATTAAACAAGCTTTCTCATATCTATGGGTTCATCAAATGGAAACTTTATATTCTATGACAGTGCCTGGACAAGCACATGGACACTTCCAGCCAGGAATGCAGTTTTATCAACCATTTGTGTTTCCATGTGTTTGCTATAAAGTTTTCCTTTCACTCTGCAATCTCAACTGTAATTTCATAAACTTAATGAATGTCTACAGCAAAGAGCTGGTGGTTCTGTAAGCACACCGAACAAGGAGGCATTTATAATTTGCTATAACATAAAGACCAGCACTTTTCTTTTTAAAAAATCATTTAAAATCCCTAGAAATCATGTTGTATAGCTTTATGTCAATGTCAGTTACTATGGGCTAGTAGTCTATTGTGCCAAACAATGTTTCGGGGATCTAGGGGAGTGTGTGTGTGTGTGTGTGTGTGTGTGTGTGTGTGTGTGTGTGTGTGTATGTGTGTGTGTGTGTGTGTGTGTGTGTGTGTGTGTGTGTCTGTGTGTGCCAGTCTTTGTGTCTGTCTGTCTGTCCATCCCAGGGGATGGCTAAGCTCTGGCATAGGGCATGCACACACTTGCATTGGGAAGGGTTGGGGGAGAGTTAGGCTAGTCCTCAGACTCTATGGAATGGATATGCTCATGAGTATGTGCTTGGGTTTTAGAAAAGCATTGAATAGTAGAGGCTTTTCTTTCAGATAGTGTCTTTGAAAATTTCCATAAATATGGAATGTTCTTTGTCTCATTGAACCTTTACTATATATATATATATATATATATATATTTCATTTACATTTCCTACAGTCCTCTCCAGGGAGGCCCCATTTAATGAATTCATCTACTCCTGTGCATTTGGAACACCAGAAGACACATAGGTGGATGGAGTCTGAAGCTTTCTCTGGGAACTCCAGAACAGATGGGAAAAATATCAGTCCTCCTTTACTAGGCTCTGGTGGCCCACTGAAGACCATGCATATATGCTAGGCCACTGGTACCACATACTTCAAGGAACAGGCAACTGGGAGTATGCTCAAAGGCATGCGCACCACTCCCAGCAAGCCCCAGACCCTGTCACCAGGAGTCATGCTGCCATATTCCTGAATGAGTTCTGTGAGTGAGCTGAGACCAGCGACTAAAGGTGACACAAAGGAGGAAGCAACTCTACACTCAGAAGAGGAAGAAAGGTGGGGTTTGGTCTGAAGTCAGAGACAACAGGGTAAGGCCTCATCCCTTCTGGTGTATCCTGTAGGCACTGTTGCCAATTGAGGCAAGGACACCTTTAAAACTGAAGCTGCTGTGTAAAAAGGCTACTGGCATTGTCAGTGGAGCTCATGTTTACAGGGCTGCATCACCTAGGAAAGCAGAGCCTGGTTAAGATCACTGAGCCTGTATCCTTCCCTAGCATGTGCCAGCCTCCAAAGGGCACTAAGGAATTTAAGGGATGTCAGGGCTGTAAATGGAAGTCATGGGCTCACTGAAAGATAGTTGTGGATGGACAGGTTTTTGAACAACCTTTGTCCAATTTCCCTACCAACAAAAGCCTATCTTAGGGAAAGAACACTTGTCCTGGCCACACGCAGTGAATCTGAATATGATGAACTCGTCTTAATCATAGAATCAAATTTTCAATGCTTTGTATGGGAAGCTTTGGAATATTTATTGATTTCTTTCTAGTTTCTGAACACTTTTTTAAAATCAAGGACCTTTCTTCTGCTTTTGTTAACATCACTGATTTACCAAGAAAAAAATTTACTTTCTTTTTATTTATAGGTTTGTAAATTGTTTTTATGTTACATGTACTGGTATTCTGCTTGCCTACCTTTATGACCGTGTACCATGTATGCATCTGGTAGCTGGTGCTTGGGGAGAGCGCTGATACAAAGTATTGGATACCCTGAACTAGAGTAACTGATGGTTACCAGCTGCCGTGTGAGTGCCAGCGACCCAGCTGTGGTCCTGTGAAGAGGCAGCCGGTGCTCTTGACTGCAGAGCCATCTCTTTAGTCCCCGACTTTAGCTTTTAAAATAAAATGCCAAGCAGTAGCTTTAGGATGGTTTCCCTGAATTGTACTGTCCCCACGGTTCCAGTGGTTACATTTAATGTAAGTAATGTCAGTTTTCTGCCTCCAGTGCCTGTGGCCTAAACTGAAAGGAGCATGACAGAAAGAGACCAGAGTTTCAGTAGGGGCGACGCATAGATCAGGATTTGGGGAAAGGAGTACAAATAGCCCTATCTTTGGATCACAGAGAATGAAGATGTTGGGGGTAGGGGTGTTGTGGGGAGGGGTTAGAGAAGCCTCAAGGAGATAGGGGAGGGACATAGTGAGAGAGCTTGTCACTTAAGAACAGAGAGGGTAGAGCAAGAGACAAGAGTAAGGGATTCAGGGAAGCAAGGCAGGACACTTTGCCAGCCTCTGAGAAGTGTCACCTTTGGGTCCCCTACTTTTTTGCACATTTCTCTACTACACAGAGCAGGGATGAGCTGTGTAGCCAAGGAGACTGTGCAGTTTCCCTTTACACTCTCTTGGGTCATTTGCTCTAAGACAATGGGATGCCTTGTGAGAAGGTCAAGCGTCCCTCAAGAAAAGCATTTGTATACACAAGAACTGTGACCTTCTGCTCCTGGCCCTAGAGTGGAGCCATCTGGAATGCAGATATCCAGGCTCAACTCACCAACATGAAATGTCCTATAAAGAAATTCTACAGGAGAAGCCAAGCCAGAACTACCAGCTAAGCCACTTCTGACCCACAGGTACTCTTTGAGACAATAAATGTATATTCTCATATTAAGTCTTAAGTTTGAGGATATTTGGGTCTATAGATACTGGGGAAAACTACAGTTCAACGGAGAAGGCAGAGCCCCCCAACCCTGCAATTGTGGCTCCCCAGACCTGTCCTAGACCCTGTCATGTGTCTTACGAGCTGTGACTGGAAGTTCCATAAGCAATTCACAGTAATGTGGATTTTATAAGTTGGAAAATTTTGCCAGTTTGCTGAACCAGTCATTACAGAAATAGATCCTGCAATGACTTGACTTCTGTAGACCGATTTTTCCATGAATAAGCATACACTGGAATACCTCAAGTGATTTTATACTTTGAAATTCCAGAACTGAGATTTTAGAGAGTGTTTGCCTGAGCTATGTTAAGGTGGAACTGACACTAGCAAGTGTCAGGGTGGTGCACAGCCGAGAGTCCCCAGCTGTACCCACCACATTGCACTGACCTGGGTCACTGTAAAACAAACACAATCCATTTTTCCTCTACAGGTGACAAGGCTTATCCTTTGTGTTTGTTTGTTTTCTGATAATCTGTGATTATGTTTGGGGATAAATTTAGCTCTCCAGAATGATGATAAGAATGTAATTTGCAGGTATAATAAAATAATGGAATTGGAATCATAAATAAAGCCTCCACAGATGTGTGACTCTGCCTTCAGGAAATCACAGAGGCAGAGTCATCTGTAAGCTCCAGGCTATTGCCACAGGCAGGCGAGCTACAACTGCTGGTCCTATAAAGCAGTTAGAAGATGTCTGCTTTACCCACTGGGGAAGAGGAAGGGGAAGAGAGTGTTTCTCACACATCAATGTCTCCCAAGACTCAGGCCTGGAAAACATTGATCTGTATCATGCTCGCTGAGGAAAGGTTATCAACCATTTTGAGAAGTGAGAATTCATTTTTGAAAGGGGCTAAATAATTTGCCATGTTTCAATAAACTGTGGACACATAGACCTGGATTTTGGGTCTTTAGTTCTGTGGCTCATCAGAGCTCAGCTGTGCTCGGCATGAAGTCTGGAGTGAAGTCACTCTACCACTGAAGACTGTGACCCTCACACATCACAGACAACTAATAGCTAGAATTCCTTAATTCCAGAATTATGCTTTGCCCTTGAATGGCCCTCATGCTTGTGGCTTGGGCATCTTATAAGCCAAACTTAGAAGCACGAGAATGAAGCCGAAAAAATGTGAGCTTCAAAATCAGTTCAGGCATCGCCCTGGAAAGTCATCGCTGAACTCAGCCTGGGCTCAGTACTGGATCCTGAGCCTCTGCGGCTTATTTTGCTTTTGCTGCCTCAACTTAAAACTCAGTCCGGTTTTGTCTTCTACTCTAGATGAGTTGTCCTTAGTGGGCGGAGCATGTCTCAGTTGTTCTGTGCCCCGGGGCTCACTAAAAAACAGAACAGTAGGGGAGGGATACTAACTCAGTGTCCAGAATAAGAACATGGAGTTGCCAGGCCCTCAGAACAACTGTAATCTCCCCAGCGTAGGGTGCCTGCCTGCAAAGGTGAGGGTCAGGCGGTGGTTCCACGTCTGAGTTCCAAGCCACACATCATACTTAAAATCAGCAGAGTGCTGTAGTGAGATCAACAGAGACCTCCTGGAGGCTCTGCCTAGTTATTAAAAGGCCACCTGCCAGCCGTGTGTGTGGGTGTGCTCTGCTGTTAGCTGAAATCACAGAAGCCCCAGCCTCGAAAGTAAAAATTATTTTCCAATAAACTTCTCCTGGGATTCTTCTCCCCAGAATCCCAGTAAAAGTGCTGTGGTGCTTCTCAAGCCACACCTGGCATCTGACATAGTCTCGAAATGCCTGTGAACCAATTAGCCAACCAACTGGTCTGCTCACTAGCAGGTGCAAGGATTTATTGAATGTAAGTCCCTTCTTCCCAAGATTTTATTCGATACTTATGGGGACAGGCCAAACAGAGTGAAACAGGCTACATAAGGGGAATGAATAGTCAGGTCAAAATCTCTTTCTCACTCCTCTCTTCTTTCAGCCTTATTCTTCTCCATCCTCCTTGGCCCTTAGTGTCTGTCCTTCCTCAATTCCTCCCTTCCCTGCCTCCCTCCCTCCTTCTTTGCCTGCCTCCCTAAGGTCTCCTCTTGTTGCAGGTGTAGATTTTGTATGTGCCTGCAAAGTACTTTACAGACTTTTATCAGTTGCAAAGCTTGGGGTTGGCACCACTGCTTAACTATTACAAACACTTGTGCCTGAGTCTTCATGTGGACAAGGCGTTTTACCACCTCTGGGAGAAAGACATGGACGTTGGTATTGCTGACTCATTGGCAGAGTTGGTTTCCAATTTCCAAAAAAAACCTGTAAAACTAATTCTCAAGAAAATTTGTACACTTTTGCTTTTACCAGTAAGACCTGAATATTTTCTTCTAAAGGATATGTTAGAATAGCTTAATGTTTTTCTTATTTTTATCTAGTTTTTCTAGACAACATGAAATATTAAGTAGATCTTTCTGGACATATTGGACACATAAGACTTTTCTCATAAAATGTCTAGATCATTTGCTCATTTAAAACTTGTGTTGTTTCTCTTTATTGTTGATGTTTAGAAATTATTTACATATGTTAAATTACTGTCTATGAAATTTAATGTATCTTACCTCCTTGTTTTCTTAATAACATCTTTGCATAGTGACCTTACCGTCTCTGTGTCTCTGTGTCTCTATCTCTCTCCATCTTTCTCTCTTTCTCTCTGTCCCTCTGTTCTTCTTTCTCTGTTTCTCTCTCTGTCTCTGTCTCTGTCTCTCTCTCTTTCACACACACACACACACAATTATAAAATAACAAAAAGAAATATTTTTTAAACTATCAAGACTTGAAAACACTCAGGCCATTTGCCACCGGAAACAGTGGAGATCCAGGGACACAGGCCTGGTGAGACTGCACTGAGAAAAGCTGGGGCACAGGGAGGACTGGGCCGAGAGCATGGAAAGGACGACCCCCTGATTGGTTCAGGGAAGCAGGAACTCTGTCGTAGAGACTTGGTTTCTACCCGGAGGGACCAAACGCTCAGGCCATTTGCCACTGGGAACAGCAGAGATCCAGGGACATAGGCCAGGTACACGGGAGAGACAGGAACCAATCACTGACAACAAGATGGCAAGAGGAAAGCGAAAGAACTTATCCAGTGGAAACTAAGACAACCTGGCAACATCAGAACCCAGTTTTCCCATCACAGAAAATAGCAGAATGCCAAACACTACAGAAAAAGAAGACTCAGACTAGAAATCATACCTCAAGATGATGATGGAGATCCTTCAACAAGAATGGGAAAAAAAGCATAAAGAAATGGAAACTTTTAAAGAGGAAACATGAAAAAAAAAAAGAAATCAAAGAACTAGAGGAAAACAGAACCAAAGAAATGAAGGAATTGAAGAAGGAATTTAAAATGGAAATGGAAACAATAAAGAAAACACTAAAAGAGACAACACTGGAGGTAAAAAATCTAAAAAACGTAATCAGATGCAAGCATCTCCAACAGATGACAAGAAATGCAAGAGAAAATCTCAGGGGCAGAAGACAACACTTAAAACAGAAAAAAACAGTCAGAGAGAAAGCTAAAGCCAAAAAGCTCGTAACTCATAATGTTCAGAATATCCAGGATACAATGAAAAGACCAAACCTAAGGATAATAGGAATAGAAGAGGGAGAAGAATATCAACTAAGAGACACAATAAATACCTTCAACAAAATCGTAGAAGAAAACTTTCCTACCCTTAAGAATGAGATGACCATGAGCATAAAACAAGCCTACAGAACTCCAAATAGAGTGGACCAGAAAAAGAAATTCTTCCCGACACATAATAGTCAAAACGCCAGGTTCCCAAAGCAAAGAAAGAATACTAAAAGCAGTAAGGGAAAAAGGTCATGTAACATATAAAGGCAGACCAATCAGAATCACACCCGACTTCTCAACAGAAACTATGAAAGCTAGAAGATCATGGAGAGACATCATGCAGACCCTAAGAGAACACAAGTGTCAGCCCAAGCTGCTATACCCAGCAAAACTCTCAATCAACATAGATGAACAGACCAAGATATTCTAGGACAAAACTAAATTTACACAATATCTGACCACAAATACAGCACTACAATGACTTATAGGTGGAAAACCCAACCCAAAGAAGGAAACTACATCCTAGTAAAAACAAGAAAATAACTAAGCAAGAAAACCAAAAGAAGAAAGACACACAGGCACAATTCTACCTCTACAAGTAAAAATAGCAGGAAACATCAACCACTATTCCTTAATATCTGTTAAAACAAATGAACTCAATTCCCCAATAAAAATACATAGGCTATCAGACTGGATACATAAACAGAATCCAGCATTTTGTGCATACAGGAAACATCTCAGAGAGAAAAACAGACACTATCTCAGAGTAAAAGTTTGGGGGAAAAAATGTCCAAGCAAACAGCTCCAAGAAACAAACTGGAGTAGCCATTCTAATATTGATTAAAGTAGATTTTCAGCCAAAAGTTATTAGGAAGGACACTTTTTACTCATTACAGAGAAAAATTGTCAGGAGGAACTCTCAGTCCTTAACATACATGCTCCAAATACAAGAGCAACCATATTCATAAAGGAAACCCTATTAAAGATCAAAAAATACATTGAACCCCACACAACAATAGTGGAAGACCTAAACACCCCACTCTCATCAACGGACAGATTATGGAAACAGACACTGAACAAGGATGCAGTGAAACTAGCAGAGGTTATTAAGCAATTGGAATTAATATACATATACAGAACATTGCATTCTAAAACAAAAGAAAATGCCTTCTTCCATCTCAGGGCACCTTTGCCAAAATTGACCACATAATCAGTCATAAAACGAGCCTCAATAGATATAAGAAGATTGAAATACTCCCATGCATCTTACCAGATCACCATGCTTTAAGGCTGGTCTTTAATATCAAAAAAGACAACAGAAGGCCCATATACACATGGAAACTAAACAATGTTCTATTAAACAATAGCATGGTCAAAGAATAAATAAAGAACGAAATATAGGATTTTCTAGAATTTAATGAAAATGAAAATACAACATACCCAAAACTAAGGGATGTGATGAAAGCAGCACTGAGAGAAAACCTCATAGCTCTAAGTGCTTCCAAAAAGAAACTGGAGAGAGCATTCACTAGCAACTTGACAGCACAGATGAAAGCTCTAGAAATAAAGGAATCAGATACACCCAAGAGGAGTAGACGACAAGAAATAATCAAATTCAGAACAGAAATTGAACAAATAGAAACAGAAAGAACCATTCTAAGAATCAACAAAACCAAGAGCTGGTTCTTTGAGAAAACTAACAAGACTGATAAACTTTTAGGCAGATTAACTAGAGGGCAAAGAGGGAGTATCCAAATTAACAAAATCAGAAAGGAAAGTGGAGACATAACAACTGAAACTGAGGAAATTCAAGAAAACATCAGATAATAATACAAAAACCTATACTCAACAAAGCTGAAAAATCTGGAGAAGTGGATGAATTCCTAGACAGATGTGAGATACTAAAGTTAAACCAGGACCAGGTAAAACATCTAAATAATCCCATAACACCTAAAGAAAAAAAGCATTTATTCAGAGCCTCCCAACCAAAAATAGCCCAGGTCTAGATGGATTCAGTGCAGAATTCTTTCAGACATTTTCTGACAAACTAATACCAATACTCTCCAAACTATTCCACACAATAGAGTCAGAAGGAACACTACCTAACTCATTTTTCAGGGTGCAATAACCCTAGCTCCTTAACCACACAAAGACCCTACAAGGAAAGAGAACTTCAGAATAATCTCACTTATGAACATTGATGCAAAAATACTCAGCAAAATCCTTGCAACCCAAATCCAAGAACACATCAAAATGATCATTCACCATGATCAAGTAGGCTTCATCACTGGGATGCAGGGATGGTTTAATATATGAAAATTCATCAATGTAATCCACCATATAAACAAACTCAAAGGAAAAAAAAAACATATTGTCATCTCACTAGATGGTGAGAAAGCATTTGACAAAATTCAACACCCCTTCATGTTAAAAGTCTTGGAAGGAACAGGAGTCCAAGGCTCATACCTAAACATAATAATAGCAATATATAGCAAACCAACAGCCAACATCAAACTTAACGGTGGGAAACTTGAAGCAATCCCACTAAAATCAGGGATTGGACAAGGCTACCCACTCTCTCCCTACTTATTCAACATAGTACTGGAAGTCCTGGCCAAAGCAATTAGATAACAAAAGGAAATCAAAGGGATACAAATTGGAAAAGAAGAAGTAAAAACATCACCATGTGCAGATGACATGAGAGTGTACTTAAGTGACCCCAAAAATTCCACCAGAAGACTTCTACAGCTGATTAAAAAGTTCAGAAAAGTGGCTGGATACAAAATTAATTCAAACAAATCAGTATCCTTCCTTCATTCAAAGAACAAACATGTGGAGAAAGAAATTAGGGAAAAGATACCCTTCAAAATAGTCACAAAAAGTATGAAATATCTTGCTGTAACACTAAGCAAGTGAAGGACCTATATGACAAGAATGTCAAACCTCTAAAGAAGAAAATCAAGGAAGATCTCAAAAAATGGAAAGATCTCCCATGCTCATGGATGGCAAAAATCAACATTGTAAAAATGCCCATCTTACCAAAAGCAATGATTCAATGCAATTCCCATCAAAATTCCAACTCAATTCTTCATAGAATTGGAAAGAGCAATGAGCAATTTCATCTGGAATAACAAAAGACCTAAAATAGCGAAATCCATCCTCAACAACAAGAAAACATCTGAGGGAATCACTATCCCTGACCTCAAGCTATATTACAAGGCAATTGTGCAAAATACTGCATGGTACTCATACAGAAATAGGCACGTGGATCAGTGGAATAAAATAGAAGATCAAGAAATGGACCCTCATATATATGGTCACTTGATTTTTGACAAAGGAGCTATAAATATTCAATAGAAAAAGACAGCCTCTTCAACAAATGGTGTTGGTCTAACTGGCACTCAGCATGCAGAAGAATTGAAATAGACCCTTACTTATCTACTTGTACAAAGCTCAAGTGCAAGTGGGTTAAAGATCTCCACATTAAACCAGGTACACTGAAACTATTAGATGAGAAATTAGGAAAAACCTTAGAACACATAAGCACAGGAGAAAATTTCCTGAACAGAACACCAATGGCTTGTGCTCTAATGTCAAATATGGACAAATGGGACTTAATGAGATTGCAATGTTTCTGTAAGGCTAAAAACACTGTCAAGAAAACAAAAGGGCAATCAAGAGATTGGGAAAAGATCTTTACCAATTCCACATCTGATAGAGGACGAAAATCCAAGGTATAACTCAAGAAGTTAGACACCAGAGAATCAAACAACCCTATTAAAAAACATGGTACAGAGCTAAACAAAAAGTTCTCAATTGGGGAATAGTGAATGGCTGAGAAGCATCTAAGAAGTGCTCAACATCCTTAGCCATCAAGGAAATGTAAATCAAAACAACCCTGAGATTCTACCTCCCTCCTGTCAGAATGACTAAGATTATCATCAAATATTCAGATGACAGCATATGCTGGTGAGGATGAGGAGAAAGAACACTTCTCCACTGTTGGTGGAGTTGTAGACTGATACAACCACTCTGGAAATCAGTCTGGTGATTTCTCAGAAAATCGGACATAGTACTACCTGAAGAGCCAGTTATTCCAGAGAAGCTCCAATATACAACAAAGACACATGCACCACAATGTTCATAGCAGCCCTATTTATAATAGCCAGAAGCTGGAAAGAAATCAGATGTCCATCAGTAGATGAATGAATACAAAAATTGTGGTACATTTACACAATGGAGTACTACTCAGCTATCAGATACAATGACTTTATGAATTTCTTAAGGAAATTGATGCATCTAGAGAATATCATCCTGAGTGAAGTAACCCAGTCACAAAAGAACAGACACAATATGCATTCACTGATAATTGGATACTAACCCCACAAAGTTCTGAACACCCCAGAAACAACTCACAGACTATATGAAGTTCAAGAAAAACAGCAAAAAAAATGATGAAAAATTATTATGCTTAATATTTACACACCAAGAAAACTGACTGTTTTCAGGTTACATCTTGTTTTACATGTACTTTATGCTCATTGTAACTAGTAAGATTTTAATGCATTCTATCAAAGTTTTAAAAAAATCAAGTACTGACAAGAATGTATACATATACTTTTATGCAAAAATGCTTTTAAAATCTGTATTTATTTTTGTATTTGAAAATAAAGTTGTTCATTAAAAAATAAATAAAAAATTAAAAAAGAAAAGATAAATAATACTGTATTAAATTGTAGAAACCAACTGGTATTATCTGAAGATGTTGACTAAATACATGTTTTCATAATGAAGATGTTTGGGAACCCCAAAAAGAGACATTACATTCATTATACATTCAGTATAAATTCATGATACAAATTCATGAAACTGGGAAAATAAAAATATGTGTTGTTAAATATACTTCCAAGAATTGTATAATTGAAAACATCTTTATATTATCTTTATATTTGAAAAAATAGTTTTGTTGAAAATAACACCGAAATTTGAAGATATTTGCCTTCATGTTTACACTGTACATTTACTTCTTCTATGTAGTTAACTATATAATATTTTTAAGTTTCACTTACTTTTACACACACACACACACACACACACACACACACACACACACATTTTGCCTGCATGCATATAATTGCACTGCGTGTATTCCCTGTCCTCACGGTGGTCAGCAGAGAGTATGGGATCCCTTGGACCTGTAGTTACAGATGACGTTGAGTGACCATGTCTGTGCGGGCTGTCAGAGCAGCCAGTGCTCGTCACACAAGCCATCTTTCCAGCCCTCGAATCTCTCTTTTTGTTGTTTATTTTTGATCCACTATTAATTTTAAATTGTTTATTTTTGCCAATTGTACACAATGCTTCAGATCATTCCAAACTTTGAAGTGTTTGCAGTCTAAATCTATTTTGAATTGATCTTTCTCACTATCTAGGAAGTTTGCTTCCTAGTGGCTTTGGCATATACACACTTTAAAAAAAAAAAAAACCTGAATTTTTGTTTAGCTAAATTTAATCCATGAGAGCTATAAAGGACCTGGTTTCTACCAAAGAGACTTCATGCTTGGTTTTGTTATAATCCCTGGATTCTTATAGCCTAGAACCATTTTATTTTTGTTATAGATGTTTCTCTGACCATGAAGAAAATATAAATTTGAAAAACTAGAAGAATTGTTGCTGCAGATTTGTTTCCTCCTGATATCATGGTGAGGACAAATCTACTTCCTAAATGGTTCTTTTGTGTGGAGCAAATTGATCTTTTAACTCAATAATGCATTAAGGATAGGCTGCTTGGGGGACTGGTTTGATAGGAAGACACACAGGGTCATCTCTGGCAACCTTTTCAGTACCTTAATCCTGTCCCCCATGCCTTGTTTGACAAGACATCAATAGTCAAGTTCACTGAGCTCACATCTTGTACCACAGTATCCATCCTTACATCTGTCCATATACCTATCCACACATCTATCCATTCCTCCATCCATCCATCTATCCATCTATCCATCCAACTAATCTGAATGTCCCCAACACTTGCTCTGTTCAAGGCTTTGTTCTCAGGCTGGACCAGAGCATCATCAGCAATTTGCCTCATAGAGATTTTGCTCTGAGGAGGGCTGCTTGCACTTCCACATTGACTAGATGATCAGCGGCAGAGTGGAGTATAGGATAAGCTGATTGTTTGTGGATTCAGTCTCGTATTTTAAAATAACATTATAAAACAAATCAGGTAAAATCTTTTTACAATGGGAAGTTTTCCTTATAAAAAACTAATCTGCAATATTACAAAAGCAGCCAGATATTTTATATTTTTCAGTTCCAGTAACTTCATTTGATTCTTCTAAGACCATTATTCTCTCTTTGTACTTTCAGTATCACTGCCTTGCTACTTGAAAATATATATTTTTTCTCTGATTAATTCTTTGTCTACTGCAATTCATATGGTTGTGAGTCTGTATTTCCTTGGTTCTTTCAAAGCTAATAGTTGCCCTCTTATAAATAATTGGTAAATATTTTTTTAAAAAACTGGTTTTAGCATCTTAAAAATGGCCATCCTACCAAAAGCAATCTACAGATTCAATGCAATCCCCATCAAAATTCCAACCCAGTTCTTCATGGAATTGGAAAGATCAATGTGAAATTTCATATGGAATAACAAAAGACCTAGAATAGCGAAATCCATCCTCAACAACAAAAAAACATCTGCGGGAATCACTATCCCTGACCTCAAGCTATATTACAAGGCAATTGTGCTGAAAACTGCATGATACTGGTACAGAAATAGGCATGTGGATCAATGGAATAGAATAGAAGATCCAGAAATGAGCCCTCATGTATATGGTCACCTGATTTTTGACAAAGGAGCAGTAAACATTCAATGGAAAAAGGACAGCCTATTCAACAAATGGTGCTGGTCCAACTGGCACTCAGCATGCAAAAGAATGAAAATAGACCTGTTCTTATCTCCTTGTACAAAGCTCAAGTGTAAGTGGATCAAAGTTGTCCACATTAAACCAGATACACTGAAACTATTAGATGAGAAAGTAGGGAAAACCTTAGAACACATAGGTACAAGAGAAATTTTCCTGAACAAAACACCAATGGCTCAAGCTCTAAGGTCAAAGATTAACAAATGGGACTTAATGAGATTGCAAAGTTTCTGTAAGGCTAAAGACATCGTCAAGAAAACAAAAGGGCAACCAACAGAATGGGAAAAGATCTTTACCAACACCACATCAGATAGAGGCCTAATATCCAAGGTGTACAAGGAACTCAAAAAGCTAGACACCAGAGAATCAAATAACCCTATTAAAAAATGGGGTACAGAGCTAAACAAAACGTTTTCAGTTGAGGAACACCGAATGGCCGAGAAACATCTGAGGAAGTGCTCCACATCTTAGCCATCAGGGAAATGCAAATCAAAAAAACCCTGAGATTCCACCTCACACCAGTCAGATTGGCCAAGATCCAAAACTCAGATGACAGCAGATGCGGGCGAGGCTACGGAGAAAGAGGAACACTTCTCCACTGTTGGTGGGGTTGCAAGCTAATACAACCCCTCTGGAAATCTGTCTGGCGATACCTCAGAAAATTGGATATAGTACTACCTGAAGACCCAGCTATTCCACTTCTGGGCATATACCCCAGAGACACTTTAATACACAACAAAGATATATGCACCACAATGTTCATAGCGGCTCTATTTATAATAGCCAGAAGCTGGAAGGAACCCAGATGTCCTTTAGAAGATGAATGGATACAAAAATTGTGGTACATATACACAATGGAATACTACTCAGCCACCAGAAACAATGACTTAACCAAATTCTTAAGAAAATGGCTGCATCTAGAGAATATCATCCTGAGTTAGATAACCCAGTCACAAAAGAACAGACATAATATGCTGTCACTGATAGTGGGATGCTAACCCCAGAGGCTTGCACTCCCCCAGAAACAACTCACAGACTGTATGAAGTCCAAGAAATAAAGAAAACAAAAAATATACATATATTTACAAAACAAGAAGACTTTAACTATTAAAAAAAAAACTGGTTTTAGACATTGATAGTAGGTAGCCCAAGACTATGGTCTCAAAAAAAAACAAAAACAAAAACAAAAACAAAAAACAAAATGCTTTGGCCTCTAAATGATTTCTAGCTAGCCTCCTAAAGACAATATCTAGGTAACAGTGCAGGAAGAGGAATAAGACAGAGCTTAGTCATCCCCTGGGATGGACACACACCCACACACACACACACAGACAGACACACACACACACACACACACACACACACAGACACACACACACACACCCCCACAGATACACAAAAGATCAGACACTATCAAGGTTGAAGCACCAGAATTAGCATATGATATGGAAGCTTTACTGAGAGACACATCTGCCAACCTGATAAATACTTTGGAGTCTTCTACTGAGAAGTGACTTGGGCATGAGTGAGAGAACTTTATCCACAGCTCAAAGGGATAAAACAACTGGAATTCCATAAGAAACTGACTACTGTCATTCATGCAGAGACAAGGAGATATTATAATTCTGCCAAGTATAAGACACCTCATAACACAGAAGGCATTGCACAGTTCTTAAAGGGCCAGGCCCTATTAGAAGGAATGTTGGCTTTAATGTAAAGGCTGCTCTGGATCTTCAAGACTCAAAAGGACCCAGCTGATCTCTAGGTAATTTAACTGGATGGAGAGAGGAGCCCAACACTCCTTAAGGAAGTACAACAAAACACCACATTCCAACTTGAGAGTTTTCTTACATAATTTTTAAATTTTTTCTTGAATTGTATTAGTATTTCTTTAAATCATTTAGTTATTTAAACTGTATATATTCCCCAAGCTTATAAGATCAGCAAATATAATTTATATTTGGATATTTAACCAACTGACAGTTGATTTTTTTAATTTTCGTATGAGATAACATCTTGAAGCTCATTATTTTCTTCATATGAATATCCAGCTAATATAGAACTATTTCTTAAAAAACAAATAACCATGTTTGTTCTTACTGAAGTACTTTGAAAGCTCTATAAAGAAAGCAGTTGACCATGTAAGCTATGTGTCCCTACTTACACACACAGTACTGTCTCAAGTCCTGTAACTCTGTAGGAAATCTTCAAATCAAGTACTGGAAGGCCCAACTTGGTTCATTCTCTTACAAAATATTCTTGTCTATTTATATTCTTTTCACTTTTCTATATAATGTTTAATATATATGTATATATGTATATATATACATATATATATACATACATACATATATATATATATATATACTTGCTGGAGTGTTGGAATCATATGGCTCCATAATCAGTTTGGAGGGACACAGATGTCATGGTGATAGGGAAGTTCTTTCATTCATGAGAATGCTGTCATTTCATTTAAATTGCATCTCTAATTTCTTTCATCAATGCATTATGGCCTTGAGGACATACATTTTAACATCTGTCAAATTTATTTCTAAAATGTTCATGTTTGGGGTTCTATTGGAGATATTTCATGAACAATTTAAGACAAAGTGACCTTTGTCCTGGGCTATCCTTGAACTTACTAGTAGCTTAGACTGACCTTGAACTTTCAATTGTTTTATTTGCACCTCCCAAGAGCTTTTTCAAAATTTTGATTTATGTTTTTCATTATTAACTCAAAGGTCTTGAACTTTGTGATGCTACATTAGCACTCTGAGTACTTCAGTGGTAGATTATCTCAAGATTTTCTATTTGTGGAAGAAGCAATGCAAAATACAACACTCCCAAGAAACAACTTCCTAATTGAGTCTTTGAAACATGATGCTTGGGCCAGCCTTCTCAGCAGAAGCAAAAACATCCATTGCCTTTCTGGTTATCTCTCAAAGAGCATTCAAGATTGAGTAGTCGATTTGGTCACTGTAAATACCCACCTCTTGTCCCTTCATGTCAAACTTCACTGGTTGTGCAAAGCTCATATATTCACACCAAGTTGGCAATCACTAAATTGTGTTGGAAGACTTTTTCCTCCCAAGTATCTTTTTAACATTTTAATTGTTTGGTTGGTTTCTTCAGAATTCCATGCATGAATATTGTATGGACTTTATTTTCACCCCCTTTCTTCCTCCTCCAACTCCTTCTGTGTCTTTCTCTCTCAAAATCATGACCATTTTCTTAGTTATTATTGGTACACACAAGTACACACACACATACATATGTACAAACATTTATAAGTTTGACCTGCTAAGTGTTTTTAGTATTGCCCAAATTGATATGTTTAGAGCTGACAACTGGGAATTATATCATCCATCAGGGGGTTTATTCCTAAGGAAAACTAGCTCTTTCTCTCTCTGCAAACCATTAGTTTGCTTATAGCTCTTCATCTAGGGGTAGAACCTTGTGAGATTCCCTCTTTGTACAGTGGGTTGCCATCTGGTCTTGACATTGTGGAGATTTCATAGGTGTATATTCCCTGTCAACTATGAAGACATTCTTGGAGCAGACATCCTGGTCTTCTGGCTCTTACAGTCTTTCCACCCTCTCTTCTGAGATGTTCTCTGAGCCTTAGGTATACAGATTGTGTTGCCAACTGGGGTTGGGTAGCCCAGGTTCAGTTGTTCTACAATTGTAGATTTAGGTAAAAGGTGACAGCTACACTTACCTGTGAATATAAGGATTAAATACTTAGAATGCAATTTGAAATTATACTGGTTTAGTAATGGGACAGGAGTAGGTTTTTCTCTAGGTTCCATGTCCTCACAAGTCATGGGTAGCTAGCTATATGTACAGTATCAGGCATGAATAAGATGACTAGAAAGAAGCCAACTACCTTTAAATCTCCAAAATTCATCACAAAGTCACTTGGCCCTGTCATTTCTCATGCTGAGAGATTTATCAGTAAGACAGATAAGCTGTCTTGAGAAAGCAAAACCATCCCGGAATTGGGATTCTTCTGATTCTAAGAAAAGTAAGGTATGTGGTGGTGACCCTGGCACCAAATTAAATAAAAAGATTCAAAGGCTCACAAGTGTTTACAAAAGCAGTAATCAACTGTGTGTGTTGATTGTGCTTATTTATATACATTGTGTCAAATATGTGTGTGCAAATATGTGTGTGTTCCTTTGTATTTACTCTTTCACTACCCTCTTATGTTGCCTGCTCCCCTCCCTCTTCCCAAATAGATCCCTTTAAATTGTATAATGTAATTTCTTTTGAAATCTAGATTATGCTTTTGGAAAAAAATGTACTATTGTCTTTTGGAGTCTAGTTTATTTCACTTAACATGATGCTCTCCCTTTCCACCCACATTCTTGTAACTAGCAGCATTTTTTCATGTATACACACCACATTTGCTTTGTCTATTATTTGTTGGTGGACATATAGGCTGGTCCCATACCTTGGCTGTTATGAATACTGTGTGTACTAAAAAATAGTATGCAGACAATGTTTTTTATATGAAGTTGGATTTATTATCAGGAGTAGTAATGCTAGATCGTATCAGAATCTCCACAATGTCTGTAGTAGTTTATATTCAGGTAGAGAAGTTTTGAGACACCCCCTTGTTCTGTGTCTTTATGGTCTAGCCATATTTTTTTAAGTCATAAAGAAGAGAAAGAAAAAATGCTAACAATCTGTTTTTTAATCTGAAACTGGGAGCCAAATAACTTATCCTATTAATTGACCTGAGACATTTCTTTATTCTTTTCTCCTTTAGCACAACAGTCTCTTGTTACACATCATTCATCATGGCAGGCAAGAATTATATACCAATTCCCAGATTAACCATTTTGCCAATAATAGACCATTAATAGACTTATATTAATTGGGAATTTAGAGATCTGGCCAAAAATACCGTCTGGGTCTCTGCAGGTCAGCTGTAGAGACAAGACTGGAGATGGAACATGTGTGTCTTGATTTGGAGCCAGACAACTGATGAATGGCTGTATTGAATAGTCAGCATCTTCTCTCTTTCCTACTCTCTGACTTGATGTCAATGTTCAAGCAATGTCAGTGAAAACTCTCCTGAAGCCAAATTCCCACACAACCTCAAATCTTTAGATAGACTGAGGAAATTAAAATGAATTTTACTTTGAAAGTAGCAAGTATGAGTGATATAAGTGTACATGCATAGAATTTATTAGGCTAATTTTTTAAAGCCAGATGAATACAGTCCCCTAGCATTCACGAAGTATTTTTTCTTTAACTATCAGGTAGATTGGTGTGGACAGATACAGTGATTGAGGTAATCAACACACACTGGATTCCTGTCTTTTGTAAACACTTGTGAGCCTTTGCATTTCTCCTGTTTAATTGGATGTCAGGGTTACCACACACCTTGGTTCCCTAGGGATCAGAAGTACTCCAAGCCCTGGAAGGCTTTGCTCTCTCAAGACAGTGTATCTGTTGCAATAATTAGCAATAAATCTCTCAGTATGAGAAATGGCAGGGCTGAATGACATTGTGATGGATACGGAGAATGGAAAGGTAGTTGGCTTTTCTCCATTCATCTTGATAATCTTTATTGCTACGTAAACAATAAGACCTGTTCCTATAATTCATGTCTGAGGCAGTTCTCAGATCACCAGTAATTCCAGAGACAGACTACCTAATAAACTGTTTGATTGGGGGTGCAAGGCAGCAGCAAGCCACTGGCAAAACACTGGCAATCTGAACTTCATCAACGTGGAGAGGGATGAGGAAGGATTTGGTCGAGACATTGACTAGCTATGAAGGGTGGACCATTTATTTAACTGTGAATCTGATAACCTCTCTTCTGAGAAAGTTACCTATTTTTTCCCCATTATTCTAACCAGAATCAGTATTAACCCGAGTTAGATATCAAGAGAGAGAGAAAAAATAGAGGGCATTCTCCATGCCTATCTTAGGTACTTTCTGTTTTTAATACCTAGAGATATATGAGTGTTAAATCTGCAGATCACTGTGGGAAACTGGTGTTCTGCAGATAACCTGAAATGACTGATAAGATCATACTCTCGAACAAGTCCAGACTGCCCTTCGCTCAGCCCAGTTGGAAGACAGAAAATAATTCTTAGGCCAGCACCTTGAAGAAGCTGTGATTGCCAATTGTGTCCAGGGAACTGTTTTCCCTCCAGAGAAGCTTGACACCTATCCATCTGCACGACATCCTAACAATAGACAGTCAGAGCCGGCAGTATATGCATGCTGCTCCAAGCCCAGGAAAGCTGGATCATCGCTCCGGGGATCTCTCCTCTTAGGATGGCACTGGTTCCTGCTCTATGGAATTTTTTTTACAGTGTTTAAAGTACATCGTACTCCAGGTATTTAAAGTCACAATATAAGGCCAGCTTTATAGGGTGCTCCTCCTTAAGGAGTTAAAGTGAAGGGATTCAAAAGGCCAAACTTTCCCTGATAATAAAGCTATTTATTTTCTCTGGGACAGCTGTCACTGTACAGTGACACTTCTCTAGTGCAATATTTGCACTTTGAAGTTTATTGATAGCTTTAATTATTGTGGTGTTCAGGCTTAGATGATAAGATCTGGATATATTTCAATTATTTTGGCTAATGATGAGCCAAGCTTTAGCAAGTCAAATCCACTGATGATTCTCAAGTGGCCTGGATTCCAATTTAACTTCTTTTCATTATGGTTCGAAATTTTAAAAATTTCCAGAATTATCATGCCATTGTAAAATTAACCTGGCCTCAAAGCTAGAGCACCAGTTATCAGGTGGAGATGGGTATCTGTCCACTGTTCTTTACTATTCAGTGGAGGTGGGAGGGCAGCTATGGCAGTGCATGTCTATAATCCCAGCACCTTGGAAGCCCAGGCAGGTGTATCATTAGTTCAGGGCCAGCTTGGACAACACAAGACCCTATCTCAAAAATCAGGACAGGCATGTGAAGTTTATTTCAAACGATGGTTGTGAAAGTACAAGCTGCTTCATGAGACAGGTGCTCAGGGTCCTGGCTATGTAGATTGTGTTGATTGCTCTCAGAAAGGTTGTGAGTGGCCTTATGCCCTATTGTTTTGATCCTTGAATAATTTTTTCAAAGAGAGGCTCACTTTATACACGAGAAACTGAAATTTAACAGGTTAATAACTAGTTCAGATGGTCAATTAGGAAAAAAGAACCAGGGGTGAATTTTTGCGGACTTTTCCTATAATCTCCTTGTCTAGATCACATGCTTTTGGATTGTTTTATGTTCCGGGGATTGAATTTAGGGACTCATGTATGTCAGGAAATGCTCTATCTCTGAGCTATCCCCAGTCCTCTTTTCACTTTGAGAGAAGGTCTCATGAACTTTCCCCGGGTTGGCCATGACCTTCCATCCAAATGTGCGGCCTTCCCACTAGCTAGAGGTACAGGCTCAAGTCACCAGGCCTGGCCCTTTCATGTCGTTTTGATCTGATTAAAATCAACATCCCTAGGGCTTTTAATTATTCTTCTTTCTTCCCTTTATTTTATCTCTATTTTCTCCCTCTCTTTTTTTCTTCTTATAAATTTATTTGTAGCAAAATGCCATCTTAGTCTTTATAAGACAACTGTGTAACAGAAAAGCAAAAGATTCTCCCTGGTGCCCATATTTATTACATATTACACACACACACACACACACACACACACACACACACACACACACACACACACACAAACACACATTTATAAGTTACAAAGACTAGATGTAATATTTCAATATATATAATTGTTGCCTCTTTCACAAGAAAAACAAACAGAACACATGATCAAGTATAGAATCACATCTCTGAGCATCCCAAACCTGACATGTTATCTCCAGTATGGAGTGGTCCAGAAATATAACCAGGTTATATCTATAGAACCTTGACTTCGAACTATTCAAAATACATTGATTGATGATTTTATTATGTGTGTGCACTCACATGTGCATATGTACATGTGTGTACCCATGCATGTGATTATGTGAATTTTCCTTCCAGGACCCACAAGCTGTGGACACAACCACAGTGTGAATAGAGCCAGTGTTGTGCAGGGTAACAACACTGTGTAAGAGAGCTGACTGGACATGCTGTGTTCCCAGATCTGACTCTTCAGATGATATTCTGCCAAGCTAATGTGATTAATGTGTTCCTGGTGGCAGCATTTCCTGCTACTCTGTTTTCCATGAAGACAGATCACACTGCCTTGCAGCCTCCAACAGAGTTGTAGATGCCAGGCAGGAAGGAAGCCAACCCCACTGACACCCACACCCTCACCTCTGCACCTCAGCTGCTATGTGCATATTCCACCAATTTTTCCGAAAGGAGCTCCATCCAAAGAGAATTTGGAACAGCTGGAGGCCCTGATTTTGCACCCTCTTTCCCTCATGCCCCACCACACAGTCTCTGCGAATGTCTAGCATGAAGTAGGAGCGGTGTGGCTGGTTAGTCTGCCCAGAGAACAAGCAGAAAGAAGTGATCGGAAAAACTGATTCCTGGAGCTGCAGGGAACTGAGGGTGGAGTGCCAGGGGCCAAGAGAGCACCAAGCTCAATCGAGGCCTGAAGTGTGACCTGTCCTCATCCTGTGGCTTCTCCTTGCTCCTCACCCTGTGGCACACTGGCAGAGCCGGTCGTACCCGATTCGTAGCCTCCCATGCACTACCCAGTTTATTAGAAGGTAATGTGTGTTGAGCGTGAAATGCATGAAAATGCTTTTGCTGGGGAGAAGTAAATAAGAAGCTTTATGAAAATAATCACCAGAAGAACCAGGACAAAGGTCTGGGGGCCTGCCTTTGGCGGCGGCAGACATCTGGATTTTCTGACTGTGTTGGTTCATTTGTTTTTAATTCTAGAGTTATGTGACACTTCACCCAGAAGACAAAAGACATTCCCAGGAGCAAAAGATGCTCATGTTATAGACAGAAAGGGCCTGAACACAGAAACCAGAAAGGAAAAGACAGAATTGGCCATTTTCAAGTCACTTTTTGTGAAGGCTCATCTTGATCAACAACTTGACTGGACTGAGAAATACCTGGGTTAGAAAGCACCTTCTGCATGTGTCTGAGGGTTAGGACTCATTGGATGGGGCCACATCGCCTCATGGGCTGATGGCCTGGAGCCAATAAGAGCAGAAAAACTGTCTGCTAGTGAATCCTCTCTAGCAACCCACCACCCTGGCTTTTTTCCTTCTTCTCTCCTCCCTCCCTACTCCTCCCACCAGGTCCCTTGTCCCACAACTTCATTCTTCCAGTTTGCTATGAGGTAAGATACTCTGCTCCACCGCACACCCTCTGCCATCCAACAGTGCCATCCTGTTCAATACCTTCACCTTACAGAAACCGTGAACAAAAAAAAAAAAAAAAAAAATCTCTTCTCGCTTGAGATCCATGGCAAAAAGTCAGATTAACACTTTCCTGCTCTGCTTGGAAGATGGGGACAAGAAGACAAGACAATAGAAAAAAGAACAGAGTGCTTAACAAAGGATTATGTCAAATTACCTTACCATACTGTGTCCCTTCTCCCTGGGGTAGCCATGTTGGGCACCAGGTTGGGCTGGAGGAATGGAAGCTTAGCGGGGCTGTGTGGGTGTGATGCAGGGTCTTGGTCAGAGGTGAGTGTGTAGGTAAAGAACACACACCCAGGAATAGCTTCAAAGACTGGTTCTGTTCATTGGGGAAGGAGGACAAAAGCTATTTAAACCTTTGAGGGGTAAGTAGGAGCTCTCAGGGGAGTGCACATACAACATTGGCTGGAGACAGGGTGATGTAGATGTACGTAAGGAGGAATTCCAGGTGCTGCTGCTGGATATAAAATGAAAGGAAGTTTAACCTGGCTACTGGCTACTTGATTTCCTCTGGTAAAGTAAGGGTTGGAGGCACTGGACAAACAAGCCTGGGGCCGGGTTGAGCGGGGTGGGAGGGTGAGGGAGACAGGAATCCTCCTGCTCCGGATCTCACTATGAGATCTCGGAGTTTGGTACCACTTTTGCTCCAGGGCTGCTCTTTCCATTCCCACAACTCTCTGGCCCCACATTGAGTTGTTGTCAAAAGGATTAAGACCAAGGAAACTTCACCATTATCCCAACTGAAACTGTCCTGTTCAGGAAATGTGGCAATTTCATGTTACATCTTCTGTCATGATCTCTTGGAAATTCAGATAACCAGCTTACTTTCCAACAGGGTGACACAGAACTCTAGCGTGAGTGGCTGACTCAATTGTGATTTCCATTTGGTGCTACAATATAGATGCTGAGTGTCCCCTGAAGGCCCACGTGTTAGAGACTTGGTTTCGCTCTTAGGAGGTTGTGGTACATTTGAAAGGCAAGGGTTAAGGGTCCTTTCAGAACTGTGAGTGTGCCTCAAAGAAGATTGTGGGGTCAGTGCCCTTTGTTCTCTCCCCCAACCCCTGGCACTTTTACTTTATCACAAGTTTCTGTCACAACATGTAACAACATATCCTCACCTCAGTCCAAATCAATGGGACCAGTCACTCATGCACTGAAGCCTCCAAAATTGTGAGTGAAGATAACGGCAAATCTAATCATCTGTACTAGATGTACATTGCATATATACGATAGTAATATAATGCCAATTAACACACTGATCTGTGGAGGCTCTGTGCAAATCTAACCCAGTGGCACCTTCTGAATTCCATGACGGGCTTCAAATTGGCCATTAGAGACTAGGCCTAAAAATCCAGACCTTAGGCAGCTAGTCAAAAACTGCCCCCCAACCTGGCCTGAAACAAGGACAATGGGCCAGCAATTTTCAGCTAGGCCTCTCTCCCTAGGAATGGAATGTCCTTAGAGATGGAGTAAGACAAAGCCCACCTACCCCGGATTCCCCTAAGCTTCTTAAATTGGGCCTGAGAGATCACTTTGGGGTCTCCCTATCTTGGTAATGGGGAAACTGTTGTTAATTAGATTTCTTGACCCATGCCCAGAAAAACACCCCAAACAAACATGGTTCCACGTGGAGAGGTTTAATAGAATGGGGACTGGGCAGGGGTCAGGGTCAAGAGAAGAGAAAAAGAGGGAGAGGAGAAGAGTTTCGGTCTTTTGTAGGGATAGTGACATCACTTGCTCCCAGGTGGAGGTGGGATTTGGAACCAATGTCTTCTGGGAATGATTTGGCTGTTTCCATGATGATGGATGTGTCAGGTTCCTGTCACCTGTGGGTGGAGCCATCGCTGGGGGAAGGGGCTATTCTAATGCCAACATTCTTCCCTTTTTCTTATCATAAAAAGAGAAAAAGGAGGGGACAGGGAAGCCAATAGGGAAGTGTCATGGGACAACAATGTTGTTAAAAGATGACATCCTGGGTTTTAGCACCAATGTTAGGAGAAGGATGAAGAGAGTGTGTGTGGGGGAATGGCCCACGGAGGTGCAGCAAGGCCTGGGGGCAAGTGCCTCTGGGGGGCCCATGTTGGGAATCTCTTCCCCCTAAGGGACCAGTCACATTATGGTATAGTACAGAAGAGTTTGTTCAAGTCATGGGAGAATTAAGAGGGTAGTAGAGGCAGAGAGAGAGAGAGAGAGAGAGAGAGAGAGAGAGAGAGAGAGAGACAGAGACAGAGACAGAGACAGAGACAGACAGAGAGAGAGACAGAGAGAGAGAGAGAGAGAGAGAGAGAGGAATAGAGGAGTAGAGAAGAAGAGCCCGGCCATGAGCATGTGAGGGGGGGAGGGAAGGGGAAGAGGAGGGGGAAAGGGGATAGAGCAAGGCTGCAAGAGCACAAGAGACCAAGAGAGAGAGGAGGGGGTAAGTAGCCCCTTTAATAGTGTCAGGTCACTGGGGCAGAGCATACCTGGCTATTGTCAGGTAACTGAGGGGTGAGGTTTACAGAATCCCAATAGAAACCCCATCATGCTAAACTTCTACATAATAAAACACTCTTTGAGTTTACATACTATTTGAGTCTGGGTATCATTCATAGATGAATCATGGATTATATACTAGTGAACAGGAAAGAGCCATCAGCTGACCTCATTTCAATCTGAAAACCTTGCAAACTGAAATTTTGTGAAACAGTGCATCTCCAGCACATTGCCATAACCTGGGGTTAAAAAAAAAAGTGATACAGACACCTAACCCTGGCTTAGAGATTTGAAGTCCATAGGATTGGATAGACCTGAGGACATCTCAAAGATCCCATCTGATTCTGATGTGCAGGGAAGCTTGGGAACCGTTATTAAAGCATGGGGTCTCCTCCACCCTTCTCTACCACCCTCCAGACTTTCAAGAGCTCAGCAACCTCCAGTTACAATGACTGCTGATTGTGACCCTGTGGCCTCTGGTATTCCTGATACATTCACTGTTCTGACATTGCTGCTTCTGAGCCCATGGACAGAAAGCAATCCTCAGAACTGCATGCAGAGTTGCCTAGAAAATGGAGTTTCTTCTGAAGTGAAAACCCTACAGTCGTCACTACCCTTAAATGTGTGTGTGTGTGTGTGTGTGTGTGTGTGTGTGTTTGTGTATATGTATGTGTGTCTGTGTGTATGAATGTGTGTCTGTGTCTCTGTATATGTATGTGTGTATGTCTGTATGTGTGTATATGTGTGTATGTGTATGTATGTGTGTTTATGTGTATTTGTATGTGTATGTATATGTGTTTATGTGTATGCATGTATGTATTTGTGTGTATGCATGTATGTGTTTGTGAGTGTATGTGTGTGTGTGTGTGTGTGTGTGTGTGTGTGTGTGAAAATATGCTCACTTGGTATGTGAGGTTACCCTTTTCACTCTTTGGTTTTTCTCTGCCTATTGGAGGTTGATAAAATGCCACCACCTTCATTCTAATCAGAAAAAATAAAAGCATCCAATAAAAACACTGTCTCAGGGGACACAAGAAGATTTGTTTTCTGAAAAACAGTTCCAGTGCATGGGTATGGAAGAAGAATGAGAAAATATTCAATTCAGAGACACCAGTCTGGAGTCTTCTAGCACAGTAACGGCAGTGTGAATTAGGGCCACTCAGGGAGACCAAACAGAAGAATGTGTCTCTTCCACAGTCTATGGCCTGGGTGCAGACTGGGAGAGAGTATGATTTTGGTGATGCAAGAATTTAAGAAGTTTCTAATGTCCGTGACTTAGAAGTGAGATATATTATGACGCAGGGGAAGGTGAGGACCTTGTGAGGCCCATGACAAAGAGCAGAGGCATAAGCCTTGAGAGGAGCTTAGAAGCCAGTGCTCTGTAGCTCTTTACAATGCTCCTAGTAGAGACTTGAAATTATTTATACTGTTAACCTCTATTAGCAAACAGAACAAGGAACCCAGAAGGAAGAATAAGACAACTCACTTAATGGCTTCTGGATTGGCCCTCTATCCGAAAGAGGACCATGTCCTTAGCTGGATGACTGTGAAGAGACATGTGTGAAGTTGGCTCTGACCTTCACTTGTGATTTTACAAAATTGCAATAGTGATGATTCTATTAAATAAATAGCTTTGCAAAGGCTATAATTATGGCTGTCATCACACTAATGTAATTTACCAAAGAGTAGAAACCACTACAGTTCTCCTGCTTCCTTAGGAAGCTTAGAAAATGCCAAAATCATGAATTTTTAGTTTCAATTTGGAGGACAAGGTGAATGTTATTGTCAGACACTTGAATAAAGCCAAGAAAGTAGAGAAAAAAGATGACTGTCTTCTGATTTTAATTTTTCTTCTTGATGCATAGCCATAGCAACAATTGTTTAACATGTGAGGGGGGAGGACAGCCAAGTATAGTATGTGACTATATTTAGGAGTAAAATGGAAGATGTATCAACATCTTAAGAACATAGGCATACATTTTATACCATCCATGATATTTATTACTAAGCAAAAAAAGCTGTTATGATCCAGCAGCCCCAGATAATTATGATACATATTTGGAAATATGACAAGTATTATTTGCTATTTCCTGTAATTAAGAATACCTTTTACAATTTGGGACCGCATTACTTAACATTTTGTATACTAAAAGTTTCGGCTACATTAGCTATTCTTTAAAAACATGATTACAATGTCATTTTGCTTTGTTATAAATGTTTATTTGGAAGGAATATCATGAATGGTATTAAATGCATGCTTATGCTCTTAAGACATTGATACATCATCCATTTTATTCCTAAATATAGTCACATACTAGGTCTTCCTATGTCTTTCCTGTCTCTTTTATCTAGATTGTTTTATAGGAGATCTCACAGAAAATCACTTACTAACTCTTAGGATGAACAAATTCTCTCTGTCCATCCACCAGGGGGAGTCTCTGCTGACATGTAACTGCTTCTTCTGGCTTGAAACGTTCTTCCCAGAGAGAGGAGAGAGACCAAAGAAGTTTGCAAGACTCCTGACACACCCCCACCCATGTAATACAATTGGGATGGTGAGAGAAAATTCTTCAGCAGAACTACCTTCTAGTTGTGCAGGGAACTTTTCACACATATTACAGTGGGTGTGATGGTTTGAGTAAGAATGGCCTTCCCAGGCCCATATGTTTGATTGAGGGGAGGGGCACTATTTAGAGTGAATAGAAATGTGATCCTATTGGAAGATGTCTGTCACTAAGGTTGTTGACGTTTCAAATTCTCATCCCAGGCCCAAATCTCTCTCCCAATAAAGCCTCCAGGGCTGGACTTGAATGAGGTTGCTTCTCTGTTCTTTAGCTGCCTTCACTGTTTGGGGAGCACAGGCATTTTTGTGTTTTTTCAGGAAAGTAAATCACATTTGCAGAAGATGGCAGCTGGCGATTCTGATGCACTGTGGTACTTCCTACAGCTTCATTTATGTGCTTCCTGGGAGTTTGATAATGCTATTTCCCCAATGGATAGCCATTTGGACACATGGTATTTGTTACACAGTTAATTACATACTGCATAGAAAAAAAATCTGTGTGAAAAGAGTTGCTATGTGTATGGGTACAAAATGAACTGTCTGGAGAGGCGAGGAAGAAGGACTCAGTGGTTAAGGATAGTTGATGCTTTTGCATTGGGCCTGGGTTTGGGTTTCAGCACCCCAAGGCAGCTCACAATAACCTTAACTCCTTGTCCAAGGGATCACACACCTTCTTCTGGCCTCTTTGGGCACCAGGCACACACATAGTGTAACTATATACATGCAAGCAAAACATCCACGCACCCAAAATAAAAATAAATACATCTAAACAAAGTTGTAATATGGAGTGGATCCTACAGGAGTTTGGGAAGAGGAGAAGATATAATCAAAATACAATGCATAAAATTCTCAGAATTAATAAAAATGTAAAAATCAAATCTTTAAAAATGTGCTTTGGGAATGCTTCATAAAGGCAAGTCACTCCAACTACTGTTGCTTAGGTGTGTGGCAAAATAAGTCTACATGAATACGTATAAGATACATATATGCATCTGAAAGGCTCTAAAAGCCAATTTAACTGTTTCAGAGCAACCACCTGACCCAAGTTTTAAGTGGTAGTAATGTTGTACATTTAATGTTAAGGACAGTCTGCAATAATAAAGTAAGAAGCCAATGTGGGTGCCCAGCAGAGCTGAGACCTGGCTGCTCTATTGTAAGCTTTGGAAGCACAATTTATGCAACAGATGTTCAGATATGATTCTATTTATGGAAAAAGTGTATCTATTTTGCAAATGGTTTTGCCATCTTATATTAAATGACCTTTTGATAAGTGTGCACTGCTTTGTCTCCAGTGAGCGCACACCATGCGGACTTTATATGTGTATCAGTAGTGTGAATCCACTGGCACAGTGTGTGTAAGTGCCAGATGTGGTAAGATTTTTATTTTGTATAGTGACAGATAAAGTAACTCCTGACAGACACTGTAAGGAAAGCAGCTGATGGCCTGGTGACTAATGTTGCATGGTTTATGTTAAATGTATATTCTTTTAATCAATGAATAAGGCATTAAAAGTTTTTTTTAAAAAAAGATACATCAATGCAAGGACTAAGAGTGATTGGAATGCATGGCATACATTAGGTCCAACTGGACTCCCAAAATGGCAATGCTGGTAACAGTTTCTTAACAGGACTCTGACCAGGTAAACACAAGGATTGTTATTATATAAACAAAAACTCAGACTCAGGATTTCTTAGGAACATTGTAAGATGGATTTCTGTTTATCAGGAAAGCCATCACATCCCTCATGCACCCCAAAAGTCACCCACTTCAGGCTAGGGTATTTAGCTCCTAAGTAATGTTGACAGCCTACAACTGATCAAATCCCCAAGGCTAACTTTTAGGCTGCTCTTACCTTCTAGCCATTGCCTTCCCAGTAAAATGATCAAGGTTTCCCCCAGTGTCTGCTGCCCTCAACTTTCCAAGGTCTCCTACAGCTTCTTCCCTCAGGAACCTTCACCGTCTACCCACAGGGTGGTGTCGCTCTGTGATTTTACCACACCTTCCCTCACAGTGTACATGGGCAAAATAGTACATGGAATAATAATTAAATTGTAAAAACCCAAAGCAATAAATTAGACTCAAAGGAAAGAAAGGAAGGAAAATTTATTCATCCTTATCTTACATCAAAAATGAAATGGTATTTAAACAAACAAATTTATAACAGTTCACAAAAAAATGTTAAAGGACAAATCTAGCAATCCACGTCTAGGTTCTGTATAATGAAAACTATAAAATACAGACAGAAGAAGCAGAAATTGCAATGAAAGGAGAAACACACCATACTTAGTGGTCAGAAGACCTCACAGCTGAGATGTCACTTTTCCTCAGACAATCTAGAGAGTTAACACCAATCTCCAAAAGCTTCCAGCTGTATATTTTCCGAATAAGCTGATTCAAATGTCAGGAGAAAATTGAAGTAATTAGGACAACTAAAACATGTTGAGGAGAAAGAAAATTGGGTTAATCACATTACTATCAAAACCATATGAAATTATTAAAAGAATAAGTCAATAGAACAGGACAATGTACATATAAACCCACTGAAGAATGGCCAAATGATTCTAATTTAACATTTGTAGGTATGCATTCTATAGAGTATTTTGACTATATTCAACCCTACACTCTTATGCTCCATCTCCTCTCAGACCCCCAACTTCTCAATTAATGTCTTCTCTTTGCAAATAATCCACTTATAGGCTAGAGAGATAGCTCAACAGTTAAGAGCTTTGCTACTCTGGCAGAGGATCAAAGTTTGTTTCTCAGCCCCCACATAGCAGCTCACAACGACCTATAACTCCAGTTCAAGAGGGTCCAACACTCTTTTCTAGATTCTTTTGGGTTTCAAGCATACATGTTATACTCAGACTTACAAACGAGAAAAACACTCTTATACATAAAAATATAAATAAGTAAATACATAAGTAGTCCACTGAATTCTGTTAGTGTCTTCCATATACACATGGATGTGGGCCATCAATTGGACCACAGCAACCTATAGGGGACCAGATCCCCAAAGTAAACTGATTCTTCCTTCCTTAGCAACCATCAACTATCAATAGCTTCTTATCTAGGGATAGGGACTTGTGCTATCCTACCCATTCTGAGCTGTATTGTTGACTGGATTGTTCTCATGTAGATCTTATGCAGGCAACCACAGGTGCTTTGAGTTCATGACTGCAGCTGTCATATCCGTGGCATACTGTTTAATCTCCGTCTGTTCTAACCTCTGGCTCTTATGTTTTCTGCCCTATGTTTTGCAATATTCCCCGAGCCTAGTGGGAGGGGTATAGTACATCTGTTCCACTTAGAGCTGAGCAAATGGCGAAGACTGTCCTCTGTACTTTGACCTGTTATGAGTCTCTGTAGTAACTACCATCCACTGCAGACGATTATACTCTGATGACTGAGAGGCATACTAATCTTTGAGAACCAAGATATGTATTTAGAAGGCAGTTTGACACTATGTCCATTCAACATAAAGACAAAGGTTTATACTTGGAATGTTTGAGCTCCCTGGCCATGGGTTTTTGGCCCAGTTACAACGTGAGACTCAAGATTCCTCCTGTGGAGTGGGCCTTAAATCCAGTCATAAAGAAGTTGCTTATCCCCAAAACATTCATACCAGCAATGAACTCATGTGCATATCTTTGGACCAGTCATTGTTATAGCTCATAGGGTTAAAACTGACCCCAGTCTTCTTTTATTTTCCCCAAGACATGGTATCCCTGTGAAACACAAGCTGATTCCCAAACTTGAAATCCTCCTGTTTTAGCCTACCAAGTGCTGGGATCATTGGCTAAGCTCACTTATTATTTGAGGTACTTTTAATTTTGGAATAAAAATTTCTAACAGTATTTTGCTTTGTCTCACCTTCAACTCAAGACAAAGACATTTAGAATTCAGGTGTGAACCAGGTACCTGTGATGCAATGGATTCCGTGAATTGCATGTAATGTTCAAAGAGGAAGAGGAACATGAAGATGCTTTCATGCTTTGTACCAATTTGGTGTTTGTTGTCATGCAACCTGGTCAAAATAATGGCCATTGGATTGTCTCTTGATTTTATTTCCTGGTATTCAACTTTTGTTTGTGGAACAAGCTTTGTTAGAGAGTACTCCACCCTCTTCCCACTATTATTCAAGTATTAAATTTAACAGAGTTAAGACTAAGGTTTCTGGGAACTGAGACAGCATCAAAGTTAGTGATTTCATCCATTGGATATGGATGTGGCTCTTTCCTGTGATATTCCTGGATGCTCTTTGTCAATAAAAGTGAGAAATGTGTGC
This sequence comes from Micromys minutus, assembly GCF_963924665.1. Taxonomy (NCBI): domain Eukaryota; kingdom Metazoa; phylum Chordata; class Mammalia; order Rodentia; family Muridae; genus Micromys; species Micromys minutus. The sequence continues at coordinate 117,902,672 of NC_137969.1, forward strand.
TCAGCATGTGCTTTTTACAAAGTCTATGTGCATAGCATTCTAGGAAACAAGAAGCTTGTGTGCTACATTGTGCTAGGAAATTCATATGCCACTTTGTTAAACACTACCCCATGTTGCTAGTACTTTCCAGTGTTTAAATAGTCTCTGTAACCACAATGCCTGGTACTAGTGCTCTCAATTATTATGTTTTGTGTCTTAGTCAGTGTTCTAGTGCAGTGAAGAGACATCATTACCACAGCAACTCTTATAAAGTAAAGCATTTAATTAGGGCTAGCTTACACGTTCAGAGGTTTAGTCCACTGTCATCATTGTGGGAAGTAGGACAGCATACAGGGAGACGTGGGGTTTGGAGAAACAGCTGAGAGTTCTACATCTGGATCCACAGGCAACAGGAAGAACAAGACAGAGGGCTTTGAGTGGGCTTTTTGAAACCTCCAAGTTCACTCCCAGTGACACAATTTTCCCAACAAGACCACACCTTCTAATCCTGACAAATAATGCCACATCCTGATGATCAAATATTCACATTTATGAGCCTATGGGGGCGGTGGAATTCTCATTCAAGCCACCACAGCTTGCCTATGAAACGTGCCTTAAAAGGCTCGGGACTTGAAGGTTTGTTCCTAAAGCAAGCAATAATTCAGAGGTGGGGCTTTGGGAAAGCTATGGACTCAAAATTTGCATTGACCACTGGAAAGGGGTGGTACTATGAAAGGTGAAGACTGGTGAAAAGGACAGATCACAGGGACCCGTGTAGAGGTATATCTTATACTAGTCCCTTTATGACTGTGGCCCTACTTCCTGGCTGACACACACTGAATAAATTTATCTCCCCAGACTCTCATGCCATGGAGTTCTCTTACCAAGGCCCAGAAAGACAGAGCTGCACTCATAGACTGAAGCATCTGAATTATGAGTGAAATTAAAGTCTTCCATTCAACTTCTGTTGTTACGTGTTTGTCACTGTGATAAGAAATTGACCCACACAGTCTATGTGCTATTTTCAAAGTAGCTGTCTTAAATGGCTAACTTAAAATAGTCTAGAATTTTGTTTAATCAGTGTGAATATAAAGAAACAAAACTTCTTTTTTTTTAAAGCTGTATCTAAATTTCTTTCTTTTTTTATAAAACAACTTTATTTTACAAAACAAAGATAAATGTACAGATTTTAAACATTTTTTGCTTAAAATTATACATTTTTTCAGTACTTTTTTTCAGATTTTAACATAATTTTTACATAAAACTATATGAATATATATTTTTAGTCAGTACTTGATTTTTTTCAAGGTTTGATTGTATGCCTTGAAAACTTAATAGTTACAATGAGCTAACGTACAAGTAAAACAAAATGTAACATGGAAATAGTTAAACTTTTCTTGTTTTGTAAATTTTTTGTTTTGTTTTGTTTTGTTTTCTTTATTTCTTGGACTTCATACAGTCTGTGAGTTGTTTCTGGGGGAGTGCAAGCCTCTGGGGTTAGCATTCCACTATCAGTGACTGCATATTATGTCTGTTCTTTTGTGACTGGGTTATCTCACTCAGGATGATATTCTCTAGATGCAGCCATTTTCTTAAGAATTTGGTTAAGTCATTGTTTCTGGTGGCAGAGTAGTATTCAATTGTGTATATGTACCACAATATTTGTATCCATTCATCTTCTGAAGGACATCTGGGTTCCTTCCAGCTTCTGGCTATTATAAATAGAGCCGCTATGAACATTGTGGTGCATATATCTTTGTTGTGTATTAAAGTGTCTCTGGGGTATATGCCCAGAAGTGGAATAGCTGGGTCTTCAGGTAGTACTATATCCAATTTTCTGAGGTATCGCCAGACCGATTTCTAGAGTGGTTGTATTAGCTTGCAACCCCACCAACAGTGGAGAAGTGTTCCTTTTTCTCCGCAGCCTCACCAGCATCTGCTGTCATCTGAGTTTTGGATCTTGGCCAATCTGACTGGTGTGAGGTGGAATCTCAGGGTTGTTTTGATTTACATTTCCCTGATGGGTAAGGATGTGGAGCACTTCCTCAGATGAAGAAACAAAACTTCTTACCAGTAGCTTATGTATCAGTTATCTCCTGAAGTAAAGTTTATTGCTCTAAGTAAAATGTATAATTAAAACTAACATTCTTTTTCAATTCAGAACTACAATAACATTAAATTTACACTGTTGCTCCAACTGTGTGTAAACTGAACGGTACTTGTCTATATATTATAGCTCTTTACAACTAAACCAGACACTTCTTATAAGATACTAACAATAAAAAGAAAAGAGTACAAATAATGTTAGACTTGTTTTAGGCACAATGCATTTTTACAAATCTCCCAAATCTCAAGTCTTATATATTTGCTAAACCTCGGCCATAGGAGTAAGAGCAGGAGTGTTCAGGTTTATCAAACTGCTGCTGACAGCACCAACTGCTTTATAATACCAGGGCAATAATAAATAACTCACTGTGCCATGAGCATTTGAAAAACACTATGTCTCATTTCTCTTCTCTCCAAGCTTCTTTCCAGTTCCTGGAAACTCTGCCATCCCCTAGTCTCTGAGCCTGGCACTTGCTGTGTGCAGGACCTCTGTTCCTCTACCAGCCAAATGAGCTTAGGCCCACAGCTCCTCAGAGCTGTTCAGAAAGATCAATAGCCACAGCCTTGGAGGGCCTACTACACCCAGGGACTTGTTAAGGACTGGCCCCTTTACATTTATATGCTGGCAGTGGGGGTGAGGTATGTGACTAAGTCATGGAGGAGTCCCAAAGAATGAAATTAGTGCCCTGAAAATAAACTACTTTCTAAAGATTTCTTATTCTTTCTCAGCCATGTAAGGACATGGGGAGAAGACAGACATGTGCAAAGCAGACCTGGGCATCTAGGTATTCCAAGATCTACTGATCTTAGAATTCCCAGATTCTGTGAGTAAAGGAGGCTGGTGTTTGCAGCCAGTGGTATTTGTTTTGGCAACTCAACCTGACAGTGACATTGCTGCTATATGTATTTTGTTTAGCTCATGAAGTTGAAAGATTTTCTAAACCAGAAAATTGAGAGATAGAGAAGTTAATAAACATATTAAACATTATCATTCTGTGAATAGCAAAATCTAGATTATAAGCAAGCAGTCTATTCTAGACCTTTATTATCCACTTCCTTCTCTCCCTCTTACTCTTTCTTTTTTTTCCTTTTTTTTTTCCATTTACTGTGGCTGGGCTGAATACTTCCTAATTCTAGCCTGGGAATCCTTGGAACCTGTGCCAGGAAACCTTGTGCTATTGAAGATTTTATTCTCTGTGGTCTCCATCCCACCCCTGTTTATTACACAAGAAATGGCCACTTGAATGTACTCCTGTTTTAGTTTAGTTTTTTTTTCTTGTTGCTAAAATAAACTGTTCTAACTCAAGATATTCTGACTAAAGCAACTTTAGGGAAAAGAAGTTTATTTTAGCTTACAGTTAACTTAGAGTTAGTGAGTGGCAGGAGCCTGAAGAAGCTGGTCACATCAAACCCATAGTTATGGGAAGAAAACAATGAATTCAAACATGCATGTAGTGCTCAGCCTCCTTTCTCCACTCACATACAGTCCAGAATGCCCTGCCCAGAGAATGGTGACACCTACAATGGGAAAGTCTTCTCATCTCAGTTGATGTCATTCGGGTAATTCCCACAGCACTATTAGAGGTTGTACTGGCTGGTTTTGTGTGTTAACTTGACACAAGCTAGAGTTACAACAGAGAAAGGAGCCTCCCTTGAGAAAATGCCTCCATAAGATCCAGCTATAAGCCATATTCTCAATTCATAATCAAGGGTGGGAAGGCCCATTGTGGATGGTGCTATCCCTAGACTGATGGTCCTGGGTTCTATAAGAAAGAAAGCTGAGCAAGCCAGGGGAAATAAGCCAGTAAATAACATCCCTTCATAACCTCTGTATCAGCACCCGCTTCCTGACCTGCTTGAGTTCCTGTCCTAACTTTCTTTGGTGATGAACAGCAATGTGGAAAGTGTAAGCTGAATAAACCCTTTCCTCTCCAACTTGCTACTTGGTCATGATTTTTTTTTTTGCAGTAATAGAAACTCTGTCTAAGATAAAGGTGATTCTAGATTTTTTCAAGTTAAAAACACAAGCCATTTTGATGTTATTATTTATCTTTCTTCAAAATGTACGTGGGCCACAATGCCCATTTGTTGGGTAATTTCAATACTTCTAGACAGGCTTGTCATGAAAAACAAATAGTCACTGGCATCATACATATTGTACCAATAAACCAGACTCTGGCAGCACTGGATGAGAATTCATTTACTATCAAGGTCTCATATAGCAGTATAAAGTCTCATATATCACCACAGTGTTGACCCTTCACTGTGGTGAATGGTCCACAGTTTCTCAGGCTATATGAGCCTGGTCTCATCCACCCCTCACTTAGCCAACCTTTCTTACCACCACCACCGCTGCGTCAGGGTTCCTGTGCAAACTTTTTTTTAATTTATAAAGAGAAGGTACATAGAGAGGACACATGGCAGTGACCAACCTCAGACATAGGCAATAAGGGAGTGTGTCTCTTCTCTGTGGAGAATAACTCAATAATAACTAAGAGGTGACTTATCTCTGCTATCACCTTGTGACAACTGGAAACAAAGATATATAGTCACATATGTCTCTAAACAAGAATGTTTTCCTCTTTCACTGTCAATTGCCATCACTTGCCAAGTGGTTGCTTTGTGAATGATCTGTGGGTAATCCTCCCTTACTTCTCTGTGCTGATGTGAACTTAGAGAATATATAGTTACAGCAAGCCCTGATACACTCAGTTTCATCTTATATGATCCTTTGAAAGCAACTTACTTTCTAGTCCAGTCCAGACTCCGAATGTTAATGAGTGGCTAGAGGTTGGGGTTGAAGGGATAGTTGAGCATTCAAGCACATTTGCTGCTCTTCCTGGGGACTCGAATTCTGTTCTCAGAACCCAAATGGTGGCTCACAATCATCTGTAAATCCATTTCTAAGGATTCCTCCTTCTTTGTTTTATCTCTGCAGATTTCTGTCACATGAGATGCACATAAGTATGTGCATACAAAACACTCATACACATACAATAAAAACAAATAAAATCATTTTTTAAAAACCAATAGCACAGAGATGCCAAAAATGAAGAAAAAGAAACAGAATTGGATTCTGACGTTCAATGTGAGCACATGAAGTTACCCTCGGCCTTTGAATTGTTGGTGACACAGGGTTCTTTGTCAGACTTAGTCTCATCTTTCAGACCTTTGTAATCTGGGTAAGCAGCTTTGTCTCCATGTGAAACTTTTCAACCTTGGCATGGTTGCAGAAACCTAGAGTGAGGGAGAAACTGAGCCATGAGAGTTCCCCAGAGGAAGAACATTCCAGGCACGGAGAATAGCAAGTGCAAACAAAGATGCAGAGGTAGCAGCAAGCTGTGCCTGTGTCCTGAAACAGCAAACAGCACAGTGTGGCTGGGCTGAGAACATGAGCTGTAGAGCAACAGGAAGTGGAACTGGAGAAAAACCATGCTGGGCTTTAGGTCAGACCATCAGTGCCATTCTACTGATTGATAAAGACATTCTCTCTTCTAGGACCAGCTGAGGGGAGCTAGAGCCAAGCTCTTACTAAGAACCTCAGGCTCACCTTAAGCACTCAGTCCTCTCACCTCTGTCTCCCGGGTCTGGGATTACAGCAAGGCATTCTGTGATGAATGACTGACATTCAATCTTTCCTTTTCTTGTATAAAGTAAGAACAGCTCAGTTCTGATGTCGTATATACCTGTTTTATGGTTTAAATGATGGAACAGGCTTATTTATGGTTCTTTGAGATCTTCCTTTCCTTACCATCTGCCAGTCTCAGGTTACTAGGGAGCTTAAATAAGGCAGAAAGTCTGCTGAAGTGTTATCCTAGCACCCTATAAATACATTGCCAGTATTAGAACAATGCACCGGGACACCACCAAGTCAGGCAGGGTTTAATTCCCAGGGGCAAGTTTTAGTCTCTTGTGGCCAACTGAGCTCCCAGCAGCTCTTTCACTGAGGTTGTTGTGGAAGTCTGAATAATGTAATCCTTTACAATCTAGATTTTTTTTTAATAAGAGGGAAAGAAACAAATACTTTTTTTTTTAGTACTAACCCTGCTGTTCCTCAAGCGATGCAGAGAAGCAGTCTACTAGTTGGAAATGTTTTCAATTAAGGAAGACAAAACTTCCCATCCCAGATTAATCAAAATTCACTTTAAAGTGATTTAAATTAGCAACAGGAAAGGAAGCTTCGTCAGCTGGAAAATTAAACTAAGCAACATTTGGCTTATTGTTTGGAAATGCAAGTCAAAGGGAAGCTTAATGGGGAAACTCTTAGTAAGACAGCACGTGCTTCAAACTTCCTGCAGCACAAATCAATAACCAGTGTCTGCGGTGGGCAGCACACTCCAAAAATATTGTGGAGGCTTCCTGGGACTCCTCGTGAAGCAGACAGTCTGCTGTTTTGATCTTTCCCTCTGTTATGGGGTCTGGAAAGTACAATTTACTATCTACACCATCAAGTATTTTTCATTTGCATATAGCCTCCTATTTTGTGCTTCATGGCTTTGTGAATGCTGCTCTGTCTACCCATTGTGGGTTCATGGGATTGAACTCAGGTAGTCAGACTTGAACTGCAAACATCTTTTACCTGCTGAGCCATCTCACCAACTCAGAACTATCACCTTCTTAACTACATCTAAATGAAATTGTAATAGAGTTCAGCTACAATTAATAAATTATATATACAAATATGATAATAAGTGGAATACAAAGCCAACTATAGAGAATAAATTTAATACTACAGTGACGCCTAATGTTAATCCCAAAGATGCAAGATCGCCAACTCAAATCACCACAGCAAAATTAATTGAAACAAGCAATTAATTAAAACAAGCTCTTTATGTTCCTGTACATAGGCTGTCTCTCCCTAAAAATGGAGTTCAAGTGATCAGCTTTGGACCTGAGGAAGACAAGTCTTTATAGCTCAGGGCCAGGGGCTTTCCAAACGGATGATTTGGCAGGCAAAACAGGTTGAGGTAAAGGAGCAGAACATAACAAGGTTGCCCTAATGACCTCCTGAAACAAAAACAGAGTTGTAAGATAGACATACCAACAGGTAGCTATAGTCATAGGTGGTCGTATAACCTTTGGAACAAAGACATGGTTGCTGTTTCCTGGAAGAGGCGGTACAGAACCAATTCTAGCTAAGATTACACGTTGGTTATAGCGCAATCCTTGAGAAACAGATTTTATCATAACCAAAAATAGACCTAGTTTGTCTTTGCTGTAGGATGGTTTTTAAGTCTAAGATGGAGATAGGCTGGCTCTTCACTAACACAGACTCTCAGGGCCAGATGTCTTCTCTATGGGCCAGCATTTTCCCAACTTTGGTTATGTTGGCCACCAGCATCACTATCCGATAAAGAGTTTTAATTTTTATTTCTTATTCTTATCTTTTTGTTAAATGTATGGGTGTTTTGCCTGAATGCATGTCTGCACCATTTACATGCCTGGTGCCTGAGGAAGCCAGAAGAAGGTGGCAGATCCCTTAGGACTGGAGTTACAGATGGTTGGGAGACATATTTATCTATGTGGATACTGGCAGCAAAGGTACTGGCCACTGGGCCATCACACCTAATTTGTAAGGTCTTATTCGTGTATGTGAATAGTGGTATACGGTGTATTTTAATTATCTTCACTTCCCCATTCTCCATGTTTTCCCCACTTCTATTTCTTGGTCTGTCAAAAGCAGAATTTCTGGGAATCCTAAAGTTCTCATATTCAATTCACTGCCGGGATGTTCTATAGTCTCTTGCTTGAGGACCATGGATTCTTGCCCAGGTTTCTTCCTTTGGTGATGAAAAAGAACCAGCTGGGAGGATCAGAGAGAGACTGAATGCCTAATGGGGCATCTGTGATCATCCTCGGACCCAAACCTTTCAGCAGTGCCTCCTGGTGCTGACAACAAACAGCCTGCGTGCTCCCCTTAGGCCTGAATAGAGCTGCTTCACATTCATGCCATTCACAAACCTCTGGGACAAGAGGTCTGTGTGTGACAGCTGCCTCCAACAGAGCCTGCCATTGTAGAAGGTAGAGGTAGCTGAGAACTTTGAAATGTACTCTCCATGAGTTACTGCTCAGACCCTTCTGGGTGACAGTGAAAAGCCATGCAGAGGCAGAAGGCTAGGGTTCACAACACCCAGAACATGCAAGGCCATGGACACAACAGTCTAATAGCAATTTCCCCATGTGTTCCAAGTAGCAGCCACTTTGCCATCTGAGTAAGTGATGTGTCTTCCTAATTACTGAGAAATTTCACAACCTGCCTAGAAGGTCACTTAGCATCTTTTTAAAGTTCAGGCCTTGTCATGTCTTGGGGATGGAGGGCTGCAATCTTTTCTGGGATCCAGAAAAGCCTCCCAGGAGTGAAAGGCCTTCTGATCAGTAGAGGCAGCAAGAATCCCATTGCCCTTTAGAAAGTAATTTATTTTTCTTTCCAGAACAGAGATCTGTGTTTACTGAGCATGAAGTCCTAAGTAGGAAGTATCACCTTTTCATTGCAGGGGGCTTAAGGGAAAGAAAATAGGTATTACTCAGAATAATTTTCCCACCTTAACTGCAAAGGATGAACTCCAGAAATCCCTGCTTTGGGAACTGAGCTATTCATAACTTTAGTCACTGAGAGGTCACTGCCCCTTCCAGCTGAGGTGGTTCAGGAGACTTATCCCTGGCTGGGGGCTGACCAACTTTTGTGAATATCAGATATAGCAAGTGACAGAAAAAGTCATCATGGTAAGGAGTGAGTTGGTGTGTCTATGGAATGTTCAGCACTATTCTGTTGTGAGCAAAGTCGGGACCGCTCAGCACAACATTCCAACATGGCTCGCCTTGCTCTCTTAGAGTAGATGTTCTGTGGGTCACACACAGTGGCCAAAATCTAGTGCTTTTTTAGTGGTAGGTGATTGGACCAGAAACTAGGGGTAGGGCATTCTCTCCAATTATGCATGTGAAGTTGAGGTTTTCATCTTAAGTCTGCACCCCATTCCCCTAGTGTCTCCCTCCACTCTACCACCAGACCAAACAGTATATGTCCTTTTTGTCTGTGTTAGCATCCTTAGGAGCTCAACTGTTTCTTAAATGCTGTCTTAGTGTTAAAAGGATGTTTCTAAGATCTTAGAGTAACTGAAAAAAAGACAAGGGTTGACAACAGCTTGGTAGATTTCACCCACGCTTTGACACACACTTAGATAAGAGTGTCTCCCGACTTTTGCCAAAAATAAAGTCTGAGAGCAGCTCCTACGGGGGAGAAATAAAGCCCTTCCTTTTCAGGGTGTTTTCATTCCAGCAGCCTCCTGACATCATAAAGACCCATGAGACACAGAAGATCGAGAGCTCACGCAGAGTGTTGTATAAGGAAACAGGAGGGACGTAAAACAGCAAGAAAATCCCTTTCATAGTCCTTGAGGCTCACATTCAAGATGAGTTATAAGGAGTAAAGTTAGACATTGCTCCCAGAAGCTACAGGTCTGATCTACTTTTGTACTGAAAACCAAACCAAACAAACAAACAAACAAACAAAAAAAACCATCAGGGTTGGGAGGATGATGTTAGGTCCTCAGAGTATTGCACGCTAGGTCTTGGATGATAAGACTTGGGAAGTGGGGACTATCAGGGTTATGGTACCTTCCCCTGGAGCAGAAGCTGTAAGTACCCCACATGTACTTATACTGATTTTTAGCTGGGTCAGTGTAGCTATTCTGAGACCCTGAAGTCTTCAGGATGTGGGGACTTTCTGTCAGAAGTAAATCACCCACGACTCAGGCTGTTCTCTTCCTAATCTGCCCTGATGGGAACAACCTCAACCTCTGATGCTGCCACTGCCATGGACAGGGCTCTCTGCCATGTCTCTCTCAGCCCTGTCAGCAGAGACTGGAGCTCTTTCAGTGAGCTGAAGTCTTTCCTGCCTTCAGATGTTTCTGCCAGACAGCTTGGTAAAAGTCAAAAGTAACTGATAAAAAGCCAGTTCCCGAGTCTCCTGTCCCACTTTTCCTTCTAAACATCTATTTTCAAGTCTCCGATGAGATCTCTTATCAGATGCTGGGAATCAGCAGCATCATATGAATCAAAACTAGTACAACTATTACAAGTGAAGAGATCAGATGATGCATTTAAAGCAAAAGGACCTCTAACATCCGAGGTGGGAATCCCTGAGGCTTACTGGCCAGCCAATCTTGCAAACTTGGTGAGCTCCAGGTATATAGAGAGCAAAAGAGAGGAAGATGCTAACCACTTTCCTCCACATATACAAGCATGCACTTATACATATGCATACACACATATACACATGTACATGTACACACACACACACGTGTGTGTGCATACAGACACACACTCATGCTCATTTGAAGAGCTTGGCATTACTGAATCACAGAGGTCAGAAACCTTCACCCTTCCCTGGAGTGATGATTGGTTATTCTGTGGACTGTGACAGGTGACAGGCAAAAGGTCTATGACTGCCAAGGCCTGAAAATCTCCCACCATAGCACTGATGGTGATTATTAGGTCTTGGCTAGCCTGGGGTCCTATGGACCAACATCACTGTGATTGCTTAGGGTCAGTGTCTTTGTTTTTTATTGCTGTGATAAAGCATTATGACTAAGAGCAGGTTATAGTCTGTTATCAGTAGAAGTCAAGGCAAGAACTGGAGCATAGACCATGGAGCAATGCTGGTACTGGCTTGATCTATCACTCACTCAGATTGCTTTTCCATACAACTTTACAACAATCTTCCTAGATGTGGCACCACTCCACAGTGGGCTCTGACCTCCCACATTGATTATCAATCAAAAAAATAATAACCCCATAGGCTTGCCTCTAGGCTAATCTGATGGAGGCATTTTCTCAGTTGAAGTTTTTCTTCTCAGATGACTCTGGCTTGTATTGGATGATAAAGAACAGGCAAACAAACCAAAAGAAAACAAAACAAAACTCACTAGGATGGCCAGATAGGGCTGTTTTCCTACACCTTCACTACTTGCCTCAGAGCCAGGTCCTGGATTCCATCACATAGGTTCTCTGTGACTTACATGACAATGTATGCCTTCTTCTCCACCAGGTACTACATAACCTGGTATTAATACCTGAACTATCTTGGTGGTCCTCTTTGCTCTGTTACAATTCCAGGGCAAGAAAATAATGCTGTATTCACCTAGACAACATTGCTTCAGTAGGATGCTACACTTATCACAGGGAAGCCTAGATACCCTGTGTGTAGTTGTCTCCCAGCCTAGCTCACAGGGAAACCTGTCCAGTCCCAGAACCTGACTATGGTCTTCAAAGGAGGCTTAAACTAGAACCTACCAAGTAGTTCAATGTGTCCTCTGTGGAACTCCAGGCATAGTACAGATCATTCCAGGGTCCCTACCTCATCTTTCCCACCTGAATACCATCTGTGAAGCATGAGAACCTTGCATTTAGAAAGAAAAGTATAATGTTGCTTCTTATTAACTACATGATATAGAATATGAGCCTCAATTGTGGCAAAAAATGTTATTGTTCTTTCTATCATATAGAGCAGTTTGTGTGAGAGCTTCCATATTTTTAAGTAGCATCCATCACTGAAATACTAGAAAGTTTAGTTATACTGTATCATCCAGGAATAGAGCTTGAATTGGATCTTTTCATCTAAAAACTATTACTAGTGATAAAATTGTGTTCTTCCGAGGAAATAGGTGTAAACTTCATGGCCAGACTTCACACCCTGAAGAAGAGAGGTATTTGTGTGAAAGGTCAGCATTGGTGCCTAACCCAAAAAGGTGCTGTAAGTTAAGAAGGATATTGCTATGAATTTCATGATGTTTTTTAAACTCAAAGAACTGCAGATTTCTAGACAGTACTATTTCAAATGTTAAGGGCTCAAGTCTGGAAAACAATCAAGATCTCACCAATGATGTCCAAACAAGGGAACTATCCTCCAAGGAAGACTAGCTTATCTGACAAATGTCCTTATTTTTATTAAAAAATTGAATACAGAGAACATTATCCTGAATAGGGCTGTTTCGGGAAATGCTTTACCCATTTGTGGTAGTGCCAGGGCAAAGTCAGTGATATTGTCTCATGGTGCTTTCTACAACAGTTGACAGACAGCCCTTTAATAATGCATTGCTTAATCTAAATGGGTTTGGAAAGCCTTATTAAACTCCTGACAATTTTTAATTGATGGCTAAATGGAGACTTGAAGTCATCTAGAAATAATGATGCAGAGAAAATAAAATGAATCACACATAGATGCCCTCTTGTTTCCAGAGATATTTATAATCTGAGTGTAAATAGGACCATTTAGAAAGACTTATTACATTTCCCCTGGAAAGACAGTGGGAGCTGCAAACCAATGAGTAACACCTGAATCAAAATAGTCGACGATGCTTTAGATGTCAGCTTTCCCAAGCAAGTCCAGATGCCTCCAACTGAGCAGAAACTGACCATCACAACAAGCTGGTTAGAAATGACACAAACACTTTCACTTTTTATTTTTTCTTTTTCCTGTGTGTAGGTAGATTAAGTGGTAAATATAAGAACTGTAGAGTGTGTATGTGTGTGTGTCTGTGTGTATGGTATATTACTATTTATATGTGCATACCTGTGTATGTATGCACATCTATGTAGAGATATACATGCACATGTGAAGGCAAGAGATCTATATCATGTCTCCTATGCTATCACTGTCCTGTGATTTTGTGATAGAGCGTCCCACTGAACCTGGAACCCACTGACTTGTCGAAATCAGTCATTCTCAATCTCTGGGTTTTGAACCCTTTGGGGATCAAACAACCCGTTCACAGGGGTTGCATATCTGATAGTCTGCATATCAGATATTTATATTACAATTCATAAGACAGAAAATTACAGTTATGAAGTAGCAATGAAATAATTTTATGTTTTTACAGCACGAGGAACTATATTAAAGGGTCACAGCATTAGGAAGGTCACAAACCACTAGTCTAAACTGTCTGACCAGCTAGACCCCAGCTTCTTCCCTGTGACTTCCTAACACTGGGAATGACAGGCACACCACTGCTGCTTTCCTGGCTTTTCGCCTGGGTCCTAGGGTCTGAACTCAGGTTCTTATGCTTTTACAGTAAGCACTTCTGCTAACTGAGCCGTCTCCCCATATTCCCAGTGTTTTATCTCATGATTTCCCATCATAACATAAACACAGTACAAGCACCATTCACCCTCTTGTTGATGGCCCAGCACTGTCATACACAAAAGTGTTCAGCTGACTTCTTTCTCTACTGGTTCCACTTTATGAGATTTTATTTACCCAAGATTAAGCTTAGTCTGAAATTGCTAAATGAAAACTTTGAGAAACAGTTCATAAATTTAAAATGCTATGCCAATCTTAGAAGCATGGTAAAATCTCACACTTCCCTGTTCTGTCCTACCCAAGATAGGACAATCCTTTGTCCAGCATAGCCACCATTAGTCACCTCAGCTATTATTGCTTGTCATGATGTCACAGTGCTTGCACACATATAACCATGATTTTCTTCATAATGGCCCTAAAAGGCAAAAGGAACTATGCAGAGGAGGTGTTAATGCACGTGGTGTGGAATAACAGATTAACTCTGGGGCTTGTGGTTGCTCTGTAAATGATAGCCCACATAGGAGTAGGTTCTATCTGTAGTAAGACATTCACCAGGAATACTGGACAGTGTTATTCCTGGAGAAAGCAGGAATGTATTCAGTTAGGGCAAAGTAAGGAGAGGATGATTTCAAATGCTTCTAGGATGCCTCACCCTAAAAACTGCTTGATCTTTCTCAACTAATCACCTATCTGCCCGTCATCCTTACACACTGTAGGCCTAGGGTGTGTTTGCTCTACTGAGCTCATAGAGTGGCTAGTTGAAATGGTGGCAATGCATTCACTTCTGAATCCCTGCGCTACTGTTTTACTCAAAATCACTCAGGCTGTTCTCAAACATGAATTCTTGTCAAAGAACAAATAGTAATTGCAACATATCAGCATATGCTCACAAAACCACACAGCTGTCACTCAAATTCAGACATCACTACCTGTTGATGGCACCAAGCATGAGTGTTGATCTTTGCCATTCTTGCCCTTCTGCCCCTTGCAGCCACTCCATCCAGCTCCTTTAGGGTACTCTCAGAAATCTCTCTTTCATAGACTATGAGTTGTGACTTTGTGCATTGTGTTTGTTTTGTTTTAGAGCTATGTCTCTAACTAAACTCTCAGCCTCAGAAGAGATAGTCTTAATTTCTCACTGTCACCACGACCTGAGAATACCAGTGCTTAGTTAAAGTTTGTCAGTCAAATAAATGACATAGAGGTAGCTGTATTCCCAAGGCCAGTACTTAACCCATGCTCTGGTCCAGGTTTCACCATCTCATGTTGCTCCCAAGCTATGGTCCAGTGTTACTCAGGCTGTCTGTCTGGTTTCCCACATATTGAGATTCTCCAATTTTTATTGTGTATTTCTCTTCTTCCCCAGCTCATGAACACTCTGGGGAGAAGTCATTCATGATAAATTAAATAGTTTCCCACTCTCCAAGTACTACAGCAACCTTCCAACAACACTTACAGACTCAGTTCAAATTTCTATACCAGGGACATTCTGAGACCTCGACAAATCACAGGAGTGCTTGACTTCACCTCCCCCAAGGCATGGCTGAAGCCAGAGTCTCTGACTCCAGCAGCATAGGCTATACCTAGATGCCTCACCAATACACAGTTGCTAAGTTTCAATCCCTGAGTCCTGCTCAGGTCTGGAGTAACAATTCTGAATTGGCATGCTTATTTTATCTCCAGGTGATGGAGACAGATGATGGTGGTCTAGGTACCCCAATTTTAAGACTCAATGTTTATTTGAATCCGGGAGCCAAGCTGTCTCTCTCAAGTTCATATTTTCTTTTATAGAATATTGGAGTGTCAATCCTCTACTCACAAGTGCTTCCTTGATATCTGCTTGCACCTCTGCAAGCTGAAGGAACCTTTTCAAACAATCTGGATCTCACTCATCAGCCTGAATGTGCTCTTTATCTTATTTTTTTAAGAATCACTGACTTGGCCAGGCATGGAAAGCTCTAGCTCACAATGAATGTAGCTTAGTTGCCTCTGAGATGGAGCCCTGCCGTGGAGAAATGATTGCCCAGCAGCATTTGGTAGCAGGCCAGGCAGTCAACTTTTTAAAGAATCTCTCCTGGTCATTTAAAGAGTCTGCAGCCATAAAATGCAGGCTTTCCAAGAGCCTGAATGTTAGATACAGCCTGAAGAGGGATCCAGCAGTGCAGCTGGGCTGATTGTGATACATACAAGTTCCCAGGGTATGAGGCCATCAGCATACTCAAATACAATCTTTTTCTCTCATGTGTCTGAAGCTCCTAAGACCACTTTTTTCTACAGTTTAAGTAATATGAATTCCACTGAGTAATGCCTACCAGAGTTGATAACTATATGCTGCCAGCCACTGCTAGCCTCAGGCACACTCAACACAACACAGTGAAGATATAGATCGGTCCCCCAAACTCTAGGCTAATTGGAAGACCTTCAAGTTTGCTGGGCTGTCTTAATGTTCTTCCTCTAGGTTTAAATGGTGAGGGAACCTATGACCCCATGCATACCAGCCATGAGATGCAGCTTTGCTAACCTTAATGAGTAGTTGCTGGAGACAGCACATGAGGTGGTACTAGAGTCTGCCTGCAGAGACAGGGCAACAATCCAGAGGGTAAACTTCAATGAAACTCACTGAAGGAGCCCAAAAGAAATCCCTGTGAGAAGCGGACATTATTTGTGTGCTATGACATCATCTGTGTACTATGACATCAACTGTGTGATTGCACAGTGACTGCACAAAGAGACCAAGAAAGAACAACTAGCTCCATGGCTCCCAAGAGGACTTTGAGCATGGACCAGGCCCCAGTGACATCAAAGCAGAAGATACAACCTAGTCTTAGATAGCTTCACACCCATTTCTCACACAGGCCTGGCACTAGACACAAGGTAAGTGAAGTTTCCTCCCTTGACACTCAGCAGTCAGGAAACATTAACTTTAAATTGAGTTCAGGGTAATTTGTGCTATACTGAATATTTTGTTTATTAGAATTGGAATTCTATAGTTAGTGAGCCAAAACAACTCTAGACTGATGAACCAAGAATTTATTTAGGGCCCAGAGAAGAGAACTCATTCATTCAGTGACTTGTAGGATCAAGTGGAAAAGATTCCCATTCCTTGGGGACAGTAATGTGTGGAATCTAGCTTATGTATGTCAGGCATATTTAGCTATTGTAATTTTATCTCTCCTAGATTTAAAGGAAGAAATTTTTTCTGTGATAATCAAATCTCACATTCATTATATATTTTTCTGATATACTAGGAAAGTTCAACCCACATCTCTAACTTTATTACCAGCAATCCTGTGAATGCCCACCATTTATCATATAGACAATGATCTATGGCACAAAAAACATTCAGGAATTTGTACAAGATACAAATGGAGCTTCTGGATTTTGAACCCAGAGTTTTCATTCTTTCTAGGGTTATTTGTCACCATTAGGCCATTTGGTGACATCTAAAGATCTTGGGGTGGGAGAAGGGTTTCAGGCATTTCATGGGTGTGGTCTGAATAAGAATGTCCCCTATAGGCTCATATATATGAGCACTTGGTTCCCTGTTGGTAGTGCTGTTGAGGGACATTGTAACCTCTAACAACAAGGTTAGACCTTGTTGGAGGAAGTATTTCACTGGTACTGGTCTTTCAGTGTTTATAGGCTCACACCCACTTCTTTTTCACTCTCTGCTTCATGATTGTGTTTTATGTGAGTTCTTAGCTCACTGAACTTTGATACTATGCTTCTCTGCTATCATTGACTCATCCTTCTGAAATCATAAGCCAAATAAGCATTTCTTTCAATAAATTGTTTTTGATAATAGCATTTTATCACAGTAACAGAAGAGTAGCTAATGCAATAGACAAATACTAGGAGCACAACCTCACATCCCACAAAGCACACAGGAAGCCTTTAATAAAGAGCTATCTTGTCCCAAGCATCTTTCTTTTTACATTTATATATCAAAACTTGTCTCCTTTCTCCCAAATGCCATCCCCACTTGTTTCCATGAAGGTGCTCCCTCTCCCATCCACCCTCTCTACCTCAGTGCCTTGGCATTCCCCTGCACTGGGAAAATGTGTCTTCACGGGACCAAGAGGCCTCTTCTCCCATTGATGCCCGACAATGTTTTCCTCTGCTACATATGCAACTAGAGCCATAGGTCTCTCCATGAGTCATGCTAGTCTTCACTATTGACACTTTTGCACTGGTTTACTTTGTTTTCGTTGCTCATCTTTGTTTGTCATAACTTTGTAAAGAGAAATGCACCAAAGATCTTCTGATGATATTCTGGTTGATTTTTTTCTATTTCCACAGATACATGCCAATCAGTGAAGCCTTGAGGTTTCTTCTGGATTGAGTCACTTGTGATTTGTGTTTCATTTTTTGCTGGTAAACTACTGACAAGGAAGTTGGCAATTGCCACAAAGAACTATTTCTAAACAGGTCCACAACCTCTGTTTCCTATTTACCTGTCTTTCCCCCTACCTCTGGTAGGTGGTGAGCTAGAAGGGAGATTGAAACATTGAAGAACCATAACTAAAGTAGGTTTTAAAAAATCTAAGCCAACAGACACACTCTTAGAGTTCCCTGGAGTTTTCAGGAGTGGATTCATGAACTCAAACAAATTTAAAGTACTGTTGGCCATAGTATATTAACTTCTCGTTGAAAGCTAAACCTTACATTTTACTAGGCACAGCACTACTCTTCTACTCTCAGCCAGTTGGTCTTCCTGCAGTAGGCAGACCAAGGGCACATGATTGCACTGAACCATAATGATTGGTTCAGAGCCAATGGCTCTTGAGTTCACAGGAGTGAATTCTTGGAAAGAAATGCCCCAAAGCTCCAACTCTTATCTGGATGCTTTGAGAAAACACTTGGGGGGGGTGGTCTATGGCATGGCCATGGATAGAAGCTGCAGATGATACGTGGAGGGCATACTGGAGAGGTAGCATGGAGTCAGGAAGAAACCAAGCCCTGGGTGACATTTCTTGATTTGCTACATAAGCCCTTACTAGAAGCCGATCTTTGTTCTAAAAATTTCCACCTGTAGACCATTAAGCTGTTCTACTGAATTTATGTGGTTTGAATCAAGAAGAATCTTCATTGATGGACTGATAGCAAAAGATAGACTTCATTATCTGTCAATGGGTTACAGAATTTGAGGCAAAGGAAAAGGGGCAGTCAGCCAAGCATGCCTACTGTTGTGGCCTGTCCTAATTAGAAGGAGAAAATAATCTAAGCCAACAATCATTCTTTGACACAATATTCTCTGATTACATTTTTCTTTAGTTGGTCAATGAGTATGTATGTATAAGTAAGTAAGTAAGCAAGTAAGTAAGTATGTATGTATGTATGTATGTATGTATATATGTATGTATGTATATGCAGGGAATATGATGCAGAACTAAAGAACTTTAATCTCTGCTTTCATGGGCCTAAGAGTATAGTAGAAAACTGACCTTCAAGTATCTATAAAGGGGATAAGAGGATAAGGGGATATAGAGAGAAGATTCTGCTATGGGAGTTATACAAGAATCTTATGAAAATTGGAGGGAGCTTAGGGAAGAGTCCCTGGGAAAGTAACATTTAGCCAAAGTTAGCTGGAAGTTGGCTCTAAGGACCTGAGGGAGGAGTTGAGAATAGTTTGTGGAAGAAATAACTGACACTTAGCCCTAGGATTTCTAAGGGCCTTTAATGTATAAGCATGTTTGTGAACCTCACAAGGGCCTGAGATATGTAGCATTTAACAAATTTAATATGAAACTCTGATTGGCTGGAACTTAAAATAGGCACAAGTTTAGGAATAACTGGAGTGTTCCAGGACAGATGACATATAACTCTAATGCAAATAAATTGCATAGTTATATTGAATAATGACATATAGAAAGACGGATAGACAGACAAATGGAGAGATGTTAGAGAGAAAAGGAAAAAGGAATAAAAAGGAGAGAATGGATGTGATAGCTGAAGAACACATTTTCTGTGGCAGTAACTAAATACCACAGACTATGTCATTTATAAAACACAGAGGTTTATTTAGCTCATGGATGGCAAAGCTGGAAAGTCAAAAAAAATGTAGTGTTGGTACCTGATAAAGTTCTTCTTCCTGAATCACTGCAGGGTGAACGGCACCACATGAGAGGACAGGGCAGACATACTATGAAAAACTGGCTTTTAGAACAAAACCATTTTCTGAACAATTTCTTAGACCAAGAATCTGTGAGCAGCTCAGTCCACTCACAAGGGAAGAGCCTTCATAACCTAGTCATTTCCAAGATGTCCTGTTTCCTTGTGCCATTAGCACTGGTGTTATGTTTTGGCAGATGAAATAGAACAGACATATCATATTCATACCTCAGCAGAGAGCAACTTCTAAGAAGGCTGAAGAGTGGTCAAGAGCTTGAAAGCTCTGAACATCTCTGAGCATGGGAATAACTAGCTTGCTGGGGTGTCTGTGTGACACACTGTGTGACACACTGTGGCTGAAGCTGAGAGCAGAGGCCTGCAGCAGACAGGGAGCAGCCTGGCAAGAGGGCTGAGAAGCTAAAGTGTTGAGAGATAAAACAGAGGGTCAATGAGATATCCAAAAGGAATCAGAAAAGGCTGTGAATGGATGGATTGCTCAGAGTGAAGGAAAGTCAGGAGGAGGAACAGTTAGAAATAGGGTTTGGGGAGGAAACCCTGTCCTTTAGGAAAAAATGAAAAGCTCCTTTCTCTCCACAGATTACTGGTTCACTGAAAAATGCCAGATTTCCAAGTCTCCAGACTCAAATCATCATCAGCAGAGCCCAGGGAAGTAGTAAGCAGTCACACGTGGTAGTAAACAGAAGCTTGGAGGTTTCTGATGGATTTTAATCACCCTGCATTATCCCTTTTGACCCCTGACTGCATCCTCATTTTCTGTTCAAATTATCCCCACAAGTTACACAATCTACCTTGAGCCTGCACAGAGACATTTTACTAATAGAAGAGGTAGAAATTTCCTATCAGGTCAGGGCACTTTGATGGATGAAAAGGAGAAGATATTTAAGAGAAAAATAACTCAGCAATAAACCATTAATCGAGTCCTCCCTTTGTCTTTCTCTGCCTCCCTCTTTCATCTTGCTGACTTAATCCCCTGAATCACACTCAATAAGAGAAGTGCAGGCAATGTTGGAACAATGGCCTTACCAAGTATCTGCTGTGATTAATTTGGCCTCCACACAGTCTAGTCTCTCATTCCAGAATCACTATTCTTTACTTTGGAGGGATTGAAAAAGTGCAGCCTACAGGATCTGCCCTGTGGGCACCCTTGGAAGTCCCTATGAGATGCTTTTGCCATCCTTGAAAGAATGTTTGGATCCCCTTGACCCCCAAATCTTTTTGTCATTCCTTAGAAATTACATTGGAGGACAATTTCGGCCCTTTCTTCTTCTGACAAAGCCTGATACAGATAAACCAGAGTCGCTCTGAATCTTGAGGATAATCAAGGAGGGGCACAAGACTACAGTGAGCATTTATGTTAATGTTAAAATTCCCTGAACTCCATGGTGCTCACTATTGGCCACATGTAAACCAGAGTGACGGACAGTGACTAGCACTACAACCAATCAGACTGTGGATTAGACCTAAAGTGGGTGTGCAGAAAGGGGTCAGGACAGAGAGGTTGGGACAAAGAAGGAGCTCTCAGCAAGGTCAACCTAACCCACAGCTCAAGCTCATTCTTCAGTTGTAGCCACAGACTGTAATAATGCTATGAAAGAGTTCCTCTAGGAGCTCAACTTATAAAACATGTGGGTCCTGATCCACCCCAAGAAACATGACTCAGTGGGCTCTGGTGAAAGGATAGTGCTGTGTTCAAAGACTTTCTGGGGGATTTTGATGAGATTGGCTCTACTCAAGGCTGGCTTGGTGAACAAAAAACTTTTTGGGGTTACCGTCAGGAACACGAGTGTCTCAAGTGGGTATCTCGAAAGCAGCTGTATCACTATCAATTCAATCACCATGGTATCATGAGAAACATGGTGTCATGTAAAGTTCCCTTTACAACTTGCAGGCAATTCCACTGAAGATACTCTTCTGCTGGCAATTGTTACTGTTCATATAAGCTTAGGGAGGGACCCAGTGAAACCTGTAACTGTCCTGTGTGTTTTTCTAGCCTCTTTTATTCCTCTATCCACAAGGGAAATAACAAAAGAATATGTAGGCTTTGATGACAGAACTTACAAGTCTTAAAGGGAGTTTCCTGT